>NC_089884.1:6855775-7159051 GCF_040182565.1 Anser cygnoides
CTCAGCGTTCACCTTGGCCTTTGTCCTCTGGCAGCATCATGTTTTCATGCAACAGAAGGGAACAACGGACGAGAAACCTCTGTCTTAGGTAAAATTAATTTGGCCTCTGTTACACATCAAGTTGTGCAATAAGGCCCCAAAGTTATCTTCTGCCACTTGGAAAAAAAATAAAAATCCTGTTTTCATAAGGAACATGTGCGCTGCGAACTAGCTATCTAGGAAGAACAGCCTGCTCCAATTGTTAGGGGGAAGGAAAAAAAAAAAAAGCCTTCTAGGAAAGCTCCGTTCAGGATCCCAGCAGCCTGCTAACCGTGCGTCGGCTGGGCGAGGAATTAAACCCAGTAAGTTGTCCTCAACACCAGCTCCGCTGTTGCACAAGCTCCGAAGAAAAACTATGGTGATAGAGGCGGGATTCCCGGGAGGAAAACAAGGGGCAGCAACAACCAAGGGGCAGCATCAACCCAGGGGCACCATCGAACAACCATGGGGCAGCACCAAACAACCATGGGGCAGCACCAGACAAGGGAAAGCACCAAACAACCAAGGGGCAGCAGCAGTCGGGAGGGGACCAGGTGCTGAGCGCCGTCCTCCCCCCCCCACCCACCCACCCAAACACACACACACACACACACAGACACGCCGGAGGAGATGATACTGGACCAGGCTTTCACGCGGATCTTCAGCTCCCCTTCCTGCGGCTCCGGCATGGCTTTCTTGGACACGCGGAGCTTGTTGAGCCCCCCGAAGGCGGACAGCACCACGGCTCTCATCTCCTTGGTGTCCGCTGCCCGCAGGCTGCCGGCGGAGCTGCCCTCGGCGGCTTCCTTGCCGCCCTCCTTCTCGATCATCTGCTCCGTCTCCTCCGCTCGCTGCGCTCCCTCCTTGGCCATGGCGGGGCTGCGCCGCCGGCTGCTGCCTCTGCCGCCTCTGCCGCTGCTTCGCGGGGCGCGGTGCCGCCGTGTGGAATGGCCGCGGGTCCGCCCGCCCTCCGCAATGCACCGCCCGGCTGCGCAGCGCCCTCCGCCGCCTCGCCTCGGCGGCAGGGGGGGCCCCGCGGCGCCCCAACCCGCCCCGCGCCTCCGCCCCGCCGGGCCCGCGGCCGAGCGCGGCCACCACGACCTGAGGGAGCCCGCCCGTCGCCCCTCAGCCCGCGCCGGGCGGCCGGGAGGGGCGCTGAGGCGGCAGGGGAGACGCGGGTGGCGTCGTCCCCTCCCCGAGTCAAAGCCGCAAAAAGCCCCCCCGGTGGTCTTGGATCAGGCCTGGGCATAGCCCCGACCCGCTGAAAGCGTGGTGTGTGAGCCCCAGGGCAGGGGGCTCAGCTTCGCGGGGCTGGGAGTTGTGCCTGCTGAGGTGTTTGCAGGTGGCGTGCCATCCTTGCATTGTGGTCTTGTGGAAACAGCACGAACCCATCCCCTTGTCACTTCACATGCCAGCACCGCCATGGCTTCACAAGCATGGCAAGGCCCAGAGCCCCATATGATCGGGATGTCCTCACCCAGGTCCCCTCTGTGCCCCGTGCTCACCCAACGGCAGCACAGCTCTGATCGCTAATTAAGGTGCCTGATGCTCAACCTCAAAGCCATTCTGAAAACTGCATCACCTTCACGGCTGCCCTCTTTTCACTGAGGAATTGGGCATGCAAAGTCATTCTTTACCAATTCCTCATCCTTCAGCAGTTTTGGGGGCCAACTGAGTGGATGTGCTTGGAACCAGAAAGAACAGCCCAGTGGACGGTTGCCTCATGACTGACACATCGCTTGTAAGCGAGCGACTCAAGTTTGAGATTCTGCTGTGATGAGTATTTAAGCCCTTACACAACAGGTCTTGCAGCGGTGATCGGTGCTGTCCGCTGGGCCGCAGGTGGTTGCTGGATTCTGTGGGGAGCTTCATCCTTTAATGCGAGAACAGGATGTGCCGTAAGGACACCTCCAGCAGCTGGAGCTTCCTGGGACTTGCCTGGTTTCCAGGCCGTTAACGAGGCTCCGTCATCAGTCAGTTCGTCCTGCGTTAATGAGGGTGGGTGCCCGCAGCGTCTCATGACAGCTGAAGGTGCGTTTGGAGGATCTCTAGTCGTGGGTTCGTAGGTAGCTAAATTTTATTTATCAAGATCTGCATTAGATGCCTGCATCATTCTATTGATGGTCCCTCAGCCTGAATAAATCCATTGCTTACGTGCCTAAAATTATGCATGTATTTATGAAGTTTCAAAATGCCACGCAGCATGCCGCATGTACAGAAAACATTCCTACGGATCTGGGTAGGGACAGTGTTCTGCCAGCCCCCCTGCAGCAACTCACTTCTCTAAGAAATTTCAGGACCTTTCTGACTTGTGACAGGGATTGTCTCATTGGACTGTGGATTCGTTGCATATTCAACCATATTCCTTAATTTTACAATGCATTTATTTCATCCTTGGTTATGGATTTACATTGTGTTTAGAGGAAGCAAAAAACCTTGGAAATGTCTTAGCTATAACTATAATGAGTAGTGGGGTAAAACACTTTCCCATTAACAAACGGAGGAACAGATAGATTTTTCTTATTTCTTTCTACTTGGTATATAACACTTCTGGGTTTTCTGTCTAGCCTTCAGGAGGTTTGCAGGTATAATATTTTTTAAACCCTGTTTCTGAGAATTTTTCATCCAAGCGTGTTATAAATGAAGCAGTAAACAAATACATTTTAGGAGCAAAGGAGAATGAATACTAGCCACAGGGGAGCTTCACTAGCTTCATTACCTCAAGAAGTTCAAACAGATTTTATCAAAAGTGAAGTCTGATGCCTTAAATGATGCTTACATTGTCCTTAAGATATGTTTTGGAGAAGGATTCAAAACCAGCTCATTAACACAATCGAGAATTTTCTGTGTGACATGTTAGAATGATGCCATCCACTTCATTCTAAATAGCAGCTTGTGGAGGCATCTAGCTGCTTTAAAGGTCAGGAAGCTTTTTTTCTTCCCTTGCTCCCCTGTTAATACCATGAATATTCCCCTTCCTGTTTGCTATACATGGCTAATTCAGTGCTGTAAAAAGGAATACAAAGTTCTGTCACTTTAGATCTGGCCATTTGAATGCATGACCAGGCGAGCAGCAGCTGAATAAAGAATAACACACATTTGATTCCAGATGATTCACTCAGCTGGCATCTTATTACAGTTCCAACTTGAATGGTAAAGTGCAGTAGGAAGGTAAGGCAGGTAGCGTATGTCAACCAAGTGACATCCCACATAATGAAGAGGCCATGGGGCAGCTCACTTGCATCACTCCAGTGGTCTGAAACGTCCAGAAGAAGTGGATCTGGACCTTGTGTGGCAGTTATTTTGCAGTGGTTTGTCTGCTAGTGTAGTTCTATTTCACGTTGATGACTTGGGATCAAGACTAGTAATGATTTAAAGCTGTCTCTATTGCTCCTTGGTCCTGAACCATAAGGAATTTATTCCATGTGGTTTAACCCTATCCTGGTTGCCAGTCAAAATACCTGAAGGATGGCCATTTCATAGAACTGTGACATCTTGCTTATGACAGAACCAGTACTTGCCCTTGTCACTTGTGGCAACTGAGGGAACATATACCACGTATTTTTGCATAGCCCTGATTCCATTATTTTGATTTAATCCATAAACACTTATTTAAGAATATTGGATGATGCACTACAGAAGTTTTCACTAAATGTAATACACTGATGTAAAGCCAGGATTTATTATGACAGCTGACTATAAATTTTACCACTAGAAAAAGGCTGTGGAATGGCCATTTGTATCACTTAAGACTTACAGTAACAACACACTGAATTGTAATGATGGCTTTGCATTGACTTCAGTGGCTGCTGGATTAGACTGAAAAAGTGAAAATGTAGGACCTTATTTGATGGGTGATGTCAAGTAGTGACCGTATTAATGAATGTGCTATGAGAAGCTGAACAAAAGGGAATTAAGAGTTCTTTGATCACCATCTTTATCTGCTGGTCAAGTGCTGTCATTCTTTGCAATAATGATATTTAAAAATGATATCTGGAAAACATGGGAAAATGGAACGGCATACTTGTGGATGAATGCTGGCAGTTACAGCCAACATTTCTCATTGACTCAGATCCTTTATTTTCAGAACATAATCATCCATTCAGCAAAAGAACCTATGTGTATCAGGCACAAAGCAGTCTTCATCACAGATACTCTTCTGAGGGTTCATGCCTCTGTTTCATGGAGGGGAGTAGCCCTTTGTGATAAATCTCACTGCAGCATATTACCATACTTCTGGAGTAAGATAGGTGAAGAAATAGAAGTTGTTGCTGGAAACACCGACCATGTGGAAGGTCAATGAAAAGCTGAAGTAGGCGTGTTAAATGCAATGTTTGGTTCTACATGGAGAGCTAAAAACCAAACCAAACCAAACAAAAAAAAAAATATTTTTTTTTAAATCCCCTTGGACCTTTGTGGAAAAGAACTATCCTGTATTTGATACCTATTCTGTATTCTGTGTCAAATTTTTTGGAAGAAGAGCAAAGAAGTTTGTTTTCTTAGCAGGAACAACATTTGAGACCCTGAATAATGGCTAATCATATTGGTCAAAAGAAGTAACATATAGATGGCAAGACCAAACCCTCAGAATGCATAATATTGCAGTTTTTATCTCAGTAGTTTTCAATAAGGCACAAATCAAATCACATTTTCTCTCAAACAATTAAGGATTAAAAATATTTTAAGCTAAGTGATGCATTTACTTATAGTTATAAATAAAAAATAGTAAAATAGTTTTTTGTTTTCTGGCTGTTTTAATGCATAAACAGGGCATGTTTTAATATGGAACACAATATGTTGTGTTCTAAAACATTGCTTTCTTTACAATCTTCTGTTAAAAAATTTTGTTTAGTGCAGGGATAGAAAACAAATCCTCAGGACTCTCATAACTTTTCCATCTGATTCAACATCTTCTCCCTACAGCTTTGTGTGCTGTAAAACATCCATATTGCTTTACAGAAGATGCATCTTATGTATTATGTTTTGATCGCATGTTCAGAATACCTATTTCAGCTGCTGCTATAACCGTTAGTCCTCAACATCTCTTATCAATAGGAAAATGGTTTTATTGACTTTTTTCCCTTTATCTGTGCATAGAATGTCACAAGGAAATTTGCAAAGGAATCTCTAAGAATATAGCATGCTAGATTTATCTCTCTGGTTTCTGAAAGCAAAGATCTCCCTTTCCTAATGTTAATTCACTTTGAGATAATTGTTTTATTTTATTTTATCTTAGCCAGGGGCTGTTTCTTACTGGTGGAGCTATGTATGAATCATAGAAGCAAAGAAGCAATTCTGTGTTTATAGTCACTGAAAAGAACTGTACATTTCCCTTCAACAGAGAGAAGCAGTTTAAAACTCCTCAGAGTCATCAAGAGTTGCATTTTAAATTTAAAAGAAAAAGAAATCAAAGCATTCACACAGGATTTGGCAAGGCCAAGATTTGCCAGTATGACTTATCCTGTTGACTGCTCAGTGATTTCTTCATATTTTATCATTTGTCTTGTACAGAAATTGTGCTCAGATAATTCAGTGAGGGGTACAATAGAAAAGAAATACATTGATCACATTATTGTTGATCAAGAAATAATACAATTTAAGAAAAATTAAATATTGTAAAATACTTACATGATGTTAGTGATAGTTGTCAATAAAGACAGACAGACCAAAATAATCCCTTTTAACAAAACTGAATTTATGTATTTAATTTTAGAGCCACACTATCCATTTATTTTATTAATTGAATACTTAGTATAGTGAAAAAATTACCACTTAGTATCTTCACCTGTTGTCTGTACAATTAGAGAGAGAGACAAAGTTATGGGAGACGAGTACATTAGGACTTTCATTGCCTAAAAGCTACACTCAAAACGTGAGCAGACTGGCTATACTGTCCTGACTCCACCATTTCTACTTTTTATTTCCCTGTTTATGAAGCTCAGGTGAATCATATTTACCTCATATAAACATAAGCTAGTAACACACATTTAGAGTACACTTGTAGCACTGTTCAAGTGCTAAGTACCTTTAGACATTTTTAGGATATTACAATGCCATCTGGGAATCCCAGACAGGTCCAAGACATTATTCAGACCTTGTTCTTTAAGGTAATTCACAGGGAAAGCAAAAAAATCATTGCAGGTGTTAAATCTCCTCTTGAAAGTACTGTGGTCAGTAACTGGGCAGTTAGATATCTGGGGATGTGCACAATGCTTTATGTACTATTCATTTTGTGTTGCTCCAGGCATTCAGAAAGAGTAATCACACCTGGCATTTTCACTCAATTTGGTTTCAGTAATTAAGGAACCTGAGTAACTTGTTAGAAGCTTGTGGAAAGCTGTCTCTGAACTGTACAACACAGCTGAAGTGTGCGGAAGGATAGGAATTCAGCCAATAAGTTTGAAAAGGATATCCATTTTTTTATACTGAATATAAGTAGTTATCCTCGGTTATACTACAGTGCACAACATCATCAGGAGCATCTGTCTGTGAGTGCTGTCTTCCAGCCTGATTGCATCTAATGACGCATTGTATTTTTGAATAGTTATCTTTGACAAACTACCAAGCTATTTTGCGGGTTTGTGATCCATGCTTTTTTCTCATTAAGTATCTATACATGTAATATAGGTAGCTCCTAAATCTGCTCCTCTGCTCAAAACAAACATAAAAAAAAAAAAAAAAAGCGAGCTTTTAGGTTTACTAAGCTGAGCTCTGTTTCGTGTATTTCTGAAGTTACAGTCCAGGAGCACATGACATACGGGTTGGTGCTCTGGAAGCAATGATGTTTCTAGCTTGAATTTAAATATGAAAGCATTATACTTATTTACAGCTTTTGTGAGTGCCCTGTCACAGCACAGAATTTCTACTGCGTTTACAACAGAAAAAACTCTCCTTCTCCCCCCCCCCCAACTCTTGATGCAGCTTTCAGTGCCACTTTAATTGTGCCCTCTCTGATGGGTCTTTTGAAGAGAGGAACAGGATGGTCTTCAGCATAATTGTGCTTTCTTTGGAGTGTTTTATCATGCTAACTATAAATGACCTCTTTCCCTGAGTTCTGTAGCTGGTAACCACTTTCTAATTCATTGATTTTTGTAAACCAACTGAGCGTGTCACTCCATTCTCTTCTATTCTCCATCAAGTGATACTGAAAAACAAAACAGATGGGAAAAAAAAAAAGCACACACACACCAAAAAACAGAACCCCCAGGTTATCAGGAGATTGTTTTGCTTCAAGCATTGTTGAGCAATGGAACTGTTTGTAACAAGTCTGCTGGGTTAGACCTCACTTGGGCTGGCAGAGACAGGGACTCTGTGTGAAAGCATGCGAGTTTGCAAATCGGGTTTAAAACCTGGACTGGTTTTGACTGGGTTGGAGTTAATTTTCTTCACAGCAGCTGGTATGGTGCTGTGTTTTGGTTTTTTGACCAAAACAGCATTGATAAGGTGTGGTTGTTTCGGCTATTGCTGAGCAGTGCTTACACAGTGTCAAGGTCTTTTCTGGTCCTTGGGCTGCCCAGCCAGCAAGCAGGCTGGGGGTGCACAAGAAGCTTGGGGGGACACAGCCAGGACAGCTGATCCAGACTGCCAAAAGAGATATCCCATAACATATGATGTGCTCAGCAATAAAAGCTTCGGGAAAGAAGGACGAAGCAGGGGAGACATTTGGGGTTATGGCTGAGGCCCTTCTTTCCATGAAAGTGGCTGAACATCTGCCTGCTGATGGGAAGTAGTGAATAAATTCCTTATTTTGCTTTGCTCATGTGCACAGCTTTGCTTCACTTATTAAACTGTCTTTATCTCAGCCCACGAGTTTTCTCAGTTTTGCCCTTCTGTTTTTCTCCCAGTCCCACAGTGGGGGAGTGAGCAGGAGCTGTGGGGCTTCACTGCCTGCCAGGGTTAACCCACAACACAACCAAAAAGCCAGATGTCTACCTTTTGAGCAAAAATAGCTTCTTTTTATAGTAATTTTAACAGAAAAAAAAATAAAAATAAAAAATTAGAAAGGTGAGAAACAGGTTTGAAAAATTTTAATGCCTTTCCTACCTCAGGAAGCGGCTCTTTAGCCTACAGTTAAGCATGCTAGTGACATACTTGAGGCAAGCTTATACTATTGATAACCACACTGCTCCCAATATTTGTAATACCACACAATAACTGGTCTAGTTTTATGACTTATTTATTGCATGGGTAGCTGTATTTCACAGTACAGGAAGATAGCTGAAAAACAAGTATTCCAGTCTGAAGTGGGGCCAGTTTGCTGACACTGGTGTGTTTACTACAGAAGAGGACTGACTGTGCCATTCTGTTTCCTAGGGACTTTGAAGAAGTACTGGCTTTTCTGTTTCCTAGGAGCTTTGAAGTAGTGCTGGCTTAGTTTCCAATGTGCTTTTCTATATTAATCAGCTAAATGTTAGACAAAGGTGAATTTCTGGAGACAAAATTGATGGAAGCCTTGCATAGCAAAACTTCATACTTGTAACTGAGATAAATGATTCTTCAGTGCTCCAATATTGTGAGAAATCAGATCTGGTCTGACAGGCTCCATGCTTTATAAGTAGATTTGGAAGTTCTGGGGAAAGAAGAAGTCAGGAGTCCACAGCCCATGCAGCTTTCTCAGTCATCTGTCACTGATAAAAACTCTGTGGTAAGAGACATCAGAGTGGTGGGGAAGGATGTGGTTAGGTAGAAAACACGCCTTAAAAAAAAAAATCACCAAAAAGTAAACATTCATTCTTATCTCCCACTAGAAATTGTGCAGATATATTCCAACGTTGGTAACTTGTGAACTGTCAGGAGTAAGAATTAGAAGAAACTATTTAAACGTAGACTTCAGAAGAACTTGGCCACAGTGGACATTACACTTTGAAGTGCCAAATAAGGGATCAAACTGGGGACTGCTTACTACCATGATCTGATTATATGGTGTTATTGTGGTCACTGTGCATTTCAAAAATTTCCGTCCTTCTGTGATATTGTTAAAGGGCTTGGAAGTCCTGATGAAATGATCTTTTTCATGGAAGCTTTAGCTCATAGCAGCTTCCTCACTGTATGACCTAACACAATTAGATATCCTTGTAAACAGTTATTTGCTTGATCTTTTGTCCAGTCTCAGAAAAGAATTGGCCATCCCTGATAAATCTTTTTCTTTCAAGGTAAAATGAAAGGGCCTCAACTACTTTCCAAGCATGAAGTTTCATCTCCCGTCATTTTGAGATAATTTTATATCTGAAGTCTAGCTGGTAGAAATACCAGTTGCTTTAAATTAAAATTGGGAACCGTATTATGCAAGACTGTGGAATGCAGCCAGCGAGTCAGTTTTGATATTACAGTACAAGGTGGACCACACGAGTGCTGGCATTTGTCTTACACTTTAAAGCAACAATTCAAAATGCAGTCTACATCTAGTTAAAAAATAGAAGTCAGGAAGGGTTAACATGGAGAGTGCAGTTAGAATGAAGGAAATCGATATTTCTAGGAAAATTAGTATTTTGTACTAACAAATAGAAAAGCTCTTCCTTTTTTTTTTTTGTTGCATAAGAAAAATACACAAATTTTTCAGCTTAATATTTTAGCCACAAGCTAAGCAGTGTCCTTTCATGGCAGGTAACTAACCAGCATCCATCTTTAAATGTGGAGATGCTGAGCAATATCTGGTAGAGAAGAAGGAGATTGTGTTACTAAATCAGATCCAAATATCAATATTTTCTTGGTTAAGCTGCAGCATCAGAACTATTGCTGCAGAATGTCATCCAAGTTTCTTCCTAGTCCTTGAAATCAGTGGGATTGGCAAGCACACGGAGTCCCAAAAGACCATGAAAAATGGAGCTTTTCTAATAAGATGCCAGACCTTTAGTCACCTTGAAGTTACCTCCTTAGTAGGAAGATGGAAGAGGCCTAAATTACTGTCAAGTTTATCCAGATTAGAAAAGATAAAGCTGCTGTTGGCTTACTCAAGTTAGAAGGGGGCAAGAACCTATACACAATTATTAGCTGGGTTCAGAAGAGAGGAACGCTGCTCCAGACAGTCAGTGCTGTAGGATTTTTCTCTCATTGCCATAAATGTTAATCATGCAATGGGGAGAGGAGGTTGCTGTATGGGTGGGAACATGAAGGAGCAAAGAGGTGGGAGGTGTCAAAACAATTGAACAGAATACCTTTTAGCAGGCTTCCTGAACTGTAATTTTTGTGACCAAAACCCCCCTCAAATAACCATGCAGAGCCAAGACTTGAGAAAAGACTGCCAGCTTCTGGAGGGAACTTTGAAGAATGTTAGCAAAGATTCGGATGAAAAAGTTACAGTGACCACAGCCCATGCTGCTAGTGAGCGACATCAGAAGTGGCTTTTTAACTTCGGTTATCTGAAGTTAAAAGTGAAGAGATCATTTTAATAATTAAAATAAGAGGAAATTGATGTGTATGTCACAGTTTCCCAGTTAAAGACCTCTATGTCAAGACCCATAGCAGTATATTAGCCCCATCATATCGTATTGCTGCATGAGAGTTAGCATGGCCCCACAAGGAATAGGTTCCTGCCAGGCTCTGTGTTTTCTGCTCCTGTATCTCAGCTGGGAGCTGGGTTTCTTTGCCAGAGTGGAAAACAGGAGACTTCTTTCTCAGAAAAAAGGCATTCTGAGGGGTTCAGTCCAGCCTAATAACACCACATCCTTATCCTTAGTTACATGTGCTCCTTGACAGAATATACAGATAAGCTTTGTGATATATCCCGAGAGCAACTCCCCTTATCATTGCTCTCCCCTTTGATTAGTGCCCACAAAGAAGGAAGTCCTTGTGCAGTAAGTAGGTCTTGTAATACATTATCCAGTGTGTTTATGACCCCTGAATCACAACCTACACAGCATGCATATGCTGCTAATCAGTGGCAGAGCTTAAAGCAGCCCATAAGTCACAACTTCCAGTTCTCTACTTACTGATTTATGTCTGCGATCAATATCATGCCTTGCTGAGTTACTCCTATCCCCTGAGCTGCTGTGGCAGATTTTGCAAATCCACAGACCTCCCCATTTTTGAGATAAATCCCTTTTTCAATTAGCCTAACACATTCTACCTCACAGCTGGATAGAAAGAGTACGCATATTAGTCCACAAAGAGTTATGGCAGATTAGCTGTCAGGAACTGACAAACTATAAATCAGGCTGCAACTCCTGAAGACAAAGGCTCCAGCAGTTTAGGGTATTCACACTCACCCCTTCCTCAGGTGCTCGCTGCTCATTCCCACAGCCTGCTGCAAGGTGTTGCCTCCTCAGCTGTGCTGGCCCAGCTGCTTACGTGGCCACGCTGAAACCCACCAGGGACCTGTTGTGGCTTGAAATGCCCTAGAGTCTCAGCCACACAAAAATAAATGTCTGTGCAGCAAGAATTTAGAGGAACAGTTTCCATAGGTTTTCGCCCAATGATCTCTTTCCCAGGCCTTTTCATTTCCCACGTGGCACCGTAGCCTCTCTTCCCTAAAATATGTCATTCGCTGTGCCAAGCTGACCACGAGCAAAGGTGTGGGATTCCTGCTGTTAACTATTTCCCCCCTTTCCGCTTCAGCTGAGGGAGGGAGGAAGCAGAGGGCTGTTACAGGGGCAGAGCAGGACTGTTCCTCTGCCCTCCGGTACCTTCCTGTCACTCACTACCGAGGCAGAAAGTTCAAGGCCAGGAGCCCCAGCGCAGCACGCTCCCGAAGGCAAGGGTACTCTACATTGAAAATCACTCCTACAACTGGTGCTGCTTCGCTGCAGAGCTTAACAAGAGGAGCAGTCCCAGGAGTGCCCGGTGTTGCATGTTCTCTAGCTCCCAACTCGAATTGCAGATATTCCGGCTGTGCCAAGGAACATGGATTTTAAGCTGTGAATACTTGCCAGATTGGGCTAAAGCAGGGATATGCCACTTGCACTGTGTTCAGTGATAAGCATCATCGCAATGAGTTGTAGCACCCTTTAAATGAAACAATATTCAGTTATTGTGAAAAATTATATAATTTTGTCTTGACTCAAATTTAAATTGTTCTGAACTGTTCTTCTGGTTACAGTGCATTTAACCCTGAGCAGTCAGTCATATATGTTATATACTCAGAGGTTCACCTGAGCACCATCAGTCTGTTAAGATTTGATTTTGGTTTATGTTGTAGGTTGAAAACAGCTCCCTGTTGTTTCGCATTTTGTGAGTTACAAGATGAGCCAGAAGAATGCTACCAGCCTAAAGCTGTGGTGACCTACTGTTAAAAAGTAAGTTGGATTTGTTTTGGTGGTGGTGGTTGTGGGTTTGTTTGCTTGTTTGTTTGCTTGTTTGCTTGTTTGTTTGGTGGAGGACCGTTAAAACTACATTCTTTAACATTAGTTGAACCAGGCCAAACAGGGTTTGCTGATTTTGTTGGAAAGTACAATGGCTGATTTAGAGTCATCAAGTGCCAATGGCAATCTATACACTGTAGCAGTGTAGATGAAGTAGTTGTCATGACAACTCGATTAACTAAACAAACATATCTGTGTGCAGCAGCAGCTCGTGTCCTTTGCATCATCTTTACCTCAGCACAAAGCATTTTGAGTAGATGTACAAATGAACCTGCCGCCCACCCCACCCCTTTTCCCTGTGGTACCCCACAGCACTGCCTGTTTCTCCTGAGCACCTCAGCTGGACTCCTAGCAGGAGCGTTGCTGCTTCTGGCAGTGCAGAAACCCAGGCCAAGTCATTGTCATCTTCCTTTTCCTTCCACCCCTCCCCACTATCCCCACCAGGCTGGCTGATCAGGTCTCATTTCCAGAATTGCCTTCTAGTTCTACTATAATTAAAGGAAAATAAGAGCAGTTTGTGAATAAACATACACTAAACTACCTGCTTGCCAATAAAACCTGTTTCTACATAAAGAGCTAGCACTATCAAATCTGATAGCCAGTCTGAGGTTGTCTTTAAATTAGCAGCTTTTGGTGATGCAGACACTTTTTGAAATACGCAGCATAGCAACTTAAGTTACTCAGAAACCTCCACTCACTAAAGACGTATGAACTCTGGAATAATTGACATATCTAAGTGAATGCTCAGGTCAAAACTAAGTTTTAATTGCCTTCACTACATAGGAATGTACTGTTGCTTTATAAAGCAATAACTGTTCCAATACCTCCCCCAGAACACAAAGCATCAAAGAAAGGAATAGATAAAAATTGAGGGTTCCTTATTAGAAAGTTGTTAAGGCTACTGCAAGTTGAGGACCTAAATGCAATATAAAGAACAGATAACATCCATCTGCAATCATCCATCACTAGTGGCTTTTTTTTTTTTTTTTTAATGTTTGAGGGCATTTATTTTCATGCTCCATCTTTTACCTACTATGTATCTGTCAGAAAAGACTATTGTGAGGGACTTAACAATAGCAATAAACAGAGCCCAGGTGAGTAAGGCATAAAACAGAGGAAGATGGAAGAGAAGTAACAAAGCAAAGCACAGGGGTACATGCCATAGTCTTAGCAAAGCACCAGACAGACTCTGCACCATCACCTTTTTTTTTTTTTTTCCCTATCTGTCCCATTCTGGTAGTTCCCAGACTGATTTTTTGATCCTGGAAGAAGCATCAAATGTATGATAAAGTCCTATTTAGCCCAGGGAAATCCTTGGTTAAACTACATTATAAAAATGAATTATAAAAAGAACCTTAAGTGACCTTTAATGTGGTTTGCACTATTTTGTGCAGAACAGATTACACAAATTTCACTGAGGTAAGTTTTTTTCAATATTGAGTCTGATGGGATACTGGAAATTTTAAATAATATAACTTCTCTCTCAGGAAAGCATTTAAGCTACTTACTTTTGTCCTTCTTGGCCTTTTTTTTTTTTTTTAATGGGATCTAGGTTCATGTCTAAAATTAAACACACTTTTTGATTGTTTTTTCTGACTCAACTCATTAGTGATTTAGCTAGTAAAGATTTAAACAAGGTTGCTCTGTGATTTTACCTGGCATTGCTCTAATTGAATGTTCTTCTAATTAGAAAAACAAATAATTCTACCTCTAATATTCTTTCTGCTTTAAAAACATAGAGAATAAGAGCAGACCCCCTCCCCAAAACCCCACCTCCAAAAACCTACATAAAACTTAAATAGCATATTCTCAAAAGATAACATTTCAGTATCACATTTCTGGGCTGTCAGATTCAAGCAGAGAATGATGGATAAAGTTAGCATTTACTTAAGATTACTTACTCACTTTAGGAGAACAGACATGTTATGACTGTTTTTTAAGGTGTGTCATCCCATTGTACTACTGTGAAAGCTTGAAGCCTAAGGATTCAGTCTGTAGTTCTCAGACATATACACCTGAAAGTCAATAGAAAGTGTCAAACTGAAGGAGTTCAGGCCAGAGAAGGTTTAATTATGTAGAATAGAAATAAAAGACTGACAACTATTCTGAAGAATTTCAGAAATGTTACGAGAAATTGTGAAAAGGATGAGTTTTTCTGCCCAGGTTTGTGTGAGGGAATTCAGTGTTCCTCTGCTTCCTCTGCCTTTGCAAGGTAGCCCCGGACTCTTAGTCTCAGGTCACTGAAAGACTGACTTCTGTTCAAGTGTAATGGGACTCATTCTGACAAGCACTTGGATTTGGATTACCAATTTAGTAAGAGCTCTGGTCCTATGTATCTGATCAGTCTCACTGAAAGCAAGGAAAACTTGAAGCTGTTGAACAAAGCACATTTTTTGTACTGAATAAAGCTAGAATTTAGCATGACTACTTTCTAAGGGACAACTTCGCACAGTACACGAATCATGAGTATCTCAAACTGCACTGATTTCCACCAGCTGCAGATCTGACTCACAGTGCCTAAATGTGACTGAAATGTCTTTATACCCTGAGCTCAATACAGCTCCAGGAACCATATGACGGCCCCCCATACGAAATCGTGAACCATCTGTCTGTCCTGCTTAATGTTTAATAAGTAAATGAAATATTTAATATTTACAAAAAGCAGGCCGTGGGCTGCACAGTTGCCAAGTGCAAAATAGCCAACAGAATGTACACAGCTGCATTTCTGCCTCTGTGGATGTAGCTGAGGAACTCGTCCGATGCCAGTCGCTTTCTGAAATTAACATTTCTTTATGAGCAAGCTTCAAGAGCAAACACTTCTACGGTGTTCTGGCTCAACAGAAATGTGCTTGTATCTTAAGCAGGGCCTCTGAACGCTGATGTAGGCCTTAAGAAGCTGCAATCACAGTGGAAGTTAAACTTCAGAAGGAGGGCTTGTAAACAGAATTTGATTTAGAGGTTGAAAAGTGGAACTGGTTGTGAAGTTTCTATAAAAGTTTAGGCCAGTGGTGTTTTATATCCTTAATAACCAAAATAAACAAAAGATGAGAGAAAACAAGCTTGGAAATGAGGTGATTTTTCACAAAGTCATAGAAAAAGAAATAAATGTCATGTTTTAATGGCAGAATATACAAAACCTAACGAGAAAACAAATCAAATATATAATTATATGTATTTTGTTAAAAATAAGATAGATTCTTCTCGGTTTACAAGCTAACAAACAATGCTATTCAATAAAGTGTTACTAGAATATTTGACTGATGCTTTTAATTTCAGAGCAATGTAGTACACAAATGAGTGTGGTGATCAGTTATTTTTAGTCAAAGCTAGAGCGAATACAAAAGCAAATTCAAATAATTGAAATCACTATTATAGCTTTATGTAACAGGAATGTATTTGGAAGACAATTTTCAGGCCAAACATTTTTATTTTTTTATTTTTCCACTTGACACTTTTTTCTTAGTAGAGTGTTCTTCACTGTTCATTTCTACGGCTTAGGAAAATCAATTATGCATTTCCATGGATTCACTAAACAGCCTTATAATGGAATAAAAAGACAGAGTGAATGAGGTAGGCTATGGATATTAGAGATCCGCTATTCAGTCTGGAAGAAAAGCATGAAACCAGGCTTATAGTGTATCTTCATGTTAGCTCAGCCATTGATGTACAGTTTGAATGAATGGGAAGAGTATTGTTATTTCTAGCATGTTAGAACAAATTCAGGGAAAATTATTTAGTAAACAGAGTTGACACTGCTCTACGTGTCATAACGTGAGCCATACAGAAAGGAAGTTGTGTGCTCAGTCGTGATGCTGAGGAGATAAACGAATGTAGTCCCATTCCAAATAGCTTCAAATCACATCGTTTCAGTACCTTTGTATCAGGCAGCTCCACAGGCCCCAAGAGCCAGTCTAAGGCGATTTTTATGGCAGCTCCTAACCGAGGCTTACCTGTGCTGGCCGGAGGCTGAGCCAGGCTTGCTCTGCAGCACCTGGGAAGTGGCACCCTCTCGTGGTGGTACGCTGAGATGCTGGCCCTCATCCCTTTTCTCCAGACACACATCACTTTCCTACCATTAGCATCTTACGAATTCTTTGGACTTTTTCGGGAAGGGAGATCTAATCATAGCTAGACTAGCCCCTTGCTGTTTCCTTTCACCGGATTGAATTACTAAGTCACAGGCTCTTGGGCTTTTACCTCCAAATCATCTTTTCTTCTTGGTCTTCTTGCAGCCTTCTAGAGCTTTGTCAGGTTATCAAGTTCTCACAGATACAAGGTCTCAATCAGTCTGATTTGCTGCCTTGTTAGCCCTTTCGTGCCTGATGATTGTAGAGAATGTATGCCACTACATGTACCTATTTTCTTTTCCTCAAGTAAAGAACAATTTGATACTAGGTGTTTAACATAACTTCATTTCTGTTAAACAGTGTTCCCAGTTTTCCAAGATTTTGCAAACCTTTATTTACATTTGTTATCAATTCATCAGTTACTGCATTTCTAATTTAATGGTCAGTAGCCAAAAGTCAAAAATAACGAATTCTGTATAACTTCCATTTTTAGCAATGAAGCCTGGCACTGAACTATAGAAATCTCATTTTACTCAGTTTGTTTCCCATAAACATCTGTGAATCAGTACATGATCTAAAAATATGTTGTTCTTGGACTTAGATTGGCACTCTAGTATTTTAAAAACAACTGTTTTAATGCATCCAAAACAAACAGGGTTATCTAAGACTAACTTTTTATGTGGAATTGCTGACAGCACCTGTTCTGCCAGTGTTAAGAAAGAAAATAATGAACTGAAAGTTACGAGATAATGTATATTATCCCAATTATATTTTATCAGTTAAAGTAGATATGCTGTACAAACTAAAGCCTCAGAGCGTGCAATTTGGTACAATTGCGCTAAAGTCAATGAAATTATTGTGATTTATGCCAACTACAGATCTGCAGTGATTAAAATTCTAAAAACCCTTTCATTCACTCTCTTTAAATGAAGAATAAAATCAACACTATTTAAATGTCCTGCTTGTCAAGCCTACAGGTGTTTGGTTCAGTTACAAATCTGTTTGAATATACATTTACATCACTACATCCTTAAACCTTCAAACATATACAGAGTTCTCTGTCCAGGATTATTCATATTCAGTTCAATAACTGGGTATCAGACTCTTGCAGGGACTCTGGAGGAGCATTATGATCTCAAAGACAAATTTAGCTTTCCTCTGATGAACAGTTCCTGTGTTCGTTTGCTTAGTTCTGGATTTTACTATAGACATAAAAGGGGATGCCAGCTCTTTATTAGGAACAGCTACACAAAGATTTTAAAGCAGCTGTGCTAGCAAACAAAGACTGCAGCAGATGTAGGATGAATTGTTTGGGTATATCTTAAATACCGTGTGTCCAAATGTGGTTTATAATAGACTGGAAAGACATAGGTCAATAAACTTATGGCTGGACAGTCTAAAGTCATGACTGGATAGTCTCAAGGATCACAGAATTCAGGATGAGAAGAGGTAAGCGTGTCCCCAGAAAATTAGTCAATCACTAGCCAGTTCTGCTGCATCAGGTTCTGACAAACAGGATGATTATTCTCCATTAGTGTTTCATTATCACATGCATATTTTCCTTCCTAGCACATTTTTTATTCCGAAAAGCAAACAAAACCTAACCTAAATCCGAAGTACAATGAAACAGGCAACCATACAGTACGGTAAGTCTAATTATCATCATAGAACATTCCTTTTACTATTTAGTTGTCCATTTTGGTCCATAAAATACAGAAACTTATGTTGAAACTCAGAATCTCATACACTAAGTGAACATTCTGGCTACAAAATTGTAGCTTCAGCAAGGAATCAGGAACAAATGTGATTCCCTTTTCTATCTTTCTCATTTCTTAGATTAGATTTTGGGAAGTAATAAGATTAGAGGGAAGAAGGAATTACCTAATGACTCTTTTTTCTATTATTTGTTTCTTTTTTTCTAACTGGAGATGGTTTAACATGTACTGTTGCGAAAGCTGCATTGCTATGGCAACCCACTAAAAAAAAGAAGTACTGTAGGTACCTCACATAGATATTGACATGTAAGCACTCACATGAGCTTTTCTTGAAAAACAACCATTTCCAGATTTTCTGTTGTTTCTATTTATATGACTTAGGCATACGCTGAATATAAGTAATCTTTCTTTAATAGTTATATTCGCATCTAAGTGTAACGGCCTTAACCAGGTATGAACTCTAGCAATGTATATAACAGGCATTTTAATTAAACTGCATGCACTGAACTTCTCAAACATTTTGTTTTTCTCCACACAGAAGTAATGTAACCTAATATATGTATTTTATCCCTTAAGTCATTTAGATTAGAAGTTCTTCATTATGGTTGTAACTGTTAAATACCAATTTACATATCAAGTATATATAAATGTTAAATGTTCACATAGAAGTCATATCAAAAGTCTGATTATTTGAGCACTCAAACTTATATAGAAATGTTAAATGCTGAATCACTGCATATCAACTAAAAGAATGACTAACAACTCATTAAACTGCATCTACTTATTTTTAGTTTTTTGGGGTTTTTTTAATCAGTAATTTTCTTGTTCTGATACAAGCCTTTGCACTCATTTTACTGTCATGCTAGCATTACTTATGCATAATTAGAGAGTGTGCTCTGGAATATATTTTTAACATCTTTTTTTTCAATTGAGCAATGACCTTAGTTATTTGCTTATGAGAATAAGCACAGAGAGTAAATATATACATATAAAACACCTTTTTAGATTGGAAGCTATATTAACATACCATACTTAAACAAGACAAATGCATTTGCAATCAGTAATTCAAAATGAAGGAGTCCTTTAAACACTACATTCAAAATAGAAGTAGATACGTATCTGTTTTAATAATTTTCAGCTATATTACAAGACCAGTTATACAGAACAATGGGACACAGAGCTCTTGAAAAGTGCTTTATTACATGATATAAAGGTAGATTTGAAAGGGAACTTAAGCATTCTAACATCGCAGTGTGGAACTGCAAGGCACTTGGTGTACAGAAAAATAAAGGCCCTGCTTTTCAAGGTGCTTAAAATTTTGTTTATAATACAATGGAGAATTAATTGCCCTGGGTTGTGAACCATTTCAAAGCAGAGTAGAGCATTTTCTACTAGGAAATTCTCAGAACAATGTATTTACTAGACCTTCTCCCTTTTCAGTTTGTACATCTTTCCTGCAGCCCCAGGCCCCATGAAAGATTGATCTCCCCAGAGAATCCACGTTTTCATTAGTTTGATCTCTCACTAAGCAGTCATACTCTCCCTTATAAACATTCGGTGCACAGTAGATGCAACAGCCCTTTAACGTGGTATTCAGCTACACTGAGCACTCAGCCAGGATGAGGAAGAGAGACATACTTTCAGTTCTTTCATACTTGAGAGGTAATATCTTGAGAAATGCCTGAATCACAGACTTTATGATGCTCAACTTCGGACACTCTCCACTCTCCACCTCTTAAAGGAAAGAGGGTATGAATAGGACATGGATTAGTTACAAGGGTTGCAGAGTCACCCTCTCATTTCTGCTTCAAGAACTGCGGCAGAATATTATACAAAGAGTGCCCAAGAAAAAAATCTCCCATTAGACGAAGGGTGACTTGAGGAATTGCAGTTGTAATAACTATCAGTTTAACTTCCTTCTATTCTTTTTGGGGAGTTTTTTGGGCACTCAAATGCCAGATGGGTCTCTAAGGAATCAATTGTATTTTATAATTAAGAACTTCCCAAATTTCAAAATTAATGTCAGTAAAATTACGTAGGAGGCAAAAACATAAAGCATGAGACCCCACTGGCTTTCCTGCAAATCACTCAAGGATGTTTGGTTGTGTGGACCTCTACAAGCTCTTTTTTCAATTAGCTCAAATGGTTGATCTGATACTAAATATCAAGAGGACTTCCATTTGCTGGAAGTCCTAACAGCTGTAACTATTGTTCTTGCCCTTATAGTTCCACACAATGTTTCATTAATGTTTCAGGAAAGAGAAAAAAATCAGGTCTGAATTTGTACCATTAGTACAATTTCTGTGCCATGGGAGATTAAATAAAAAGTCTGCTGGGAACAGAGGAGGATGGTAATTTAGTAATTACATCTCTTGGTACCTGTTTTGTTTAATAAGCAAAGGTCCAATTAACTTGCTCCATTTTAATTAACAATGTTCTTATTTTAATTAGTTACTTTTCCTGCATATACTAGCAATGAGAGAAAACACTGAGGGTACAAATAATGATGAACTTTTTTTTTTAAAATGTTTACACAATTTCACAAGTGAAATTCACTATAGTGAGAAATAAATAAATAAATAAATAACGTTCTTCCTAAGTATGGCTACTACTTCTCCAGCGATTTCACCCGTTAGTCAAAGATCAGCATGTAATAAAGACTGGTAACCCGTTTATTTCCAAACTACATCTCAAATCCAGCCAAAACCACTTGTGCTTTTAAAAACTTAACCCTTTATCAACAGTATCATGACCACCACAAATAAGCTTTTAGTTCACTAGCAATGAGGAAACAAAGATTCACAGTGCAAAAAACACTACCCATCTGAAACTGCCGGGGTTACTAGTAAAGATTCAACTACAGATGAGCATTTTAGTTTTCATGAGTACTGAATGCCACTCTTTTCTCCTTAAGACAACTGCCTTCTAGTAGCTGAGTGAACGATGGTAACTGGATGCTGTGGAAGAAAGTTCAGTACTGTTGTCTGTATACTAAGCTTTTCATAGCCCAGAAAACTTCCTTGAAAAAT
This sequence comes from Anser cygnoides, assembly GCF_040182565.1. Classification (NCBI taxonomy): domain Eukaryota; kingdom Metazoa; phylum Chordata; class Aves; order Anseriformes; family Anatidae; genus Anser; species Anser cygnoides. Next base: position 6,876,901 of record NC_089884.1, read on the forward strand.
ATTGAGTTCATTAAATCTTCTCCTTACCTCCACAACCCCAACCAAACCAAATAAATTATGAAAGCACCTGCCACTCTTTAAAGTTTTATTATGCATTTTGTAAGTGATTTTGTATCACTTCCTTGTAAAGATACCAAACAAGACTGTATGAGTTGTTACCCATATGTAGTACATCACACAGTAATAGACAGACAGATACCAGAGTTTTTATATTTTAATTCACACAGACAAATTAAAAAAATAGTGTTATCTCATTAACTAGAAGAACAAAACATAGAAAGTCAGTCTTGGATCACAGGCAAAGGCAGTAATTAAACTAGACCTTTCGAATCTGTATGCCAAGTCCATTAAAAATACTGTGCACATTTGACAATTCTAAAACAGATACAATTATATGAATCTAGTTAGGGTTTGACAACTTAAGAATTCTATTTAAAAATAAACTTTACTATGTTCCCAATTCAGCATAAGTGCAAATGTGAAATTCAATCACATAACAGATACAAAGAGAATAAACCAAACCCCTTTTCCTCCTTCAGTACAGATTAATTGTCACACCAGTTTGTCATAGATTACTCTTCTTCTTTTCATTTAAAGATGCATATAAATTCATAAACTTACTCTCAGCAGATGAAATTAAGTTGTCAAGATCATAATCAACCTCAAAGGTAGGTTTTGTTCTAAAAACCACAAGGGCAAGAAATACAGCAAAATGTGCAGTTAGTCCCCATATCTTGAATGACTTATTGCGTTCATGGTCATGATATGTAAAGCAGTGCATCCAGGTTAAGTAACCAGATGAGGTTTTATAAGGCAAGGTCACGTAATTTAAGGGCTTGATGAAATACTCCAATGGCATGACAAAAACATCACTCACTTCATCTGGATTAGGAGTGGCCTGGAATGTATCCTCTATAAATCCTACAACTGGTGTTACCAAGTAATTCATCTGAAAGAACAACAACAAAAAAACACACAACAGAAAACACACTCAGTATGTACCAAGCAAAAGTTCTTTATTTTAAAAAGTTTCAAATATTACAAAATGAGCGCAGGAAACCTATGAAACATTTTTAACTGGAATGCAATTTAGCCCCTCAAGTGGCTAAATTGAAGCTATAAAGAGAAACTTACCTGGAGAACAAAAATGAAGTCTTTTGAAACAATATCTGCTCTGCACTACCAGAAAACTGATTCCACCAACACTGAATATTGCTACTGAAATGGGCAACCTGTTCATTTACAATGACTTATATTCCAGTGGCACCTGCAGAATAGAAGTCTCCTTGCTAGATTTCCATACAATACAGAATCACAGGCTACATAACCTGAAAAGGTCCCTTTCAGCCTAAATTAATCCTGCTTTGAGGAGGATGTTGAACCAGATAGTTTTGATGTTATATCAAGCAGCTTAGCAGAACTCATCCAGACAAGGCCCTAAGACATATCTCCTAAAACAGAGATTATAGAGCCTATGAGGGCAATCTGTTCCAGTGTTTGGATAACCTCATAGTGAACAATGTTTTCTTTTCATCTAATTTAAATGTCATTTGTTGCTCCTTGTGTCCATTGTCTCAAGACGACTCTAGGATCATCTCTATAACTGTTAGAGACAGCAACTGGATTCACCACCAACTTGAAGCTGAGCAAACCCACTTCTCTCGGCCTTTCTTCCTATTCTATTTGCTCCAGCCCCTTTTAGCATCTCCATTGCTCTTTGCTAGGCTCTCACCAGTTTACCAATGTCCTTCTGGTATTCACGTTTGGAGTCCACATAGGAGCAAACATGACCTGACAAATGCCAAACAGAGAGAAAAATCTCTTCCCCTCCTCTGCTGGCTACAAAGGCTGTATACTTTAAGCAGCAGCAGTTATTTAGTTACAGGTTTGAAAAGATCATTATCAACCTTACAAAAGCAAAGTACCCTAAGCTTACTTTCCAACGACATGCTGACTTACACAGCTTATTGCTTACTTTATCGATTCCAGGCACAAGCCTACAGATGACTTCCACCTTCTCTGGCGGGAGTCCCACTTCTTCCTTGGCTTCTCGGAGAGCAGTATCAATTTCATCTTTATCATTTTCTTCACTTTTACCTCCTGGGAAACACACTTCCCCCGGTGATCTTCTCAGCTAGAATTTAAAAGAGTACTACCGTTAAATGTAACCAGTTTGTTTCACCTTGCGGATCTGCAATGATTCCTACTACAGAATCACCTTATGCTTGATTTAGCATCCCCAAAGTGCTAGATAGGGTGGTAAGTCTCATGAAGATCAGAAGAAGTGTGCCTTATCAAGAGCTACACAGAAAAATGTTTATTTTTGCTCACGTTAGGCCTATACGCAACTAAACAACAAACTCTTACTATAAGAAATACATATACACTCATTCGCATAGCATCATGTAGTTCGTGCTATACTTTCAGAATACTTGAAAGTTTTGAATGTTTTTCATCTTGCTTGCAAAAGAGATTGACAGATGAATCAATTTCACTCGTCAAGTTGTTAACACAAGTTAAAAGAACATACATACTTAAATACCATACCTTTACATACATTCTATTAATGGGTTTGTTCATCAAAGGCCAGAAAAAAGCCCATTTACAACATTTTTTAAATCAACTAAGCAACTGTAACTATTAGGGTTTTAAATTCTCTATGCATGACCAAAAGCATCAAATTTTCAGCAAAAATCAAAACACCAAGAGGGCTTTTAAAGATAAAATGCTGGCAAAAGAGTGATGGGAGACACAAAGTGCTGCCTTTCCTATCTAAAAGAAGAGAGTACTATCAAATATTATTTATTACTATTAATTAAATATTAAATGCAGATTCAAAAGTCGCATTGTTAAGAACCACGTACCATTCAGTTTTCTCACTTAAGCCACAACAAACAGCATAACCCCCTCTTTTTCTGACCTGGAAGCCATCTGCTACCACCCCACCGACCGGGGGCTGTCCCCAGGGCACCCATGGGTGCCTTCCACCTACAGGGAGGGCAGAGCACGGACACACACCTGCGGGGCCCGCATGGTGAGCAGCAAGCACAGCCGCCCGGCCCGCACCACCAGCGGCAGCAGCACCGAGGCTTTGGGCAGCGGCAAGCGGGAGAACTTGTCGGCCACATCCAGCTCCCTCAGGCGGCGCCTCGCCTCCCCTTTCGGGCATTCTCTGGAAGCAAACACACACACGCTGCGGCGCCCCGGGGCAAGCCCGGAGGTTGCGACACCGACTCGCAGCCGGCACCTTCCCCTCTCAGCAGGCCCAGGGAGCCCCCCTCAGCCCGCCGCTCCCATCCTTCGTGCTGCGGCACCCCCCTCGCCGGGGCCGGGCTGCGGAGGGCCGCTACCTCCCCTCCGCCTCCTCCTCCGTCTCCGCAGCCGCCATTTTGTCTGCCCCCCCGACAGCGGCCTTTTCCCTTTCCTTCTCCCCGCCCTTCCCCACTGACCGACGGCCGCTCCCTCCAATCAGCGCGCGCGCCCGCCGGGCTCCGCCTTCTGATTGGCAGAGGGCAGGCCGAGCGGCAAATTGGGATTTACCTCAGGGGCGGACGGCCATTTTGTGGCCGGAGGGGGGCGCTGATGGCGGGGCTCGGCCGGGCGGCTGCACGGAGGATCACGGCCGGGGCGGGCGACGACAGCTTCCCAGGCGTGTACTGCCCCGGGCATGGGCAGCTGACACCCGTATCCTCCCGCTGGGAAAAGCAGAAAGCCGGGGGAGGCTCGGCGTCATGCCCCGCCGGACAGCGCCTCCACCCTCTCTCAGAGGGGAGAAGGCGGTGCCGCCCCCCTTCCGTGCTTTGGGTAAGGGCGCTGGTTTTCTCCTCTGCCAGGTGTAAGGAGGTGGTAATGTGACACATGACAGTCCCCAGCCCTCAGGAGCCCCTTGAAAGCACCACTGACCCGTCAGGCTTCTTAGCTGTAGCCTAGGGCTTTGCTAAAAGCTGCGGGGCATCAGCAAAACCTCTTAAGCACAGACTGTTAGCTTAGTGCTTAGGTACACAAAAGCAAAGAAATAAGGTCTCCCAGCCTGTTCCAATCGTTTACTGTAGGAAAGAAACAATGCGGTGTCAGAGAGCATCTCAACGTTGTTGCAGTGTCTGGGCAGTATAACTGCCAGTTCTCATTAGGAGCAAACAGGTGGCTCGCTGAAGTATTTTCATGCGATAATGGTTTATCACCAGTCTTAACAGCTAATAATTTGTTTCCTGAATTTCAACTAAGGTCACAATCGTGTGAGGAACGTGAGACCTCTTCCCTCTGCAAACAATAAAAACAAACAGCACATAAGCTGACATGGAATGTTTAAGTACTAATCTCACTTTAATTACCTTGATGGTTACTTTTTCCACTGTTATCCAGGTGTATATATTTTAAGTAACTACAGTTTTTATACAATATGCATGATGTGTTACTTATTATAGTAAATAAAAACCCAGACGTAATTATATACACATGTGCATGTCCTGGCTCTATTTCCTATGATTCCAATGGAATATAATATCTATTTTACGGCCAACATTTTGTTAAGGTTTCACTGAAACTTAAGCATTCATGTTTCTTAAGCTGTTTCACATATCATTATAGGAAAAATATACAGAGGAGTATCCTTAGGAACATGCAGTTCTTCAGTGAAACAGGCATGAGTAGTAGGTTATCATATTCATCCACACACTGTTACTCCAGAAGTCTGACAGTACTAGCTTTTATATTTCTCTTTGGCTCTCTCTTTCAGAATGCAGATGTGCTAAAAAAAAAAAAAGTGTACAACTTCAATTAATCTGTACCTTTGAAGTAAACACAAGAATTATTTTCAGTTTTATTTCTGGTTGTGTTCTAATATTGGAATTAAGACATTACGCTTTGCGAGTTTGGTTGCAACTTTACTACTTGCTGTAAAATTGAAGTGTTAATATGGCTTCAAATTTCATCTAATTCACAGAGAAATTGTTTATTCCGGAAGAGACCAGTTTTGTTCATCTATCATGCCCTTCTCCACACTGCTTTACAATAATGCAGATTTGTTATGTGTCTTCTACAGAACTGTTTTTTTCTTAAAGACTTTCAAGTGAGACACTTTTCCACTTAGCCATATTTATGAAGATGCTTTTGAACAGTAGGAAGGGGAAAAAAAAAAGATCAACTCTTTCTGTCAGGGTCTGTTTACTACTCAGTGCAGCATAGGGAGACTATAATGGAACAAAGGAAAAAGGTCTTGAGGCACATACTTTACAGTGTGGGAAACACCTTCACACACAGTCCAGTCTACTACCATTTAAAAATTTTTACTAGTGAAATCTTATGCTGCTCTTTTCTAATAGAAACATGAAATCAAAACCAAATTGCAAGTTACTTTCTTTTCAGATGGGGCTAGCAGATTATATGCTGAAAACCATCTCGGAGGATTCAAAATACTTTACAGGAAGGCTGGGCCACAAGACTTGTAGAATAGTTGCATAAAAAGGTAAGGCATGAACAAGTTATCATGCATTTACATTAAACTGCCATCTTGGCATATTAATAATGTTGTCACCCTTTTAATGGAGGCATCAAGTCAGATTTGAAGTTTTATTAATTGACCAGAATCTCTTAGTAGAAACTAATATTTTCTGCTAGTTATCTGTGCTAACACTCACGTACATAACAGTCAAAGCACCCTTCTGTGTACTTACATTTAGATCTCTGAACTATTCGTTATAGTCAAGAGCATATCCAACCACAAACTTATCTGGAATTTCAAAGCCTATGTTTGTAACAAAATGCAACTCTTTATACTTAGGTGGTGTAAATAGGTTTTAAACACACAGTTTGTATTCAACATATGCTTCTGCTATGTAAGTGTAATACCTAACAAACATTTCATCTTGCTTTCAAAGTACTTAGCACACTTAACACTAAGAATCAAAACTGTAAATTGATGAGAAAGGTTAGACTCTATATCATCAGTTACTGTTACATTTAAAGATTTTTTTTTTCCTAAAATACATAATTTAAAACCTACTTAGGAGGCAGTCCTGGGAGAAGAGACAGACAATGAAGAAGATTCTACTTATGTAAAAATGGATGCACTGCAATTCATTTTTCACTTTGAAAACAAGTTGAGTTTCAACCAGAGTCAAAACAAATGCCTTCTAGGATCAAAGCCAAACAATTCATTATTAGTTAAAAGTTAATGTTTGATTCTCTTTCTGGTATCTAGCAATAAGTAACTAAAACTACATTCAAAACAAACACCAAAAAAGTTATCACAAGGTTTCAGCAGGGGACAGTTAGCTGTCAGCTTTAAGGCATTTGTGTGTTTTTTCCCCATTTCTTCTTGCCTTCCTGAAACATGCATGAATTTTCATTCATGAAAAGTGGCATGAAATGAAAAGATGGAATCTTATTTTGGACAGCCAAAAAAATGCAATATTTACAGTCTGGTCTATAGCCTGGACTTCGGTATATCCTTTTGATGAGCAAGCTGTAAGAAAGAAGAGAGAAGGTTAGGGTTTTAAGATGTCTTATTCCAAGCTGTATACTTCACTTCTCCCCACCCATCCCAATAAACATCTACAATTGTGCAGTTAAAAAAAAAAAAACATTATTTAAATTTAACAGATTACAAGTTCCTTTCAGCCTTATAATGAAACAATAAATTAAGGCTCTGATCTAGGTTCATTCTTTCAAATTCTGTATTTTTTTTTTTTGTAGCAATGTGTCAGCAAACTAGGATAGTACAGATAGATATGTTCAAGTGGTATGTAAAGATTTTAGTGGTGAGGGAGGGAAGCAAAAAGGCAAGCTGTCAGTTGACGCTATGACACTATAATTTCTGCCACAAAGTCATATTTATCCTTGATTTTCCTGGACATTTCTGAAAATACTGGGAACCTCCTGGACAGTTACTAGGAGGAGCATAACTGATACATAAAACCCAAGAAGCATGTTTCCAAAGCACCATGATTACTTGTGAGAAGAATTATTTGGGAATTGTCTTTTAGACAATTATCTTTTAGATATCTGCTCTAAAAGCTCTAGAATGCTGGTTGCATTTTGCAACTGTTCACAAACACTTAGATTCTGCAGACTCACGTATCTAAGGATATCAAGGGGGGAAAAAAAAAGTCTTGAATGTTGTCATTCTAGTATTGAGGCAGCTGAGAAGGTGTTAGGGAGTCTATGGAAAGAGCTGAGCTTTCTTTCAAAGATAAGAAAGAGAGAATCAGACTTCGTGGACTAAGCAAAAAAGCTGTGAAGCCCTTGTTATTGATTTTAACAATGAACAGAGTAGTGTATGTGTAAGCGTCCCAGTTTAATGTTTTGTTTTTCACCAGCTGTTATAAGGATTGTTTCCTGCTTTTACTGCTACTTCCCCCAAATCTAAAAAAAAAAAAAAAAAAAAAGGAAAACAAACCCACACACCAGCATACCCTGACAATTCACCTGAGTGACTTTTCCATATCTTATTATCATACATTAGTAAATGGATATGTCATTATACCTTACGACTTTTACCATCTTTGGTTCATTGTCTTTTAGTTTTGAAAGTAGTGCCTTCATTGTTCTACCAGTCTTAATAATATCCTCAAAGAAAAAAAAAAGTAATTTATCGTCCTAGTCTGAAAGAAAAAGCATACTATCAGTGGATTAATTTGAAACATAAAGAGCAGCAGCATTGGCAGCACAGTAACATGATATGCATACTTTAATTGACATATGATTAAGTGTTTTATGTGCAGCAAGCATTAACTTGCAAAATAGGTAAAAAAAAAATTACCCCACGCCCCCAAAAAAAACTTCAAGTTCTGTACTCACCTCTACTACTAACACATTCTAGATCACGTGGAGAGAGAAAGAAAATGGAAAATGAAAGAGTTACATTGCATCATTTCAGTGAATTAAACAGCCAAAAAGCATTTACAACTTACTTGTAACTGAAGCTGATAGTGCAATCAGTTTTCAAAGGAGCTTGTCACGTAACAACTTAGAATTAGTGCTTATTCACAAGACTTTTGGAAAATGTTTAAAGAAACTTAAAGTATTGTGAGAAAGCCACTTATACTAGGTTTTATATAATATTTATGTATAGCAATAACATTCTGAGAACATATTGCATGAGTCAGTTTAAGATGGTTCTTTTTTGGAGGTTGTGGTATAAAACAGAACAGGATCTTTAGAAACATTCAGTACTAATCATGTTAAGTTTCCACTGAGTGGGAATTACTGTTTTAACAAGTGTGAAGTTTTAAACGGCTGTAAATATGTAGTACCAACATCTTAAAGGTGGACTTGATGAAAGATACGTAAGAACTGCTCTTTCCTCTGAAAAGCTGAAGATCCTAGTTCATACCTTCCCATTTAGTGTAGACAGTTCTTCTCCAACAATACTGATTTTTTCTGTACATGTATCCTTCTAGGAGAAAGGAGAGGGGAGAACTCACACAAAATATGCTCAAAGCATTACCTTGTATTCCTATGAATAGTGTACTGCTCTGGCTCTTCACCTGACAAATGACACTTGCAACATACACGGCACTCCTTCAGTAAAACAGCTGTTAAGTAGCTGAGAGCAAGACAAGTGTGTGAAGCATCAGTGCAGACATGTTTATATGGAGCACTTCTGAACAAGATTACATCCATATTCCTGGAATAGACACCATTGCTTTCAGCTACTTTTTTTACCACGGATTTGTTTTAGAATTCTATGAACTATTTATAGGGTATTGTATTGTAATTTGTTGTATTCAGCATGTGATAAATTTTGTTCAGTACACAGCACTTGAGCCTTCAAAGAGGGAAGAAAATAAAACAAAATACACCACAAGTCATTGCTTTACTGTAGTTGGCTCAGGCAAAACATACCTCTTCCCCAACATTCAAATTACAAAAACAAATCTCTCCAACATCATCTGTAGGAACAGGAAGTAATAAGGATGGAGACAATAAGCAAGTCCCTGATGCTTATTCTCCCTTTCACCAAAGGGTGCCATGTTAGAGAGAATAGAACCTGTATGGAAACTTTAGGCTGGAGAAGAGGACATTGGTGACCCAGCATTGACTTTGTCACATTAAGTGTTCTGCTATATTTTAATTCCAGTGAATATACAATATCCCTCTGATCATTTGGGCAGATCAGTAAATCAGTTTATTACATACTGAAAAGCAACTAAGTTGTTTTGAACAGGTTACATGCATAAACTCAATTTTCCTGGAGTTTTCATGTAAACTACTAGTATTCAGGATGTTAATAGATAGGGAGAATCAATTTTCCAAGGAAAAAGAAGCTTGCTTACACAGTAGCTTTTTATTCTCACAAAATCCACAGTAATGGGGACAGATTTATCACCATTTTGATTTAGTGCTTTTATATGGTCCAGCAAATCAGCAAAGAATTTGTAGCCTCCTTTAAGGACACAGAGTGCAACAATGTGGTGGTTTCCCATATCTTGCATGATATCTCTAGCCAAGCGTTCTGTCCTGGAGGGAAAAAAGAAAACAATTCCTGTAAAATGTTTTGTTTATTTTTATTTGTCCATATATTAAACAATGCCCAAGTTAAAATTCTGATTTTTTTTTTTAAAATAGCCAGCAAACTGTGGCCAATTAAGACATTGAAAATTTAGTTAGAAACGTGCAGTTAACAAGACGACACCTACTCCATTTGACACACTGTTGATGTTGTTGATTTAAACTGTACATCTAAACAGCAAAGAACACGAAAGCTTGAAGATATTTGAGGTGATATGGAGACTTCACCAGGGTTGTAGAGGAATCCTCTCCATGAAATGCCTCTTGTAGTAAACTCCAGAGCAGAACTTCAGTGTTAGAACTGCGGGGTTTCCATGTTTCTCATGGGCAATGCAGAGTAGGTCAATGGTCTCTTCATTTGGAGGGAAACTAATCGTTGGCATAACTATCACTGCTCTTTCTTACCCTCATACCTGTCCAGGATGAGTCCATGAGGAATGAAAACTCTTTCTAAGTCTTCTTCATAATGCTTAGGAATGCAAAATAGGTTTTTATTATAGCCACTGTCTTCATCTTTTATCTGCAAGTGAAAAGGAAATAGCTAAGAGGAAAGACAGAGCCATACAGGAAAAAAAGCCTTTCCAGTCTCTGATAGTACAGACTGTTTATTTATTTAAGACAACTAGAATATATAAGCATCATTTTTATTTGGAGTACCGTAAAAGCACCTCTAAGAATAATCTGTAACACAATAAGCAGTTTTAAAATGCTGCTTTCCCCCCAACCCCCCCAAGATTCCTGTCTCTATTTCATGTTGCGTAACTGCAGCTTACATGCAAGGAGCACAGTACACATGCTTTGAGCAACACCGCTACGTCCGCCAATCATGATACTTTTCACCTTATTTAATGTTCTTCAGCCTTACAATTTGCTTCTGTAGTTTTAACTTGGGGTTCTGTTTGCACAGCAAGCTGAAGTTCGACCTTGCTGCCAGTGTATTTAGCTTCCTAGTACAGCCAATGAGAAACATCAGAACTGGTTCAGCTCAAGTGAGGACTGAGCTTTGTCCATGTTAGCATAACTATTGAACAACACTAATTTTGAGGCATACAGGTATGCATAGTGATGGTTACTTATATTTACCCCAACAGCACAGCTGAGTACCTTTTATTTAGTTAATAGCTGTGCTCATTAAGACTATTTTAAGAAAATAAGAACTACTACATTAGTATCTTGTTTGCTGCTATGTGCAAAGATTTATTAAAAAGAAAAAAAACTAGTACTGAAAAAAACTACTGAAAGTTCATAAGCAGAACATTAAGGATTGCATCAGTGTGAGCACCACATCACCATAGCAACATGCTGCATATACCTTACAGGCTCATAAAAGCATTTGTATTGTGGCACATGCTAAATAATACAGCAGCAGCCCCTTACAATGAAGTAGTCTACTAACCCATAACAAAGTCAATATGAATTTTTAAATCATGAGATTACACCTTGGGAATTAGTTGTTTAAGTAGGATTCATTCTCATTTGCTGTTCAGTTACTGATGTAGGTAGATTTCTTAGTCTTAAAGTGGGAAAAAACAAACTACAGCAATTATATACAGTGAGATTCATAAGCAAGTATGGTTTTATTAGCGCAGAATGAAAGCATATAAATATAGATATATTAAAGTCAAATACATAATGTCGTCAGTATGTAAACAATTGAGGTCATCTGTTCCTAAAGCCAGATTTTCTCCTGAGCAAGTACCAGAAACAAAGCATTTCATTAGTCGATATTTCCAAAGTTTTACTATTTTTTACTATTTTTGCTGAAACCAACCTCCCCCCATCCCCAAAGCTCCCCTCAATCAGATAACCAAATATGAACATGTTATATTTTCTTACCTGCAGTCCAAGAGCCATAATCTTACTTAAAGCTATATTATCAGAGAACAAGTTGGTGTTATTATTGCAGCTTGTCTTACTTTATTTTTGACCTGCTTCTAAAGGGGTCAGAATTGCTATCCTTACTACAGGAAGCATTACTTCCTTCTATTAATACACTGACATCACAGTCCCAGGTTCTTACTTAATTAGATTAACCAGAAATAAAATAGGCATTAGTCCTCTTGCAACCAATCAGAGTAAAGATTGTGGAGAATGAGGGAGATGCAAAAAGGAAGCACATGAATTAAATGAGCTGGAAGGACTAGGTAGGATAGCATTTTTTTAATTGAGACCACAAATCTGCAAATCTGCTTGTAGCAGGTGGTATTCAGTGGTATATATGTAGAAGGCAGTTTTGTATACCGATTTCTTACACGACATTTGTACATTGACTTGCCATCAAAAATCATTATTTGAATAAACAAAGCCACATTTTTAAAGGTGACTTGAAGCAGATATCTGCAGCTGTTGAGACATGGCGAACTCAGGTCATCCTTCTGTAGAAAGAGAGGGCAGTAGTTCCAGTACCATGCTCTACATCATTCAAGATCAAATGACATTGACATTCACTGTAATCTGATTATTTTTAATGTACCAAACTGCAGGATTATCTAGGATTAGCATGAAAGTCTTAGATTTTTAAAAATTAATCCTACTAACAAAATGAGCTAAAGGCAGCTTGTGTACAACACGTTACAGAATGTTCTTACCAGATTGGGTACATTTTATTAATTCAACTAGTTCAATGTTTTCTTGGCAGGGGGTGGTGAGGAAGGGCTTGTTAACGAAAGAAGATTTTTCTCTATGTCTTTGTAATCTTACAGAAGCTCTTCAGATCATGGCTGATAAAACTTGAGATGATGCAGGAATGTACTTTGAAATGGATTAATAGGTATATCCACATTTGTCATTGATACATTAATTAGTAATACTATTTGGGAATAATTAATGCCTTGAGACTATTTGGCCCCTATTTTTATGCAATTAGCATTACCTTCCTTTTATGAATTCTGTATTGTTTTTCCTACCTTATACAAGTGAACTCCCCATGTTGTGAAAAGACATGCTGTTCTAATTTCTAGCATAATACACTCCTTTCTAACAGGTAGCAAATCGGGTTCAAAAATCTGGAGACTCTCCTCAACAAACTGCTTCTTTGAAAAGAAACAAACAAAAAACATACATGCAAACAGTAATACAGTTTGAGCACAGACACTCTCCTTTACTTATTCACAGGTGACAAAATGAAGGTAAACAGCAGCACTGCTGAGGAACTCTTACAAACATTTATTACCTTTATAAGCTTTTGTGGAGAAAAAAAAGAAAAAAAAAGGGGGAGGCTCCCAGGCACGTTTGTATGTTTCCTTTTGCTCGCTTAGCCCTCTCCTGGGCTTTTGAACACTGTGTAATTTAGCTGTCCTGAAAGCATTTTGGTGCTCTAGAGAGCCCTGTCAGGATGATGCCACAACAGAACACTTTGTGCTGTAATATCATCCTTACTGATTCCCCGCATATCAGTCCTACAGCTTTATATAACTGGTTCTAGGAATTAAAATAATTTAAAAAATAATTTATTTACTCCCAAAAAAGATATGTATAGGTTTCACATTTGTTTATTGATTCTCATTGTGTTATTTGCCTCAAACAGCACTTAGTGTAGTTTTGTTAAAATCAACAGTATGGGTGAGATTATTAGTTTTAAATCACTTTGGAGGGGCTAGTTATTGATAGTATCATCATTTGCAAGTTCCAGCAGTCTAATGGTGTTTGGAGCTGAAATTACAGTGAAGAAATAAATAGTGTGCATATCAGATGCGATCTGTAACACCCAACTTTGAACAGTTGCTCTGCCTTTTAATTAAATGCTCTGTTATTCCCTATACTGTGTCATTTTTGGCATACTTAATCTGTGTATAGGGTAACTTTGGAACACATCGCACATTCTAGGCAGCCTCCTATCTGAAGAGGTCACCTAAAAATATCCGCAAGTGTAATATGTATGCTTTTCCATCTTTATTAGGAGATGATCTCTGTTATGTAAATTACTTTTATAAATCCTTGAAGTCATTAATTGAGGCAAATTTGATTCCATGTTACTCACATTTTCATAAACCATACATTGGACCATGCAAATCTTTGTCTCCTTTAGGCACCATACTGTTTGATCTGTTTTGAACTGGACCCAGTCCTAAAGTCCCATTTAGTCTTGTTTCAGAAAAGGATTGCAGAAAATCCCTCCCACTGACTTTATTTCTGAGTTTTTACTGCATTGGGAGTGTTGTCTGAGCTACAAATAAACAGTGACTTCATGGCTATAGTCTGTGTTAAGGAAAGGCAGAAGAATGTCATTGATAAGGGGCATATGAATGTATATGCATGTATTATATAGTTATATTGTTATTAAAATTTCTTATCAAATACTGGCTTCTCTTCAGAGAAACTGACAGCAAAAGAGGCTATTGTTGTGATATTGTTTTGCAACGTGGACATCAGTTCAGCTGGAATGAGATTATTCTCATTAAACTGGGGAAGTAATTCTATTCTACTAAAATCCCCTAGATAGAAAATGCCAAGTGGGCAACTGTGTAGCCTCCAAAACCTTATGAAATGATTTATGAGGCATAGTCAGGTCAAAAGCCCATATGGGGAAACAAAAGATCTTGGAAACTCTAGAAGACTTGGAATAAAAAAGTTTAGCACTGGGAAAAATATACACTTTCATTAAACTTTAAGCTGGTTCAAGAATCTTCATCTTATTCTGAAACTCAGAAAACTACTTCCCAGATCATATTTATTTGAATGAATTTAAGATTCTCAATAAATTCTGTAAAGCCCTAACAGTAACCACATACCACTATGACCAGACAATTACTTGAAAATCCAATCAGTGTGTTAGTGGTCTCAGTTAATATTGGGCTGAAAGTTTGCATTGTGAAAGTCACTGCTACAAGGGATGTTTTCATTGTCACATTGTGAAGAAAGAAAAATTTACAGGTGAAAGGTTCATACTAAGACAGCCCTTTGTTATTGCTGAGCAACGAAAATAGAATGTAGCCGGTTGTCATCCTAAGGTAGGCTCTCAGTTATAAGTAATGTGATCATCCTCCCACAGAAAAGAACAAATAGTTTAAGTATACATATATTTGTTCTATAAAGGAACCCTGAGTTCAGCATTCTAAAGTTAAATGTTTTGAGGAAACCAATGCACCAAACAAACTGGGTATCAATATATCACCCTCCTCTAAATAACAGGATACTGAAAGTGCCTGTAGGTGTAGCCCATACAAACAGCCTGGAGATTAATTTGATCAGCACCGATAGTTTGGTAAAAAAGCAACCAGTCAGTACAGAACAATACTGCTTTTGTAGTTGTATTTATTCTCTGAACTACTGACTCAAAAAGTAGCTTTTTCAGGACATTATCTTGCAGTTTATATACCTCTAAGATTACTAAGCAGTTCTACATTTTCTTACAGTTTGAAGTAACTGTTCTTAAGACTGCTCCAGTAATTTTAAAGGTCCTCAAGAAACAGAAAGTAGTTAAGCCCTGTCAGCCATATTTTTCTTAATTATTTTAAATCAGGAAGCAAATACGTGGCATTGGATGCGTTTTACAACCATTACATTACTAAAACCTTACAAATGAAACATCAGAGAAAGTGTCCACTAGAGGGAAGCCTCTACCATGGAAGACTACTTCCTAAAAGGGAAGAAAAAATATTTTATGAAAAAAACTTGCTAGACTAAGAATCTCCCTGTTCAATTAATACATATACAGATCTCCCACTGAAATACAAATACAGTCAGGTAATTTAAAACAGCCCTTTAACATATTTAGACCAGTTTCTGAACATGTATCATGGTGGATTACAGGCGAGCTGCCCTAATTGGCCCCACTTGACTCATGGACTGTGTGTTCTAAGCGGCTGATAATGCCTTAAGCAATGTTAGTCAGTGACTGATGTGTTATTGGGAAATCTGATTAATATGCTGTGGAAATATCTCAACTTCAGTAATTTGGAGTCCATCCTAAATCTGTTTTTGTTGGACACTTGAAGTCATAGATAAGACCAGCTGCTAAATTGGTTTGCTAAAAAGCTGTTTGGAAAAAACACACAACACATCTGTGGCAATCAGTGCATGTTTACAATTAAAAATAAGAAACAATTTCACAATATTAAGTTTTTATTATACTTCTTGTAGTCTACTCCCATAGATCCTATAGCTCCTTTACCTAAGAAGTTTCATAGTTACGAACTTGGCTATTTTCTGTTTGGTATGAATATAAGATTTTTTTTTTTTTTTATTGAAGCAGAAGAGTCATCTAGGTCTTGGCCAATATCGGATATCAATGAATGTCATGCTTGAAAATGTCTTCTGCTTTAACAGTTCTAATACCCCAGCATCAGGCAAACACAGACTAATCAATGGCAGAACTTGAAGAAAACACCCCAGTAAAAAGTGACTCAGATTAAGTTTGAATATTTGTTGTAAACACCCCAACAAAATAGACAAATCACAGTTCTGAAGACTTAGAAATTTTGATTGCTGACATGGAGGAAATGTAAGATATTTATTAACAAAAACAACAAAATTATTAACAGCCATGAAGTAAATGTTGGAGCGACTGCATGGAGGAAACCCTTATACACGTTTTTTTGTTGCAGTTATTTTGTAGGTAGGAAAAATGTTTCAGTCTCTCAGACTGTCTGTACCAGAAAGTCATTTTGAGAGAGAATCTGGTTAGGACTAGGGGAATAGAGCACAGAGACAAGGAGTCCGGACTCCTGGATTTTATTCACAGCTCTGACACACAGTTTATTTGCTGTATGACCCTGCCCAATTTATTTTCCTGACTGCTCCTGTTGTACCTCTGACCTTCCTATGTGCCTGCTTTTCCCCCGTTGTCTTCTGTAATGAACTGACCTTAGTTTTCTGAGACTTCCCTCCTGTGTGCTGTGCAGGTCATTGTTATTTTTGGGAAAGTGCCGGTTAAGAAACACTGTTGCTGTCATTAGCTAGTGGTCAAATTAATGATTTGAAAAAGATTGTTATCTTTTTACTTGAATGTTAAAACATGGTTGTTCTAGTTTAATATGTCAGTGAGCAAACATGAGTTGTTCCAGAGCTGCCATAGTGTCCAGTGCGTCTCCCCCTTAAAAGCTGGCTGAATTGTTTTACCTAGGGAGCAATGGGTGGTCCAGGAAGTGCTCTGCTTTGCTCTTGGGGAGCAGGACTCATCTTCACTACAGAGATATTTAATAAAAATATTTGTTGAACAATGGCTTTAGCTGAGTATGTGATCACAGCTGTTTTATTTTAGCAATGTAACAGCAATAACAATTAAATCCATATTTCTCCTTGGATATTTATTTTCCTGAATTCATTCTTAGTGCAGTGAAAGAATTTGGTGTGAATTGCAAAGTTAAGATAGAACTGCATGTAGTTAATTTAGGATTACTTGTATTACCCTTGCATGATTATTCTACTGCTAAAGACCTTAAAATGCAGTATGAAAATACATACCAAAGAGATTCCACAGTTTAAAATATTCTAAAATTCTCCCCTTTATTTTTTCTAATCACTATTTTTAATTGTTAACAATGTTCTGTTCTGCAAAGCCATGTTCAACTACAGAAAAGCTAAATGCCATCTTCCCATAACAGTGCATAAGAAAAATGTGGACTATGCATTTTGGCAAAAAAATAATAAAAAAGATCTTTTAAAATGCCATGCAATTACCATAGTCAAATAAAGATAGCTCATCTCAATCTTGATTTTATAAAACCAGCTATTTCTGTGTTGCCAGTGCCTTTTGCTGAGACATTCCTTAATGAGATGAGACTTTTGTATGCTCTTGCTTAGAAAAATGTTACTGCTGCTACTTCTGTTTACTTATAAGCAATTCCAGTGGTTGTCAGCTTGCAGTGAAACCCATTGCTAGGGTAGGTACATTAGCTGTGCCAGCTGGACCTCAGTCTGAAACAGAAATTCAGTGCTACTCTTTCTTTAAAAAGATGGTTTCATAACACAGTGGAGGGAACCAAGAGAAAGCTTCTATTACTGATTCCCATGTTCTCAATTCTTTCCTCCATCAATATGATAGCATAGGTGACTTTGGAAGGTTTACATTATTTTAAGTGTGAATTTGATAGGGGTGCTGCACTGTTGAAAAGTCAGTAAACCTTGGTAAATGTGTTATATACCTTTTTCGTATTACTGAAAATTGCCTTCTTCCACTTCCAACATTCAGGTTTCATGCCTTCACTCTCCTTGCAAGTTCCCTTGTATTCTACTAATGAGACAAATACAGCCCTTGTCTTCATATCCTCTATTTCAATGAACTTATCTCCACCTGGTTCTTGGAGCTCACAAACAGTATTATAGCTTTCGCATCATAAAAGCTTACTCAGTCTCTCTCATCAGGTACCATCAGTCTGTTCTTCCACCCCTTCTAATTTCTCTCTATTCACTAAGTTATCTCCACAGGCAAATGTCAAGGCTCTCATTCTTTCTGCCCTCTTGGTAGCTTTTGACCTGGTTACTGTCTTCCTCCTTTAACACTTGTCCTTGTTTTGCTTTTGATTTCATTATCTCCTTCCACTCAACATGTTCCAAACTTTATTTTCTCTCGCATTTTCTGCTATAACAGAAAATATAAACTATAACACAAAAATAAGCAAGATCTACTTCCAACATTATTCATTTTTATCCCCATTAGAGATAATAAAAAGTCCTTCTTTAATTGGAAAGCATTGATTATACCTTCAATGCACATCACACTGTTTAAATAGCTTGTTATATTTAATTTCTGCTTCGGTGCTGCAGTGAATGGGGTGAAATACAGCCTGTTGGAGTTACTGTACTCAGTTATTTCCAGTGGAGTCCTCTGCAAGCAAAAGCTTCCAGAGACTCAGAGTACAGAATCACCACATTTCTCTTCTGTGCATATACTCTAATCCAGGTAATTACTTTTTCCTTCAGCCTTACACAGCCTATATCACAAACTGGCAGTTTTTCTATATATTTAATATATACATTTTGCCAGCCTAAAAATAAACATGGCTTGTTCATGGTACTTGACAGCTTTTATTGAAGCAAGACAAAGTTCGAAAGATGTTATTTTGGAGGCTCATGTTTAGGTTTGGAATTCTTTCAAGTAAATCCTGCAGCGTTAATAAATTAATTTAAATTTCTCACAGAGCATCCTTAGGCAATTTTTTTTAAAGGCAGCGATTCTGAAAGAAAATAAGTTGTCAGCACTGATATTTCTGAAATTGACTTATTTGCCCTTTCAAAAACCTTTTGCTAGTGTTTAGAAAGTATGCAAGGAAACAATCATCAGTGTGACAGAAGCGTCTTCAGCTCTGCTTTCCTTTTGCAGTCATCATTCTAACCCACTGCAAGGACAGGTCTTGCTTCTGTAATATGTAAAATATAGTACAGGTTAAGTCCTCTGTCATACAAAATTATACGTAAAATATTGATTTATTCTATGCAACACTATACATTTTACATAGGACAAAAACTTATTTACTAGAAGCCACCTCATCAAAATCAGATAGTATTTTGAAGAACTTAATCAAATGAGTTATACAATTCAGCATCTCTAGAGATTCTAACTTTGTACTGACAGCCAACTTCTATTTCCAATTCATTATATCTCAGATTTTCAGGCCTAGAAATTTAAATAACTTACATGTCCTCTTTAATCTGACCAGAATTTGAAGAGTATGTAGTTTTGTGGTACGCAGATAATAGTGGGATAAATAAAAGACTTTTAATGAAGCACATTGTTTCAGAGATCTCTTACGCTATTATAATGGCTTCAATCTGTGGGAAAAATAATAAAACTAGAATTTGAATTGTTGGAAATTAATGCATTTCTACTGTAATTAATTTACATCTGCTTTAAGATGTGTACACTGACAATTAAACCTATGTCAGTCTGTGTAAAGACTGGAATTAATAATAATCTATACTTAGCCCCAAATAATAGTATTTAAAATGTAATAATTAAAGGTTGTGATTGTTTATGTCAAATTGTTTTATTTGAAAGAGATTGACAAAGTCAAAATTGTTCATGTATAAACAGTTTTATCAATGAGTATTCATCGAGTTTTGATGCAGGGCTGGTACTGCTGTTATATGCCCCAAACCCAGTGAAATTAGTTTCACATTCATTCTCATAATGACAATGAGTACACTGAGTACGTTGATATGTTCAGTAAGAACAATTCAGGTTTGTTTTCAGTTCTCCTAGAAGCAAAGAGCAAAAAACTTGAATGTCATCCACATGCTCTTACAAGCCTATTAAAAGGTAAGAGCCACACAAGTATTTATGGTACAATGGACACAGCAACTGTTTTTTAGCTCTGTTCAGCCATGGTATATCACAATGCAGCTAAGAATCATGACTAAAATTTACCATGACTAAATATTACTGAAGGCGAACAGCATACATTCTTTGCACTTTAACTGGTCTTTTCCTTGCTTTGAGTGTATGCCACAACTGATAAAACTAATAGCAAAGAAAGATCCACCTTATGTATCATTGTGCAATGCCCTTATGTGACATGGCAACTTTTCTTATTGCTTTGTTGTTCTTAACATGCATTTCAGAAAGTGGCATCCAGCATTAACTGAAAAGAAAAAAAAAAAAGATGACTTTGTAGAACGAAAATATGATGCAGTGGTAATCACGAGAAACCAGAATGCAAGACTGTGGGCTCAGATGCTGGCTGAAGATCACTCAGTCTAGCCACAAATCTAAAAATGCACCACTGTATGGTAAAGCTGGAAAATCTCATACATCTTGGCTTTTACTAACAAAAAAGAAGAAAGTTAAACTCCTGGAAGACAGCTGTGATAATTTTGGTCATTTCCAGACATGTTAAGTTTTCATTATAGTAATTATTCTTTTAATTATCTTCTTAAGCAATTTCCATTTTAAAACATCCACCATGATTGGTTTTTCAAAAAATTACTTTAAGCAGTAGGGGTCCAATTTAGGAAAGCACAAAAGTATGCATTTAAGACTATCCCTTATGAAGTCAATAGCTAAAACCATTCTTAGGCATGTATTAAAACTTCAGTCTGTCTTCAATCTTGGAACTAAAGACATTTGAATAATTCAGACACAGTAAACTTGAACTGAAAAAAATCTCATATGCAGCTTTTCAGCCTTTTATCTTCTAAATGCACCTCTGTGACAGCTGCATTGTGGAGTGGTAGAAGGTAAGGTGGTCTGTGTGTCATTGGTAGGAACTGAGAAATGAAGATCTTTGGATTTTCAGTAAAAAAAAAAATGAATCCATCAATTTCTTCCTCTGTTGGTATTTTCATGTGTAAATTTACTTAAAATATAGTGAAAATAGTATTAGTCTTTGCTGAAGTCCTGTAATTTTCATATGCTATCCTGTTTTTTTCAGTTGCCTTCACATAATACCATCAACATGAAACATACTTTCATGTCATCTTTGAAACCACTACAATAGTTGACCACCATTTGTATGCTCATTCTGTCAAGCTTATTGCAAGCTTTTCAAAAGTTGGTGGAATACAGCATACTTTTACCTCAGCAAAGGGTACTCAACAGCTTGAGTACTCCAGAACAAATTGAGTTACCAGGATATCTGCTTTGTATTAACACTAAATTTAAGCTTTGAAATATATGCAGAAGTAAGAATAGCTCTGTTTCTCACCTGAAACTTGCAACAGACTGTTCAGTTTATTTTCTAGATCATGCGAAAATGTGACATTCATTAGACAGCAGGGAAAAAGTAGGGATCTTATAGCTGTGACTAACCACTGATATAAGATGTAAACTAGCAAACAGTAGATAAAAGAGCAAGGATATGTGATCGTACTTCTCAGGCTTTCTCCTTGCCAACTGTATTGTCTTTTTAGTCTTAATGAAATCATTTCAGACTTTTGGAAGGGGATTTACTTTTATAGTCTTTGATTATATTCAGAAGGGAGTATGAAAGTCCGTCTGAAATGGTATAATAATGAGAATAAACTGATAAAGACACTGCTAGTAAGAGTATGCAACAGTGAAGCTTTTGTAAGCATAATATGGTACACATAGTCTGTCTACCCAGAAAAAAACACAAGACAATCTGTTAAAAGAGAAGTAAGTTTTGGACAGCTAAGGGGTATAATAGTGCTCTTAAAAAGCTGTGTCAGTGGGCTCAAAGCAAAGACTTCTGCATTGAGTTATAACACACAGTATGTTGTTATGTTAAAGTGTATTAAAAAAATAATCCGTGATCTCAAGCTGTGTTTTATATCTGGAAGAGATTGAAAAATAGGCTGCCAGGGAGCAGTAAGAGACTGACAGCTGCTGACTGAAGGAGCCAAGCGCAGTAACATAACAGGCAGGGCAAGGGCCTCACCAGCCAGAGCTTAGTCCTACAGTACCTCAGTGAGGTGAGTGAGGCAGGTCTGTGGATGGCAGCTGGGGTCAACCAAGAGTCCAGATCATCTGAAAAGGTTGCAGTGATGCAGCAGGTTCAAGGCCAAGTTAGGAAGTCAATCCACAGGTCAGGTCAAGTGATCACCAAGCAACTCCATAGCAACCCAACAGATCCAGCTGTGCTAGAGAGAGGCACACTTGATACAGCTCAAAAAGGTACTGAAAGCCCAGTCTTGAACTTATATGGAGACCCTGGGCCCACAGGCAGAGGGTGTGGGTGGAGGCTCCAGGTGAGACTGGTCATGGTCATTAAGGCCTATTGGTGCACCAGAACACTGACACAGCCTACATCTGCAGGAGGCTTTTTATTTAAAGAAGCCCAGAAAAGTCACGTTTAGAGTTAACAAACAGAGAAAACTACTTGGATCCTTGTCCTCATGTATGTTGGGAGAGCACTAGAATGGTTATCTTACTGTAGGCATATTCAGACAGAAAGCATTTACGTGTCTTACAGGTATCTAATGAACTACATAACTCCCAAACATTGTCAAAGGCGTCATTTATATTCCTATTCCAAGATTTTTTTTCTTTGATCATGCTTCAGATAGATTAGGAAAAAGACCAACTTAGTCTTTCATTAGCATAGGTTTTCTCTGCTGTAGATTGTGAACTCGGGATACAACATAGTCATCTGCGTGAACTGTCGTGCATCCTGCATCTGTGTACAACGAACTTTGTGAAGAATTTAGGGGACGTTACTTGCTTTTCCATTTTTACTTGTGTGTTAGATTAATGATATAGATATGAGACTTGAATGCATACTAAGTAAGTTTGCAGATGATACTAAATTAGGAGGAGATGTTGACTCCCCCGAGGGCAGGGAGGCCTTGCAGAGAGATCTTAACAAACTAGAGGGCTGGGCAATCACCAACTGCATGAAATTTAACAAGAGCGAGTGCCGGATTCTTCACCTGGGTTAGGGCAACCCTGGCTGTATGTACAAACTGGGGGACAAGAGGCTGGAGAGCAGCCCCATGGAAAGGGATCTGGGAGTTTTGTTTTATGACAAACTGAGCCTGCAGCATGCCTTGGCAGCCAGCAGGGCCAGCTGTGCCCTGGGGTGCCTCAGGCACAGCTCTGCCAGGCAGCCGAGGGGAGGGATTGTCCCTCTGCTCTGTGCTGGGGTGGCCTCACCTCGAGTGCTGTGTGCAGCTTTGGGTGCCGCAATATAAAAAGGACATAAAGCTATTAGAGAGTGTCCAAGGGGGGTGAGCACAGATAGTGAAAGGCCTGAAGGGAAAGATGTATGAGGAGTGACTGAGGTCCCTTGGTTTGTTCAGCCCAGAGCAGAGCAGGCTGAGGGGAGGCCTGACGGCAGCCTGCAGCTCCCTCACAAGGGGAGCAGAGGGGCAGGCGCTGAGCTTTGCTCTCTGGGGACAGCGACAGGACCCGAGGGAACAGCATGGAGCTGGGACAGGGGAGGGTCAGGCTGGGTGTTAGGAAAAGTTTCTGCACCGAGAGGGTCGTTGGGCACTGGAACAGGCTCCCCAGGACAGTGGGCATGGCACTAGGCCTGCTGGAGTTCAAGACGGGTTTGGACAATGCTCTTCAATGTATGGTTTAATTTTCAGGAAGTCCTGTGTGGAGCCAGGAGTTAGACTTGGTGATCCTTATGGGTCCCTTCCAACTCAGGATATTCTATGATTCTGTTCTATAAATCTATTATCTATGTGAATTATTCAGGATAATGGGGATTTGGGATTGTCAGGTAGCAGAAATCAGACATCATATAGGTATTGTGAGATCTCAATGCAGAGATTCCCCAGGAACTCTGTGTTTGGTTCAGTTTCCATGCAGTTTAGCAGTGACTCTATTAGAACTGGACTTTGTGCAACCTCTCTGTGTAGCCCCACTTCTGAGAGCTCTTACTAGCTCAGACCCAGTGTACAGAAACATCCAAGAAATTCTTTTCCTTTTATTGGATTGCCAGCCCAGAGACACAGCCATATGGGAAAAATGACAAATTAGAGAAATAATTTCCATTGGGGGCTGGAAGGAGGCTTCCAATGCTTCCTACAACTTACTAGAATACTGCAAACTTCAACATTGAAATAGTCCTATATGCAAAACTTTATGTAGCACCTTCTCAGTAATATAATATATGCAAAATAGAATTTCAAAACTGGTATCTAAAGAACAGGAATAAATGAATGTATCCAACAAATAATTTATGTGGTGACCAATTATTCTGTCAGTTCTAAATGTAACTTGTCACAAAGTATGACATGAATTTGTTGTTCCTTTTCCATGGTTTACTTCAGGGCTTATTTGGAGGTAATAAAAGGCTTTTCCTTCTTTTTGAAGCATATGTCTCATTCTTGGATTTTGGGCATAGATACTAATTTGTGTGCTTTGTTGAACATCCCTGGATAAACTGCTTTATTGCTATCCAAAGAGAAGAAGACTCAGTGTTACAAATTTTCTCTCACAAGCCTGTATTACAGGGACTGTCCTAAACTGCCTTAGTCATAGTCGTAACTTTGGGACACATTCTAACACCTTTATTTAACTGACATTGCAGATGGCTCCAGATGTATACTCACTGCATATGGAGGTAATCTGCCTGTACAACAGTGTGTATACATGGGCCCTGTATATAGTCTTATAAGATTGGTTGCAAATTCTGTCTGAAGAGCAATTTACCTGCACTATCAACAAGCTGCAGTGTTAGATACAAGCCAAAGGCAGACCAGGGTCTTCTCTTGTTCCAAAAGCTAAAGAAGGCAAGTAGTTTTTTTATCAACCTTTGAATGCTTTTTTTTTTTTTTTTTTTTTTCTTGTTTGGAATGCTTACAGAAGAAGAAAATTAAGCCATATTTCATAGTGGTATAACTGTGAATGCAGTTAATTAGCACAAGGAAAAAATGATCCTAAAAGTAATGTTGGAAATGAAGCATGGTTGAATAGATGATAATGCTTTTGCTGGCTGTGCGACAAGCCCTAGTACACGATGTCTAGTCTGTAGTTTCCACCACTGAGCAACTCATTGCAATAATTCATGTAAAACAATACAATTTTATCATTCTTCCAATAAAATTAACTACAAACTGGGCTTGTAGTGCAACATTTATGTGCTGGCCTCTATGCCCCAAAGGTCACTGCATTGTCTGCATAAAATGTTTGAATCATTCCTGAAAGAAGAGTAATGGGATGAAAACATCTTCACTGGATGAGTTTGTTTCCCTAGAGTGTAGGAGCTCTCGAGTATTCAACCATAGCAGTGTACCAGATGGTGAGCAGCCAAGCCACAATAATGGGATGAGAATCTCTAATGTTAGCCTTGGCTTCAGTCTTACTTCCATCTGCAATGTAACAATAGGTGTTCAGCTTCATTTTAACTAAATGGTTTTATTTCCTAAAGCAAATAATGTGTCTGTGTTAAGATAGTATGAACTGCCATCACTATGCCTGAAAATCTGGTTCTGCTGAAATCAGTGACAAGACTACTTAATTTCAGTAGAACTGAGACTTCATCATTCATCATTTAAATGTCAAAATGTCAAATCACAGCAGTAGACTTCTGTGCTTTGAACAGTATCAAAAGGATTCTGGACATTCAGTATTAGCACTGGCAGCACTGAAATTAGGCCTTATTGTGGATGCCAGTATATGAACATTCACTATATGGTTATCTTTGTGCCTAATCATTTGCAGTTTTAAAGGGGTTCATAGCACTTCTAGTAAACAATTCTTAAGCCTCAATCTTTGCAGATAGTATGGGAATAGAATCATTTTTTCCCTAGTATAAACTATGCTAGAAGAGAAAAGTTTATGCTGAATCTTCATCCCACCATTTAGAGAAGAAATACAAAGTGGAATTCATGCAAAAATATCACAAAAGTGGAGGCAGACTCAACTGCAGGCTGGTCTTGCCAACCCAAACAGGAAGCACTGCAGTCACTTTGGCACGCGTTCGCTCCCAGCTTGCTGAGTCAGCTGAGAACAGGGCATCCATCCACTCTCCTCTCTAGCAACACGCACACTGATGGCATAGCACTTCGGCAGTGGGGACGTGTATCATGTACATAAAAGTGTTGTCAGAATACTAGTTCTGCAGCTAACAGAATTTACCTGCTATCCAGCTTAGACAAGGCAAGTGGTAGGTGTAAGCATGACATCCCGTTGGGAAAATACTGTCATAAACAACAACTTTTTTTCTCTTTGCCCATCAGCTGGAGTTGCTGTTTCCAGACCATGATAAAATGCTTTGCTTTTGTTTTACAGCAGAAATACCTGCATTCCTACATCCTGTCACACAAACATTCACAGAGACACTTTCATTGCTGCCTCTTCAGTTGAAGTCAAGGAATGAAGTATAGTAGCACCAATATACTCATAAAAAGAAAAAGTTATCAGTGTAGGAAGAAGATCATTCTCTCTGTGCAAAGTTATTTTGTGTGTTAACCAGCAAAATCACATCTTACCTCAATTTCTGAAGTGGGGGGAAAAGGAATTCTGCTTGCTGTATAAAATCTGAAATGGTTTCCCTCTGAATCATCTGGGAGTCACAGGACTGGAATGACTGGGTCAGGAGAGGAGAGACTATTCTGGTTTGGCATGAAAGGAGAGAGAGATAAGGGACATGGAAAACATTGAGATGTCTGAATAAACAACAAGGGCCAAACCTCAGCTGGAGTAAATCTGAAAAGATGCAACGATGAATTCAGTGACATCTACTCTGGTTTACTCTACGCCCATGGACTATCCAGGGGCTGACTGATCTAAATCCCGTAGTGATTCTTTTAAAGTTTATTCGATCACTAATTATTTGGTGTATTTAAGTGACTGACTGTCACTTTGTGAGGCTTTTTAAGAACTGAGTTTACCAAGAAACCACGGGATTAAGGGTAACATTCTTTTAGGCTGTTTGGTGTCAGTGCTGTTCTTTTTTCTTTGAGGTTTACTTTGTTCCACAGCTGTGGTTTTATTGGGAAAAGTCTTTGCTTTACATCTGTTTTTTCCTTGCCTATTCCTCATGATATATGTTGGAAAACATAATTGTGTTAGCATGTTGCAAGTGAAAAGTGTGTGCCCTGTTGGGAACCTTCCCCCAAACTTGCTAGAGTGCAGGAATCCCAAATCCTACTCAGACCTCTGATTTTATAAATAGTGGGCAAAGTACAAAAGGCAAAAACTAAACAAACCTGAACATAAGTTTAAAAGCTATAAACCCAAACAGTCAATAAATCAAATGATAAGATTCCACAAGATGAAGAATTCATGAATAACAAGCATGTCAGTTCACTTGGTAGCATGTTGGAAATGTGCCTCCTCCTGCAACTGGTAATCAAATCCACCTGAACTAGTGGTTTATGACTTAAATAATGAGAAATATTTTCCAGTTACTGTATTAGAAGCTAGGTTAGAGAAATCAAAAAGAAAGGCTTTACTACTCAAGAAAATAAGAAGAGAAAGTTGTGTTTTCACAGACGTTTCCTTTGCAGTAAATCAACATTTGCCTCCTTTTTGTGTCCTCTTCACTTATGGGGGAAGAGGTTGCCTTTCATTTATCAGAGGCAGCAAGATATTTCTGGTCTTGGAAATGCTGCTGTAAACTAGATGTCTCTCAAATGGAGTCTAATTTCTCATTACCTTCCTAACCTTTCAACTTTTGCTGTTTCCAAAATGAGGAATTTCGAGATGCAAGTTCAGAAGTGAACTGCATCTTTTCAACAGTCCTCTCTGTTTAGTCAGATAAGAACATCTGTGCATTTTTAAGGGAGACTTTCCAAAGTGTTAGTGATCCATTGAATATTTTTCAGTTGGCAAATGGCAAATATACCCAAATCTGGGCCTCAGTGCATGTTTTCTTGAAACTTCATATTTTTCTTTAATTTCTAAATGGTTGCTTGTTGGTAAGAGACAAAAAGTTAGCTGCAGAGGAATACTTCTTGTGGCTTAACTTTATCATCATGCAAAACTGGATGAAGTGCAGTTAACATAATATAGAAGAGATGCCGAGCACAACTCATCCACAAAAGCTGCAAGCCCCCAAAAGAAGGCTGCAGTGTTATTCTTAAAATTCATTGCCCTTTCAACACTATTAATTACTCCCCTGAAAGAATGCAATTGTTAGGACAGTATATTGTTTGCCAGATTCATGAACAGAACTTAAGCCATACTAAAATCTCTCATTGTGACAGCAAAACTGATGGAATTGATGCTGTGAGCTCTACATCCTGTCTGCCTCCAAGGACTGGAAACTGCTAGTGGTTGTCTCAGTTAATCATAAGAAAACATGCAGTATCACAGGTATCAGTGTATGGTAGCAATTGTTTATTGGTGATTTTTCACCTGTAAGTATCATATTTTACTTAGCTATTTATTTGAATATTTTGATTTAAGTAAATCCTTTAATTAGATTAAAGTCTGAATTAGGTTTAATTGCCTCAAATTTCTAGGTGTTAGTTTTCCAGTGAACTGAAAAAATATGAAATAATATGGCTTGAATAGGAGAGAGGCATGGAGTGAAAGGTATCTCAGGATCCCTGAAAACATCTGCACTTTTACATAGTAATAGGAGAAAGCATTATTGCTGATGCCTGAAGAACGGACCAATTTGGAGAGAAATACCTTTCATGGGCAAATGGGAAAAAAAGCCTGTTTTCTATCCACTGTCAATGTAAGTTAAGATCAATCATGCAAACAATTATACTTCAAGAACTACCAATGTGAATAAATATTCCCATCGTTAAATATTGAAGGTATAATATGGAAATAGGCTTTAGGCATCAAAATCTTAAAGGAAAGGCAGTACCCACACTTCTTTGTCAGCTGCCTGCTGTGGTACTATTTGGTTCAGGCATGCTCTGCCTTGCTATATCTCGTGAGAGGCTACAAAATGTATTCATTAGAAAATCTGAGCAAAATAATAATAATAATAATAATAATAAATTCCTGCAAATTTTTCAAATAAGGAAAATAGTAACAT
Organism: Anser cygnoides; assembly: GCF_040182565.1. NCBI lineage: Eukaryota > Metazoa > Chordata > Aves > Anseriformes > Anatidae > Anser > Anser cygnoides. The sequence goes on from NC_089884.1 coordinate 6,905,697, forward strand.
GTAGCAAGCTCTTTTAGTTGTTGTTTGTTGGTGTTTTCTTAGACCTTTTACAAGCTTTGGTAGGGAGCTTTAAATAAACATATGGGAGAGGGAAGTTATGGCACCTCCAGATCTGAAGTAATATTTAAACTGGGTGAAAGATCTGTAACATGTAGTCTGTTTTATCATCATGTGGATCTGTGACTATCATCTGCCTTTGGAAAGGGCCGTAATATAAAGGATGATATAAATGTAAATTTGTATAAGTTACTTTCTAGTAAAAAAAAACTTTACTGAAGCAGACTTTATAGCAATGAAAATTGGCTTAATCTTTACCATGCCAAATGCTCAGTCCAAACCCAACTATTCTTTCACTTTGTTGGGTTCTACAGACATGTTTCCCAACCATAATTTATGTTATTAAGTACCAAACCTTGTACTATTTAATTGAAATACGGTATCACTTTCCCCTGCAATTTTTATTTTAATTTCATAGCCGCTTGTATTTGTTTTGTAGAACAGTGTTGCTGAGTCAGATTTGTTTAAGGATAAATGCTTGCAAGGAACATTTCTTGAGGAAGTGTTTCCATTATCAAGGGATATGTTTTGATGTAGACACGTTAGAGTAAATCTGAACTCAAGAAAAGAAAGAAAGAAAGAAAGAGCAAACTTCTAATCTGTGTGATGGTATGACGGGCTCAGGTCAGGTCAGAACAAAAGCCCATTTGGTTTCATTTGCTTATAGTTCATACGACTACATTTCTGGCTTTTACCTTTTTACATACAGAAGTCCCAGTCTGTTGACTTAATTTCTAAACCACTATGCTGGGAGGGGGTCAAGAAAAGAGCCATCTCTTTCCAGGCCTGCACACCATTTCAGTGAACTTAAAATGATGTCAGCATCTTCAGGAAGTAGAGACCCAGAGATATATATGAGTAAGTCAGGGCCTGCAGACCTGTCTGCTGTCGTCTGGACCAAGTCCTTATACGGCTATCCTGGGCTTTTACCTTACTTCGTCTACCAATGAACCTTTTAATTTCTTTTCTTAAAAAAGACTCCTCAGCTCATAGTGAAAGGAGCAAAAATACAATCAGAATTTTCACTTCTAAATGTTTTTTGTTGTTTGAAAGAAAACCAGCAACAACTGAAAGATAATAGCTTGTGGTAGATGCTTAAGAACAAAACAAACATACAGTGATACATTCCCAGATATTCAGCTGCCAAAATTATTTTATATTCAGGGAACTTCTAAGCCAAATGATCATCTTTGTGTTCAAAAGCCTTTATTAGATGTTTCTTCAATGAATTTGTTCAATTCCTTACAAACCCTAGCAATCTTCCAACATCCACATCCTGTGGCAAGAAATTCCATGAGGCAGTCTTTTAGTCTGATGATTGTGCTGCTATTGTATTTCTACAATGCATGGAAATTAACAGCTCTGTTACATTTTCCTGCCCATTATCTTAACACAGGAAATCACTCAGATACTGCTCAAAGCACTAAGCAAGATTCTTGGCTGATACAAGTTGAAATCAATGGAACTGTGATAATTAATGAAATAGTATGATATTGCTGCTCTGCCAGTGCAGTCTTGAGTCTGAGACTGTTTTTTTTTTTTTTTCCACCATTTCATACACCTCACCTACAGAAATTTCCATTCACTTGGCTGTGTGCCACTCCGCTGGTACTCCCAGGAGGAAATAACTGGGTGAGTCCCCAGGTGTAGGGAGTGCTCATGGGCAAACTGACCTTCTGGCAGGGCTGTGCCTGGCCTGGTGATCTAATGTATTCTGTCTGATTTTGGAGTGCTTTCAAATGGCAAATATATAGGACGTAAGGTGAAACTAAGTCTTTCTTAAATAATATTTTTTTGGCTTAATGACAAAATATATCTACAGAAAGTCTGTGTTCTGGTTTGACCTGGAGATTAAGTCCAGGGAGCACTTTAGGCTACAGTAAGATTCTTGGTATCTCTCAGGTCAGGTATATATAGAAAAGCATCTCATTTCACAGAACTCCTCCTTTCTACTCTGTTTTCTTTAGGATGGAACTTCCATTTCATCCTCATCACATACATTTAGGATGTAACTATGTGCAGGGATAATAACGCCTTGAGAAGGTGCTTTGTCAAGGCAGGTTCGTTCTGTGAGATGCATCTGGAGGGCTCTCCTAGAAAGACCTCACTGATGACACCAATGCAGATAGCACCTTTGTAAGTGGAGTTAGGGGTGGAAAGAGCATATCAGTGTAAGCATATTTTGGACAGCTAATACTTTAAGGATTTCATGCAGGACTGCATAATGTATGGATAGCTAGGTGCACAACACTGACTGTCGATAGAGTGCCACTGACTGCAGCATCAGTATGCTTAATGCTGGCTAACTGCCCAAGGAGGTAGTATTTTTGGACAAATTTTGCAGCATGTGATGCTATATTTTGAAGCAGCTATTGACCTGGATCATAGCTGACTGAAAACAAAACATTTACCTTTCAGCCTGGAAGTTCTGCCTTCTGTTTTACAGGAACTCAGCACATAAGTCCTACCTGTCTTGCTTCCTCACGGTTTTAGTTGCTTGTAATTATGAGTATCAGATCAACTTTTCCCTTTATTTTCTCAGCAGAAAGTTATTTGTGGAAAAATATATTCCTGATATCTGGCTGTGGGATGGATCATATTCCTAATACAAAGGATGACCTAGTTTCAGTATGTGATGTGGCAGTTTTCCTCAACTCTGACCGTATTTCAGTAGCACTTAGCACCCTCACCTAACTCCTGCCCACAAGCTTTTTCCCACTACAGGAGTGATCATTTTCAGTACAAAAATATCCCTAACAAAATGACAGATTGCCCGCATTACTGCTTTTTAATGAAGCAGACTCTCTAATGTAAAATAATCAGCGTGGTTTTTGGTTTGGCTCAGAGACTTACAATAAAATATTGAGTAGTAAAATGGGAGGTCAGAGATGCCTGAGTAATACTAAATTGTGCATGCCTATCACATTTTATTCCTGTAATTGAAGAGTTGCTCTGTTTTAACTTCTAGCAGGGGCTGTTTACCTTATTGGCAAATGTCCATTCCAGGTCCTATCTGTGCTGATTTTCAGAGGAAAGGGCTCATTATACCTTGCTTCTCATTTATGATCATAAATTGTATTTTTAGTTAAACTTGGGCATCTTGTCCATTCAGCTCCAGACACCTTTGGTAATGCTTTCTGTGGCAGACAGGATGAGGGCTTTCATGGTGCCTCAATAACAGACTGCCTAGTGACAGTCCTTTAAGACACCATGTAGATGACAGAGTGCCACACTTGTGACTTACTTGTGCACATGAATGTTAGCTATGGGGATTCCAAGGAGCTTCTCTCACTTGAACAAACAATAGCACTCACCAAACTGTTGAAGTAGGAAATGCAGTTACCGAGCTTGTCATACAGGTCCTAAAAAATCATGGCAAACTTTTCAAGCTGTTTCTGGCTTGAAAGCCTGTTCTACTTCTTGAAAAAGGGCTAGATCACTAGTTTCATGTTCAGTCCTTAGAAGTGCTGAGTACATCCAGTCAGTAACTAAGATCCATTCTGTCCTCTGCATGTAAATTTTTCAGAAATATGCAAGACTAAGTCTTAAGTTAAAGCCTCATCAATTAGTACATGCTGGCAATGTCTTCAAGGGTGAGCATACATCTTTTGAAGAACACAACAAGCTTTATGTAGTTCTTAAGGTCTTCATAAGCCCTCTGTTTTTCACATGATGACTATGACAGTTGAAAGTGTCACCCTTTCAGAGCAACAAGATGATATATGTCTATCTCGTTTCACAAAGCTGTTAACAGGGAATCTTCTGTTAGTGCAAATATTTTTAATTTTTCTGACTTTACTAGCCTGGCCTAGATTACTTGTAGTGATAGTAAGTGTGTTTTGAAGGTGGTCATTCGTGTGGCAGAATAAGTTCTTGTTTATTGTGAGCTGATAGATCAGCCGTTATTTAATTTACAGAACAGCTGCAAAAGTAATTACTTGGATATGTTGAACAGTTAGGTCTAATGAAGGGGGATTTCTAATGACAGTTACATTCTGAACTCATTTTTACTCATACAGCAATAACCAGAGCCTTGAAAAACTTAGGACAACTTTACAGGAACCATCTTGTGAAAGCTATTTTAAAGAGTAAATTTTGCTGAAAATCTTTCAGCGGGAAAGACCATTTTTTTGCTCCTTCTGCAGACATACATGGATTATTAAGCAGCAGAGGGACAAAAATAGGTTAAACTATTGTCCATTTAATGACTAATATGTTATGCATATTGTTGAATGATATAAATGCAAAAAAAATAGTAGGAGTTTACTTATTCAGATGGGAAGAAAGCAAAATAATAAGAAGAAAGTATTTGCACAATAACAAAGGAAACAAAATATGGATACCTGGTGATTTGCAGAACATGTTGTCAAAAGATATGGGTCATGACCTCAAACATTAATAAGCATTTTGTGTTTTTGCTCCATGTCCAGTGGACATGCAAGCTCTTTTGTTACCTTTTTCTCTCATGTTACCTTTTTCTCTCATGTTCAATAAGATAATATCGCAGTAAAATACATGACCTTTGTGTCTTGTTGAGAATTGTGCAGGTGGCTGAATAGAATGCTGTATGCAATCTGAACTCAGTTTCTGGGGAGATGATTAGTGTCAATGGTGCAGAAAAGAAGTGGGCTGGGGAAGCTGTCTTGGGAATTAGGATAAGAAAATGCCACAGGCAACAAATTATGCAAGTGGAGGAAGGGAAGATGAGTGTGGACTTGAATTTTGAGTGGACAATATAGACAATTTGGGTGTAGTGAGAGAGGAGAGAATAAGAAATAAAAAGCACTTACATAGATTCAATATATATTTATCTTGTTGGACCCTCAGAACTTGAGGGCTCTTGTCTCTTGTTCCTCTTTTTTTTTTCTTTTTTTTTTTTCCCCTTATAAATAAATAAATAACTCATAGACTGCCGAACTCCAATGGAGCCCGCAAAATCTGTCTATTGACTTTAGTAGAAGTGGAATTATCTGCACATTTTTAGTTTGTAAGTACTGCAGTGCAATAATGATTTAAAGAGTTTTATGCCTAAACTGACTGTTATTGAGTCATTTCATCCTGTTTTATGATCATTGTATGTTTACAGGTTGGATGATTAAATGTACTGTCTTCTGCTTTTCAGAATGTTTCATTCAGACTGCCTTACTATGGAATCTGTCTATTTTTTCAAGCCATATATTTTAAAACATTATTTTCTTCATTCCACCTTATGACATTTTTATGTTTGAACTCATTTTTTAACAATTTATGGTGAATGTGATTCTGTTGCTTCATAAAAATTATGTTTTTATATGATTTATCCTGATGCCCTAAGTAGCACTTATATCAGCACTGATGCTGAGGTCTAGTCATTCTGATCATCATCATCAGTCACTGCAGGGCAACTCCAAAGTAGGTAAGTTTTGTGCAGCTCATATTGGCTCAGTAATGTGTGACACAAGGAATTTGAACAAAAGCCCAGCTTTCCAGTATCCGTGGTTAAGGCAAACTCAGACTGGAAACAGATTTGAAGTGCAATTCTGATAACTCCTATCAGAGAAGGAAAACAGTGAATGTCCACTGTTGTCAATGATGACAGTCAGCTTTTTCTTTATGAATTAATTTTGAGTCTGAAATCTTGTTTGGACTTCATAAAGTCCAAATACCATAGTATTTTCTTATTCTGGTTCTTCAAGGTCCATTAGGACCTTGGGTATATAGTTCTATAGTTTTTTGTTGTGATTTTGTTATATTGGGTTGATTTGTTACTTATTCTTCCCTTACAGAAGAGTATGTGTATTTCCTATATCAGTTGATGTTTGCAAAGATGTATCATTTTAAAAAATCAAGATTAATTGGTTTTGTTTGAGGGTTTTGATGAACATGTAATTTAGATGCTAATAAAGAACAATGAGCCATGAGGGTTGCTGTATACTTCTCTCTCTGTGGATGATGATTGCTTAAGACAACATATTTCAATTAGCTATTAAAATGCTTTGTTGGTAGCTTGAAGAGCATATACCATGAACTCTTGAAAATCTCTTTCATCATTGTACTCATTAAATTATCGTTAAAGATCAGACCATGTTATCTTGACAGTGACATCAATGAGAGATTTACATGGTTGAGGCAAGCAACATTTGACTCTAAATCATCCCAACTAAAAGGGTAGATTGGTGTAAGGGTAGTTGAAAAAAACTCCTCTTAGGTTTATTACACTGTGAGGTCAATCTTATATTACTTGACTCAAGCAGATTCTTACATAAAGTCCAAGAAATTTAATGGAGAGACTTCCATGTGGGGCCATTGGGCATTTCTGGATTTTATACAATGGAGAGGATTTCAGTGGCTTAGTGAGCTTTGAGTATGCAAAATGTATATGCCTAAACCTATATTAACATACTGTTGTATTTCACCACTTTTCATGTAAACATCTTTTCAAATTAGACCCAGCAGATGACCTTTCTTAGTTGAAAACCTTTAAGAAACTTCTGACCCGAAGTTTCTTTTTCTTAGCTCAGTGTTTGTTGTGTGAAAAACAAGACAATGTTTTGCGAGGTGAATGGCGTATATTCCATGTGAATGATTATGCGGTTGTTCTATAGAGAACATTTTCTGTGGATTCAGCCTAATGAAACATATGCTTCCTATTATATCAAATACATTTTTTAACAATAACCATTTCATCATTATGAAAACGTTTAGATGTTTGCTTTATAATTTATATCCTTCTTTCAAATGTCACCTCTTAAAACTCATAATCATTTTATGAAAAAATATTTCAGCTCTTTTAACAATTATTGCTGAAAACAAAGGAAACTCAGTCATATGTATTCCATCCCAAACTGTATTTGACCTCTTTCAGAACTAATAGATTATTTTTTATAAGAATAAATAAATAAATATATATATGTAACATTCATCTGCTACTCAATTCAATTATTCTTCCTTAATTACCTTCTGCAGTTGTTCTGTCTGTATCTGCCATTCTGTCTTTCTCTGCTAGTAAAATAATCTAGGAGTCTATTAAGCAGAAGAGGAATGAAGCATACAAAGGACAGAAGTACGCTCTGGCTTTCTTTGTCTGTAAAGTAGTTGACAAGTGGGATATGCAGGGCTGGAGTGAAGCACATACTAGAATAGTGTGTGAAACCTGGGAGTTTTCACTTCATATTTAGGAAGAAAGGTAAATTATGCTTTAGGAATTGCAAGTTTCTCTTTTCTGGCATGAGGCCTCAGGATTTCAGATAGGAGGTTCAGGAATACGCATTTTGTATTTTTCTCTCCTTCCTTTATTTCTTTATTCTTGTCGGTCTTAGTTCCCACTTTACTCAGAGGTCAATGGGTCAAGACTTTTCAATTTCCTTTCTACTTTGTATTTTGTCTTCACTACAGTTGACTACAAAATAATTTTTGTGTGGTCTCAACAGTGCTGAGAACAGGGGGATGATCCCTCCCCAACCCTGCTGGCCACACTACTTCTGATGCAGTCCAGGATGCCACCGGCCTTCTTGGCCACCTGAGCACACTACTGGCTGATGTTCAGCTGACTGCTGACCAGCACCCCCAGGTCCCATTCCACTGGGCAGCTTTCCAGCCACTCTTTCCCCAGCCTGTATGGCTGCATCGGGTTGTTTTGACCCAAGTAAGCACCCCGGCTGAAAGCCATGCCACTGGACTCAGCCCATTGATGTAGCCTATGCAGATCCCTCTGCAGAGCCTTCCTACCCTCAAGGTATCATCTGCAAATTTACTGAGAGTGTGCTCAATCCCCTCATCCAGATTATTGATAAGAATGTTAAACAAAACTGGCCCCAGTACTGAGCCCTCGGGAATGCCACTGCTGTCTGGGTTGTCTGATTGTGGGGGAACATCCTCACTGAAACATACCGCATGAAACTTTTGTCTTTCCCTGGAAAGTGAAAGATACTGTAGTAGAGATCCATTGTTATTTCTAAATAGCATCTTATACCTACCAGTCCTATGCACAACAGAAATCCTTCATTATGTGAATAGTTCTGCAGATTCAGTAGCACTGATTACATAATAGAAACTGCTTACCTGAACAAAGAGTTCGGGTTAAGGTACGTTAATTTTTCCTTTGCCAAGTAACAGAAGTAGGAACGTATCTGAAATGAATTTTAACCCAGTTCTCCCTTGCTTCCCAGACTTCTCTATGCTTGTCTACACTCAGTAGCTGCAACAGTAATGCATTTAGCATGAGTACAGCATTAAACACTGAAAAATGCTACTCATTTGTAACTGATTCTCAGTCCTGCTTTTACTCTACCTGTCACATTCGCTGTGTATTTGCCCAGATAGGTGGGACAAATAGCAGCAGGCATTAAGTAACAGCTATCTTCTTGATTCTTAGACTAAATCTGTACTATCAGTTAGGCTTAGTGATGCTTACTGATGTTCTTTTCAGCTTAAGAATGCCCAAATGCTTTACCCCAAGGCAATATGATGAAGAATTATTATATGTCAAATCCCCCATTTCTGGTACGACTTTGTCAACATACATTGAATAAATGATATAATCTTTATAATGCCCTTTTTTCAGTGTCCTTTACCCCTTATTCAGTGTTACTGGGGGACTGAGAAGTTGGTTTGGCAGAGCTCTTTTTATAATTTGATATAGATCTGAATTCAGCAGATATGCTCACCATGGCTATTCTGGTTACTGTAGTCAATTTTAACATAATAAGGAATTGACTGCCTGTACTTTTCATTAGCTTTGTAGCATTGTTGAGTCCTGTATATTGCAAAATAGATAATTAGACAGGGAAAATCTTAGAATACTGATTAAAAAAAAAAACCACAAATTTTGTTTGGACGAATGTTGATCATTATCTTGAATCTTTATAATGTAAATGTGTGAGTTACATACAGCATTTCAAAAATGCTTCCAAGCACTTTCTAAGCATACCTGATAAACACTTTAGGAAGAGTTTATTGTATGCGAGAGAAGAGAATTCCAATTATTTGTGCAAGTTACAGACTGGGAGATAAGGAGAATAGGAAAAAAAGAGGAGTAAAATATGGCCCTGCTTTGTTTTCCCTTTTTGATACAATTTGTTGTGGCTAGAAAGAATTTGGGGTTTCTGGATACTGCAAGAGGTTAGTGCATTTAGGTTTTGTGTTGGAGTATTATAAATAGATGAGATTTATAAACATAAAACCAAACTAAAAATCACATGATGAAAGATTACCCATTGATTTTTTATTTCAAATTTATAAAAATATTTATAAAAATATAAAGGTCTAAATATGTAGGTGCTGTTATGAGTCATTTGTATTTACCATATCAGTGTTTCTGTAATTTACCAGTCCATTAGAACAATTTAGTACAGGTGAAACACATTCTGTTATAGCAATTTCTCACTGGTGTGAATATTAAAGAAGTGTGAAACTCAACAATAGAATTAGTCAGGTGGGAAAAATGGTAAATCAGACTCAGGGTAGAACAGTCCATTCTATGCTTTACATATTCTCTGTTGAAGTTGGTATGAAAAATAATCAAGAATAATATGCAACTTCATTCCACCTTTCACTGAAAGACTGTGGCATGTTTGGCAGAATGTCTCCCAAGACTCTGTGAAAATGTGGTACTCATAGCTGCCCATTATCCTGCTTCACATTATAAGCAAATGTAAGTAAAAAGAAGTCAGGACATTTCCAAACTTGCACAAAGCATGATCTGGAATCTTGAGACCAGATTTATCCTCCACTTGAATTACATCAGAATAAATTTGGCTTTCATTTTGTTCTTGGTTTTAACTTGAGACTCTGGAAATGTTGAATCGCTGGAAATGTTTTCAAGTCTGAGTCTCAGTAATCACTTCGCTAATAATTAACACAATTGAGAGAGTTTTATGAGAAGACAGTTAAAATTATTGCATAGATTTAAGTTACACAGAATCATTCCCAACCAAACAAAGCTTTTAACGTATCAGTTAAGGATGATAATGTGGATTCCTATGCATAGACAATGTACTTGCTAATGTCTGCTCTGATGATAGATCTTATAATTTGGTTAAATGAAGATTGGAAAATCAGTCCACATAAAGGCATTTTCTTCAGCAGCATGTATCTTAATTTGTGAAATTCAATAGCAGCAGAAGAAAACAAGTTCTTGATATTTCCTTGTATACATCCAATAGGAAGGATTGTATTGCTGTAGAAGCAAAAAATTGTACCAACAGACAATGTTACACAGTCAAACTGTTCATTATTTATCTATGGCCTAACATCTAACATTTGATGAATGAATTTACAACAAAATAAGGTTACTGGAGGTTGTTCAATTGTTTCATGTGGTTAGGACAGCTGTAGGCAATCTGTATAGGATCTTCTGCTATTAGAAACCTATACATGTTTAGGCAGCATATATTTCATTTATGATCTGCCAGAAAATATATTAAAACTGAAGATCACTATATGAATATTCCTCTATGACTGTTTACAGCATAAGAGGAATTTCCCAAGATTTAAAGTAACCACAGTCATCTCATCTGAACATTTCATGAAAATTAAGTCTGTCTGTTTTGAATGTGTCTTCTACATTCAAGAAAGGTCACTTAATATAGATTGTATCACTCATTTTGACCTGCTCTTAAATTCAAAAAAAGTCTTTACATGTCTTGTGCTCACATGTAAAATCTCTAGTTCTCTTAAAGCATTGATTCAAGGCTTTGAATTTTAGTCTTTTAACCAACGAAGCCAGAACCGATTATCATGGTTCCAGCACTCCACATGGTGTTAAATGGAAATAAAAGTAGTCTGAGGTCGACTCATATGACAATCAGATACATATGAAACTCAGCCCCAGAAATCAAGCTCTAACTCTTTTGCCCATCTTCCTCCAACTCCCCATAAGAGGTTTTCCAGACTTACGCTGATCCTTTCAGTTCTGCCACTCTTTAGCTTTGCATCTGTTGTTAATTATTTTGTCTTTGTCAGCTGTTCAAACAGAATCTAAAAATACACTAAAATATCCACTTGCAAACCTTTTTGCAAAGAAAGAGCCAGAAGGTTTTTGACAATGGTTAGCTCATCATTTATTCCAAACCCAGGAATGAGCCTCCATCTTTCTTTCCTGTCCTGAAATCCTTATAAGTGAAAACATAATCTGACAGACAGCCTTGGAGGTTTGAAGTGCATGTGAGTAGAGAGGGCTTCTGACTTACATGGGTATGCATAGGCAGAACTGTTTAATTTGAGAAACACAGACTTCCTTACAGATAAAAAATGTAACCAAGCTGAAGTAGCTTGGAATTTTAAGGATTTGCTAAGGACAGAAAAAAGTTATTTTTGCCCATTTCTGGTGATCTTTTATATGAAGCAGAACATCATATTTCTGTCATAAAAGCATTATTTATAAACTAATTCCTATGCCATGACTTGCCAGAAACTATTCTGACATCCAGAGAGCTCAGGATACCGAAAGAAACCCATTAAACCATGCCATCTTGAGGGGCTGTGGTGGTTTTAATTACAATCCACAAGATGGTACAAAAATGAAAAGCTACAGTCAATGTTGCCAAAGCCATCCATAGAGCTTGCTTTGCTCGCCTGGGGGGTTGAACAACTATTGCATTTCCACATGCATATATGCTTGGGACTAACAGTTAAACAAATGTATTATGTTTGTTTGTATTTGGCTCTTAGCAGTACATAGGCTATGTGTTTCTGTAAAGATAGTAATTAGAAAATCATACCGCTACTGTTGTGCACTTGCTTTAAAATTGTGTGATGATTGTTATCTGTGGTGCAAAATCACCATAGTTATATACTCGCTTCCTTCAGCGTAAATAAAATCTGAATTCATCTGACAAATGAAACCTCAGCCCAGCAGACATTTAAGCTTTAAAGTCCATGAAAATATTTGTTTGCTTGCACCTAAGTATATATTCAAATGTACTGGGGACTACGAATTGACTTCAAAAAATGTAAATTCACACAATGGTTGAGCTGTGTCTAGTCTTGCTTAACTCCAACTCACTGCGCTATGGAGTTGCCATAGCAGATTTTAACTGGAATACTGTCAAAACAAATATATAAAAATGAAGTCTTGTAGCATCTTCAGAATAATTAACAGTAATGTCACAACCACTGTAAAGTTTAAGGTATATATTTTCTTCTGTTCCCCCAACATGCTGTTAGATGCTACATTTCACCTCCCTTCTTGGCAATTCCAGCAGCATCTCAAAGTAAAACTTCTGTATCCATGAGAAAAGTAATGCTTGTTACTGATCAACTGGACCAGAAGGAAAAGGCAGAAGTACAATGTCAGAGTGTAAAGCAAAACAAGGATATATTACATTAATTATGTGGAAATGTTAACTACATTACTTTGTTTTCATATATTCATCTACTATGTTCATGCTGCAGATTTAGATGGGGCAAGGAGCACTCTCTTTGCTATACACTAATCTCAGCTGAAGATGGAACAAAAATCACCTTTTACTGATGTCAGCCATAAGAGCTTTGTTTATTTATTTGAAAATACCACGCCTACCATGTCAACTGAGGCAGCACAGACACATTGAGGGTGACGAGCCAGGACCCTTTCCCCGTGCATGGCTACTGCGAGAGCGCATGTGGTTCATGCGAGAGCAAGTGACTTCCTAACACTGGAGCATTCCTAATTGCATGCAATACCGTGCATATTCTACTCCTGTTGCTGAAATTTATTTGCCATTGTGTAACAGAGGATGCCTGCAGTTGGGTTACAAAACAGAAGGAGTTGTTAGATGGCTGTTAGAAGAGCGGAAGCCACTTCCTTCTTAAGTCTGTCAGGAAAGGCAGCAGAAATGCCTGAGGCCAGACAGAATGTTCTGTGGGGCTGATCTGGCTTGCAGACCATGTTTTAGCCACTAACTGTTGCATTTCATTTATTATCCTACTAAGTTATGCTTATATTTGTGCTTTTATTCTTATCCTAATAATTCTGAGTTCAGCTGCTTGCTAAGCGAAAGCAAAACTGCATGGATCTATGGATTCTGCACATAAGAATCCATCACATTATTTTGTTCTTTTTAAAATGTCATATCCTAGCATAATGAATGGGTTCCCATATCAAGAGTGAGCTAGTTTTACTTAGTATCCAGGTGATCGTCATTATTACAAATTCTTTTTATTCAAAGAAAACCACATTGCCATGCAGATTGCTAGTGCAGCATTTATTGGAATTATCATCTTTCCAGTTATGCATGTATGAGATGTTTGCTCAGTTTGCTTCAAGAATTTCTTGTTTTGCAAGTTCACACAAATCACCAGAAATGGCTCACTTAAAACATTCTTCAGAAGGGAAATGGTGATAACAGATGAATGCTTTTATAAACCTAGCTGGGGACAAAATCAGCTAACGGCAGCTTGGAACAGAGCAGATGCAGCTCAGATGGAAGTCTCTGGGCAAAGTTCACAGATGATATCTATGGGTGGATAAGTTACAGACAGAGCTGTTCTGCAGAGGGCATGTGCTGAATGCTGGAGCCAAAGATGCTAAATGCAATGCTTAGGACCTAGTGTACTTGCCCATTCACACTTTTACTAATGAGAATGCTATCAGGTGGCTAACAAATAACTGCCATTTCATAACAAAGCAGGGTCACTGCATGTGAGGCATTCTCCCCCTCACATCATCCTTTTATATTCTGTAAGACCTTAGAGGGTAGGACGAGTTGTAACATATAATATCATTCCAGTCAAAGAAGAGACCAACAGTTTAGGTCTTGAAGACCTAGAGATACAGAAGACAACATTTTAAGAAGTATTTAATGGCCCAGTTTTGAAGGCCCAACTTTGAAAGGCATATAAAACTGCTGTTACAGAACTAACAGTATTTTCAAAACCAACGATGGTATCTAATACAGAGAAATTAGGAAACTGGGCACTTGTAGAATCTTGCTACCTATGCAACTGCAATTTCAGGTCCTTAAGTTCCTTAAACATCTGGTCTTAAGTGAACTGGGAACTAAAGTGATCCTGGTTTTCACAAGAGTTTACACTCCAAAATCACTTAGATGAAGCCATATGACCATAAAGAGTGTTAAAGAGAACAGAAATACAGTCTGACACATTCTCAGCAGAATATATAAAGAAGCCTAAAAAGGCTGTAACTATAGTTATACTGAATTACTGTTTGGGTAGGTACTGTGAAAAAAAAAAAAAAAAAGGCTTGATGCATGAAGGTGATGCATGCTTTATTATCTGTATTTTCAGTTTGCTGCCTTCGGTTTTTCACTTTCACTTTTTCTTTTTACTTTGAATTCAGTTTATGTACACTATTTCAAAATTTTCAGTAGATTTCATTTAGAAGTGGAAGTTCAGTTGTCATGCACAAATCTCTAAGAGCATGTATGTGTCAAGACAGAGTCTGAAGAGTCAAATACCTTTTAGATCACAGCACGATCTTATCTAAACCTGAGTCCAATGGAAATCAAGCGGAAAGCTGTATAAAGCTGGACTCATTAATGGTACAGGTTTTCAGAGATGACTTAAATCTTGCTACATTGCAAAAACCAGTTCAGTTTGTACAAGAGTTCAAACCAAATACAGACTGTTATCATTTTCAGTCATCGGGAAAGGAAAATGCTCTTAGTGCGATCCCAGTAAAGGATATTCTCTTGAGTTTTCTTGTTCGAGCTACTGTAGCTTGTTTACATTTCCAAAAGAAGCTGTGTGAAATGTTTCACATACGAAGTCAAATCTTTAGAGAAATTTAAGGTAGGACTTCTGTTGTATTTTGATGTGTTTCGGTAAAACTTAACACTTTAACAGTAGGAACCCCTGGATCCTTCTCTCTCTTATCCTCTGTGTGCTAGTTACTGCGAGAAGCGTTAGACTTACAAGACATTTATACTATGAAAATCAAAAGAAAACTATCCAGCAGGTCAAGGCATGGAAAACAGTAACAAACACCTGCTGCTTCTACATATGGATAGATTTTTCACTTAAGTGGAAATCACTTAGCTGAGAATCAAAGCACTGGTCAAAAGCGTGTCAAAGCAGTTAAAACCAGAAAGGCTCATAGAAATGTTTTATGAGAAAGCATGTAGCTTAAAATGTTGAACTTTCACAGATAAATGTGCAGAATTAGTTAGCTATTTTGTCTCTTTCATTTGCTAATCAATTTTCCCCACTACCAGCCTATGACAACTAGTAGGCCTGCACATTTGTTTCATATGGTCAAAGAATGTTTAACCCCCTACTGACCCCCTAGTGTTTGCTCTCCTTCCCTCAAGGCACGGAAGACTTTAAAGTAGAAAACTGATGAATGAAAAGAATTAATCTCTTGGGGGCTTTTGTCATGAAAGCTTGAAAGGGGATCAGAACAGTCTGACATGTTGACAGCTGAAGTCAAGAGGAAAATTATGATATAACACAGCAAGTCAAAAATGTTATGTGCCATTGTATCCAAAAGGCAAATAAAGTATATGTAGTGCCTTATTTCTTTTTTGATTGCTTTTGCTACTGGTAAAAACAGTAAATTCTATACTGGATCCAGCAGTTTTGGTTCATAGCATCAGTCCTTTGAAAAAATGGAGGGTATTCACAACTGCTTTCTAAGAATAAGCTTTCAAGCTGCTCAGAGATGGGGGTAACATGTAAATGAGCATCTTCTGGCTTGTGCCTTATCCCTTTTACAGTCTATGATGGATCTTTGGTTGCTGCTACTACTCAGGACAATTTTGTTTGTGCTTTGTCCTATTCTGACTAGCTTACTTTGTTTGGAAGTTGTAAGGCTTCAGTGTGATAGATTTCAAATTTCCTCCCTGAATACAGAGTCCCCAGCTCCCTATGCCAACGGTGGTGTAGTTTGCTATATGAGCTTGATTTTTATTAATATACTGTTGCTCAAATACTTTTTCAGCTATTTTTATTACTAACTTGAATTAATGATTTGCCTAGCAACCCTAGAAATGAACAAGACCAGAATGAATTTGTAAATTAAATGAGATTAAAAGGTTTTGTACATGAAAAATGAAAAAAAAATAAAAAAAAAAAGGTTGTGTACATTTGCATTCAAAGGCGACAGCCATATTTTTTTTTGTCTTGTCTTTGTTTTAGGCTCTTGAAATGATTGTTAGAATGAACAAAAAGGTATAATGTAAAAGGTATAAACTACAGCAAAAATAACACAATTTTGGTCCTTCTGTGCTTCTTCCTTTTCACTCTGCTCAGCATGGAGAGCCAGCATGGCCACAGCTATGTTCAACAGCTACTGGTCAGCGATCCCAAATCCAGATATATTTTCACAGCGGTATTTTAAATCTGTGGCTGAATTTCTGGTTAGCGTAATTTTAGTAGTCTCCTGAGCTCTCAGCTGGCTTTGCCAGCTAGGGCAAATTGAGAGACATTGCTCTGAGTTTCCAAATTATATGACAGTGAGCCAATGCGAACTTTTGCTTATGATTCTGGTAGATGAGTTTCTATTTACAGGCGACTATATGAGAATAAAGCCTCTATTTTATTAACAACGGGACGGCCTGCTTGCCAAGTGAGCTGGGGAGGCCACGGAGCCCTGTGACTCCGGTGTAGGAGCAGAACCATGCAGGACCACGCAGAACCACATAGGACCATGCAGAGCTGCGTCCTGGCTTGCATTTCTGCATGACACTTTGGCCTTCCAGAAATGAAAGAACTGTCAGTAGTATGTAGCGATACCATTGTCATTGCAAGGCAAGTCTTTGAGAAACCATTTAAAAGATTACCCTTTTCACTGGAAAATGCTTGGGTGAGGGCAGTGGTACCTGCTCGCAGGGCCTGCCAGCGGGGCGAGGTGCGTGGGTCCCCGGGGAGCCCGCCGGGGTGCTGGGCCGTGTGTCCTTCCGGCCAGCAGGTGTCCCCATTGTCCCAAAGAAATGGAGCTGACAGTGTATTTAACTTGATTTAATTAAGTTAAAACGCTACTTAACAATAGGAATTAAGCAGCTCACTGTGAAAGAAGAGAGTTCAGAGTGCTCACATTTCTGCTCACACATTGCTGCCTATAACTGACACTGGTTATCGTAGCTAGCTAAACAATGATACAAGTAGCTGACACAGGGGGAAGTATCTTGGAAATAAGAGCAATGGTCAGTGAACAATGAACCTCCCAGTCTAATCCTGGGCTGAATTTGAAGATTAAAACAACCTTGAATATATATTCCCAGACATATATCGAAGGGGAAAAATGAAATCAACAAAATGGGATAAGCTTTTAAATTTTCGTTTAGTAAGACAGCTGGAAAGAGGCCAGATTTCATCAGCTGAAATCTGGTCTTTGAATTTTCTGTCTGGAAATACAGAATTTTTGCCTTCTAAAAGCTATTGAAGAGGTGATCCCTATTTGCTTTTGAAGTACAGTTTAAAATCCGTTTTATAATTTGTTCTTTATGTAAAGCAAAGCACGTAGACCTGGACTATAACCCTGCAATCATCATGAAGAAGGGCACCACAAATATCTCTATTGCATTATAAGCCCAGTTCACACTCTGGCCACATAGCATAGTGTCTAATCACCTCCCCTAATCACAGGGTGCAGTGAAGTAGGTGGCTCACATGGTGAGTAAAACTGGTTGTTAGCCTTGGTCTTTTATGTGTATATAGAGGACATTTTCAACCAAGATGTTAATGTTTACTAACAAAAGTAAGCAAATTTTTTCAGAGTTGCTAAAGAAGTTTTCACAAAATTAAAAAGTTATACTCAGAGTAGGTAGTATGCTTAAGATAAACTTTTACGATGAAAGGTCGTTAAAAACCCAGAGGTTCAGTGGAATTCTCGAGGCTCAGTGGAGTATAAATTTGTGTTTTAAAATGACCCTGCTTTATATGCTTTTGACCTTCTTTAATGACTTAAAGTGATTCAGCTGTAGCTCAGGGTTCATTACATGTAAAGGTGAAGAACATAGCAATGCACATACTAATATTTACATTTTTGTGTGCAAAGTTCACACATTTGTAAATTGATAAGGACATTAACATTTGCCCCAGTTTTAGGTAAGAATACTGTGATCAGGCTGGAGTTAATGGGATCAGATGTTGGTCAATAGTATGTCTTCAATATTTGTTGACAAGATTAAAATGATAAATGTATTCGTATTAGCTGCAGCTGAGCCAGATAGCTATATGTGAATTGAGTTGACATTTACTGATATTTTAGGATAGTTGGAGTATAATTTAATAATAACCAAATGCTAAAAATATCTAGCATTTTACTCTAATGTTGCTGAAAAAAATGGTACACATAGCTGCCTGGAAGGTATATCACAGAAATTGTCTCATATGTTTTAAGCAGAGCTATTGGTTTCTTGTATGAACACTCAAATGTTACTGACAAGTGCTGCTTTCCTTCCAGAGTTACTTAATATGTCACTTCTTAACTGGTTGCACTAGATATGAATCACATACATTGGTCCTCAGCTTCTGGAGCTCAGACCATCATCTGTTATATTATCCTTCCCATTTGAGTGTATTTGGCAAAGAAAATGAGCACTGCAAGTAAGAAAGCGATCCGTTTTCTTTTTCCAGTACTCTGGCCTCTACTTCAGTTGTATCATTCTCATTCTGTCAGGTGAGATCATTATTACATGTCTTGTCCTGGACAGTTATTCTTATTTGGGGTGTGTAGGTTTTGAAGCAATCAATCAGAGGTCAGATTTGGTCAGGGTGGGACCTTTTCCAAATTACTCCTGGAAAAGGTGGGACCAGTTCCTGAGGCAACATGCTGTGACTGGAAAAAATTATTTGGTGAAAAGCTGTAACATTTCACTGATCTTTTATTATGCAGCACTATGTAAGAAAGCCTGAGAACAGACAGGCTGAAAAGTAAAAATCGAACAAATGTCTTAATGGGAATCCATCAAAGTTAGGTCTTCATTTGGAATGTTAAGTTGAAGCAAGTCTGAATCACTTCTCAATAAATACAATGACTTTCTGATCATATGGTCAGAGTTATGACTGAATTAGGGAGACTGTTTTAAATTATTCTTCACCAAGTGGGCCTAAATCACTGTCCTCAGTCCATCGTTGTGGAAGTTTCACATCAAACCCAGCTCTGGATCTGCCTTTTCCTCCTGGAAATCCATCTTGGTCAATAGCTCAAAGCTTAGTTGAAGTAAAAGTAAAGCTAACTAGCATCCTAATTAAAGCAGTTCATCTTGCTTTGTCCTTATTTGCAGAATGTAACATGCTGTATTTAAGCAGCAAACACTAGTACAGATCATAAGGGGATGGTATTTAAGAACAAGTGCAAAATTATAAATTATGGAGGACACCCTTACCTATATGAAAGACAGTTGTAAAGGTTCGGTTTTTCTGAAACAGAAGAAATACTGAAATAATATCTTAAGTCAGTGCACTTTCATTACAGACTGGTTGTTACTGGTAATTGTGTTGCATATATACTTTAGACATTGGCCTCATGTCTCAGACATTCAGCATACCAAAAGCCTGGTTGCTTAGCAGTGAACGCTAAGTGACATATTAAGTTCAACCGAATGTCAGTCATTGCAATGATGTCATGTTGTCCAAAACCCATTAATTGCTTCGAAAATTCCCACAGTAACTGAAAATCTCAGATTATCTGCCTGATTTAATGGGAGCCCTGTAATTGAATGATGGCTCCCATGCTGTTATTTTGTACCCTATGTACTTTACATACATATTTTGATAGGGAAATGCAGGTGGCAAATACTGGTTTTAATTTATCTCTACTCATCTTAGAATCACTGCCAATTTTAATATTATCATTAAGAATAATTCTACTAATAACATTAAATGTGAAAGGCCATATTCCCCAGAGTATACCTTAGAAACTAATATCCTGTATGAGTGATATGCAAAGATTTTGGTGGAATTACATGGCTGAGAGTTGGAGCGTCTGTGCCAAAAACTCTCATTGCTGCTTTAGCAATGTTCAGGATTCCATGGGTTGAGTTAATTATTGTAATATCTTCTACTGATTCCAATATCCTTTTTTTTTTTTTTTCTTTTTTTTTCTTTCTTTCTTACTTCGGTCAGGCATGTAGAAAGAAAGTCAGAAAGCTTTTAAGTATGTTTGTGCACTGAGTTACCAGGCTGTAGTTAAATTCCAGAATGGTGCTTGGGACTTCGTGTGTTTGTAAACCAAGCATGGGAGGTAAGGTCTTCTTTCATAATGACAAACACTTACAGGATATAGGCCAGCTCACAGCTCCTTTTTGCTTGCTCTAAACCGCTCTCTACGCCTGCTGGAAGAAATGGGGCAGAACCCTTCCTTATTTGGTGATTTCAACAGCCAGTCTTCCCTTTTATATTGGCTCGCAAATCATCAGCAGTTTGTGTATTTTACATGATCAGTGGCTGTATTTTATTAGGTAGCACCTAAGTACAAGAAGAGAGCTCCAAATTCATAGTATGAGACCTGAGAAAATAGTTCCTAGTGAATAATATTGCTGACAAAGCCTGTCTCTTTAATGATGGAAACTTTGCAAACACATTGCAATCTCCTTAATTTTTCTGAAGCAAGAGATTGTAGAGATTCTTCTTTCACTTTAATGGATAAATCTTGAACGATTTGCTACTGTGAACCAATGATAAATATTCAGATTTGGGTTATGTTACTTAAAGTTTTTTTTGCAATGCTGCTATGGTGTATTTGATTTGTAGGGAGCAAGTATAAGAAAGAAAGAGAGACAGAGAAATAGAGAGAAAGAGAAAGAAAAAGAAAGACAAAGAAAGAGAAAGAAAGATTATATTCTGTTCAGACTTTTTATGATTAATGATCAGGCCAATGTTTTGTTGGTAAGAAAAAATTATGAAATTGTCTGGTCTATCAATCAAATTTCAGAGAAGAAAGACATGTCTGAAGCTGCTGGAAAAGAAACCATGATTCACTGGATTGTGAAATTAGACATATCTGCACTTTCGCTTTACCAAAGAGATATATACTCATAAAAAAAGAATTCTCTGTTGCTTTGCAACTGTACATACTGGCAGCAATAGATGACCTGATGCATCTTCAGTTATGTTTCTAATTTGCCCTCATTTCAGTCTGGTTTTCTTCACATATGTACAGGGCACATTAAAACAGAAATCTCAGAAACTGGCTGATTTGTGTGCAGTCAACAGGCTTTGGAAGGCAATTTCTAGAAACTTTATTTTTTGTGGTACCCCGTAACAGAATGGTAGGAACAGATGGAGAAGCGATAGAGTATTTCTTTATTTATTCAGTCAACTTGCATCTTTCACAAAAAGACAAACTCAACATTTGCCAGGCTGCCTTATTGTATCTCAAAATATCAAAAGTGTGTATCGTGGAGAATATTAGATTCTATACAATTAAAAATGCAACTTTCTTTCTGTGTCCTTCCTTTGAGGAAGAATGTGTGCCTTAAAAAAAAAAAAAGAAAAAAAAGAGAGAGAGAGAAGGATGTTTATTGAATCGGGTCAATTTTACATAGCTTATACAGGGCTTAAACAAAATCATGTATTAGACCTAATACATGTCATAGCGTCATTATTAGAAAGAAAAAATAAATCTAAACTCCAGAAATATACACAATTAAAAACCACAGAATGACAGATTGATTTTGGTTAGAAGGGACCTCTGGAGATCATCTGGTGCAACCCTCCTGCCAAGCAGGGTCACCTAGCGCACGACGAACAGGAGGGCATCCAGGCAGGTTTTGAATATCTCCAGAGAAGGAGACTTCACAGACTCTCTGGGCAGCCTGTTCTGGTGTTTTGTCACCCTCACAGTAAAGAAGCATTGTCACACAAGCATAACAACAAGCAGTACTTGGCTATTTAGAAACTCAGATTACTGAACATTCAGTGAAGTTTCTGAGGCACGATAAAACCCAAATTCCATTTATCAAAGTTCAGCTCAGTCTTTTGGAATCAGTGGAGTGATTCTGGCTTTGTTATAGCTAAGAACTGGTCAGTGGAATGTATTTAGGGCAAGAGGAATGCCCCAAAATGCTGAATGTAGAAGTTAAGGCCACTGGGGCATATCATTATCCGTTTTACACTATAGAATGGGCTGTGTAAATTACCTTCCTAGGCTGGGGAACCAAAAGGCCTGCAGAAACCTGGCTGTCCAAGGCATCTTCTGCTTTTAGCAAGCTTATTTATTTGCAGCTTTTTGCTAACATTGCCTTTTAAACCAACTGCGAACCAAAACTATTGTGACTTGCCCCTCCCCAAAGGGGTATTGCCTTTCCTGGTGCTCTAACTTTGGAAATACAGTAGAAGAATGCATTATCCTTGAGTTTGGAGTTCTCTGCCAGGAAAATCAGATTTCACTCCCGAATCTAAAAGTATCTCTTATTGTTAATAACAAACATGCATGCAGCACTATGTATTTGCACCACACTTTACAAAATGGAATAAGACATTCTCCTTGTCCTGATTAATTTGCAGGCTAAATAAACCAAACACGGAAAATTAAATTTATCTATTTTAGGAAATATTGTGCTTCCATTACTATAGACAGCCATCAGTCTGCTATTCTTGATGTTTGCTTGTAGTTGTTTTTGTTGTTGTTGTTGTTGTTTTCTTAAAAATAGGCTGGATAATGCTATTATTCCTATAGGGAACAAAAGCACAGGAAGCTATTTGATTAGATGAAGTTCATACAAAAGCATATATAGCAGATGAGGGACCTAAGCCGAGATGTTCTGGCAACCACGCTGCTGTCTTGGCTAACAGATAAGTGTATCACTTGATATCATGCAAAAGAAAGCAAAAGGGAAATAAATGACTTTTCCTTTCAGTTATGTGTTTTTTTGTTTGTTTGATTGTTTGTGTTTTTGTTTGTTTGTTTGTTTTTGGAAGTCTTGCAAGCAAAGTCCACAAATTCTTTGCTCATTTTTAGAACCTCAGGAAACACCTGCCTTCAAAAGAAAATCCTGTAAACCGACTACTCTTAGCATGAATATATCTGATTGTCAGACTTCTCAGTCATAAACTGGGTAGAAGAATGTAGAGGAATATGTAGAAAGATAATGTTATCACAAATCACAGAAACTGGAGGAATCATTGCTTAAGGCAAGTTTTAGAATACTTTAGATGCTTGTTGGTGTTTATTATTAAGCTCAGTGATTTTTTTCTCCACATCTTGGAAAATGCATTTCAGAGTTAATTTTCCTGAATACTGGCATGTTCTACACAACCACAGAAGGGTTCAAAGTTACAGAACTTGTTACCTAGGAAAATAGTTGCTGCTAGGGGCAGCAAAAAATAAAATAAAATACAATAAAATAAAAATTTGAATTATTGAGTGTGCACTCATTTGCCTAAACCTCTCATATGTTGACGTCAGTAGCCTAATGGAAGGGCAGTAACACGTTGTCAGCAACTGGCTGCATCAAAGCATGGTTTCTGAAGTCCAGTTCGGTGGAGTTGCAATCAAGAACACATGTAACATTCCCAACTAATTATCCAAGCAATGTTTTACTAACTTATCTCTATAAAGGAAAGCCAGGCTGTTGTAAACTTACACAGGGGAAAATAAGAAAGATGAGAATCTTTCTTGGCAAATCCCTTTAATAGATTGTTTTTAAAAAGGTCACTCTGGATGTTGATAGAAGAAAAATAGACTAATCTAATGTAGAGATTTTAAGACTAATGTTTTAACCTCAAACTTTTATTTAGCAGCCAGAACCATAGGACTGGATCATCTAGACACAGAAGAGTCTTTACATGTTTGAATGTCACAACATACATTTTTTTCTATAAACTGTTGATGCTCTATCTTAAAAGTAGAATTCGTCTATTCTAAAGGCTGGGAATTCTCTGCAAATTTTCTTCTTAACTGTATTAATAATCATTTTATATTTTTTTTTCTTAGGGAATCTTTTGACTTAAGTAGCTCTTCTCTTCTTCTGTAAGTTCATCCACCATATATTTTATAAGCAGCAATCTAAGCAATTTCTTTTCTGCATTCTTCCACCAGCTTTTTCTGCTAACAGCTGATAGATTCTGCCTTGCCCCAGCCACTCTTTTCCTTACTATTGTTTTCACTTAGAAAATTAGCTCAATAATCAGAAATAAGATGTTTTACTACAGTGGAGTTGGCTATCCAGTCAACTAGGGAGATTTCTGTTCTCCATATAGGCCAACAGTTCTGGAGGCAGATTTTTAAAACTTCTGATTACACCTGGCTATCATCCAGCTAGCTTTGAGTGTGGGCAAAGCAAGCATGTGTGTGCCTGCAAAATACCATAGAGACACCCTTTTGTGATTTTCTAGCATTGCCCTAGTTACAGCACATTCTTGCAGATCAGCTGAGGTCAAAAAACAGTGCTGAGGTCTTGATAAAACATTTTTCAATGACAATAAGAAACAACTCAAGTAACTGACCCCGTAGAAATAATGAACCCAAATCCTATTGAAGTTGAGAGATCACGTTTAACTTCACAGGGCTTTGGAAAGACGCCTAAACAGTCTTCCACAGTTCTAATGCAGGGCCAGATCCAACCACATAAGTGTACTGTATGTTCTAATATTCCCCACCATTCTCATTTCCCTCCAAGCCAAAAAAAGAGACCAAAACATAGTCCGCTAATTTTTCTGTGTGGATGCTCCCAAGTCTCTAGAAAGTGCACCTCAAATATACCAGGCTGATTTTCTGTTGATATCAAATTTGTTGAACTGCAGTTAACACTGAACTGTTTTCTTCCTGATGTGGATATCTTAAAGCCAAGATAAAAGCAGTTATACTTTTTCTCTTTCTATGGTTTATGCTTAATCCTGAATTCATACAAAGGATTTCTTTTGTTTTCCAGTTGTGAAGGTCTGTCATGTCACTTATTGCCATAGGGCACTCACAGTCTATTTCTGCTTTCAGCCACTACTGTTTTGGTTGTGTTTTAGTTTATAATTGCTTTCAAATGTGCATTGTAAACATACATTCTTTTAAAAAATCGTATTTTAAAAGGCTAAATTAATTTAGAAGGAAGCTTCCACAAAATGAACATACATTTTGGATGGCAAATAGTCATACTACATAGGAGAATACTGCACATAATTAAAATCAAATCAAAGCCAGTGAAATTTCCTAATCTAAGAAATACCAAATATTCCAATTTTCCTGAGCCAGAGTATTTGCAAAGACTTTAACTGGTGACTAATTAATAGAAAAAATGTTGACAAATTGCACAGAATGAAGACAACAAAAAGTAGACAGATCTGGGAAAAAAATATTACAGAATGAGCCTAAAAAAGATAGAACATCTCTTTGGTGAACTTCTAACATGTTACATTATCCACTACAATTTTAAAGTGATCAAATATTTCTGTC
This sequence comes from Anser cygnoides, assembly GCF_040182565.1. NCBI lineage: Eukaryota > Metazoa > Chordata > Aves > Anseriformes > Anatidae > Anser > Anser cygnoides. The sequence continues at coordinate 6,931,003 of NC_089884.1, forward strand.
AAAATAGAAAGATCCAGGGGATGGTTGGTTGAATGAAAATAATGGTAGGAATATCAGTAATTTAATGCTAGCAGTCTTCTTACATTACATTGCATATTTAGCAAATAATCTTGCCTATGTTTTAATCCAGATTTTTAAATAAGTTGGCCATATTTCCATTCCCAGTCATTATCCCGACATTGAGTTTGTACAATTACAGCTAAATGTAGGAAGAAAGGCAGCGACAACCCTGTTAATTTTGTATGAGTTTTGTGTAACTAATACACCAGGCACAGAGAAAAAAAATGCTCTTGCTGAAGTCAAGTGTATAAACGCAGCCCATATTAAACATAAGAAAATCAACCCAGAGCCTCAGCCTTGGGCTACAAATATAATAGAATCAAAGGACATACCAGGACTTCAGTGTTGTCAGTTATTTCTGTGACTTCAGACTTGTTGTTTTTATCTGTTATTTAACTCAGAGAGAAACAGGCATCAAGTCAGAAATCAGAGACAGCACATAACTTGTTCAAACAACCAGTTTTGCAGCATCTAGAAGAGAATGGTCGAAGTGAACTGTTAAATGCCTTTATGAGTTGTTTATCTCAAATAAACATTAAGCATAGTTCTGCTGACACTTATGCCTGCATACTGAGCATTGGATACTGCAGTACTTCCTGAAGATGTTTGCTCGAACTAGGTGCTAAAAGTATTGTAGCAAAAGTAAAAGTTTAAGGAAAATCTCTAAACTTTGCTTTTATCCAAAAAGTTTTCTTTGAAAGAATTTTGTTTCCTATAGATTTTTGAGGATACCTTCATTTCCACATTTTTAAAATGATGTATTTTTTATAAAATACAAAAAATAAAATTAAAAAAAATCCTTATTAATTTATGAGTACAAGGACCAGTTAAGCAAGAGCAGTAGAAGGAAGGATGGAGTTCACCTATTATAGTTTTTCCACTAAGCAGTATCAACCTGTTCTGTATTGGCTTTCACTAGTCACAGCTTGTTTGTATACATTACACTGTAAAAACTTAAGTGTATAGGTATTTTTTTCACTTACACAAGAGTGTAGGTAAGCTTTTAGTTAACCTTATGCTACTTCAGTTTTGAAATACAAGCTTTAAAGTATATTTTAACATAGGATTGAATGTGAGCCAATTTTATCTTGGAATTTACTGGAAAGGAGTATTATTTTTTAAATTGAGGTTTCCTGAAATGTGGTTTATTTTGCAAATTAAAAAGTGTAGAAAGCCACAGTCTTGATCTTTTTAAGAATCAGATCTTATCAGAGTTGTGTTTTTCTGTTGTAAATTCCCACATGTATAGAGAAATATCTTGTTTATGACATTAAAATATTTCTACTAAGCATGTTTTAAATATTTTTAATATGGACATTTACATCCTTGAACTTTCATTTTGTATTTCTAATAGATCTTGTCAGGCAGAAGAAATCCATAAATATCATGTATTGTATGAGCTGTATTTGGCTTCTGAATAGTTCTGACTCAGCACAGACTGTATAAAGCCAGTGATTATTGAAAATGTTCTGTTTTGTTGACTGTGATGGTGGAACATGCCAAAATAAGCACAAACTTTACTGGCACAACTTAATGCTTTTCTGTTTGTATTTGTCTCAAAAGTAATTGAATATTCTTCATTTCTGCATTAAAAATTACTTGGGTTGACCTGCTTCTGCAAGTTGAAAAATTTCCATGTTCATCTTTTGACATTTTGACAATTGTGGGGGTTTTGGTGTGTCTTTTCAATACCAATTTATGTGTAATCACATTTACATAACAGGAAAAAGGTGTCTCCCTAGATATTTAAATTGAAAAGGCTAAACTCTATGTGAATACAGGAAAAAAATATGATGTTCTTAACAGATGGTAACTGATGCGCTCACCAACTTGTACCATCACACTGATTCTATTTTGTTACAGAAATGTAGGCTGACATGCCTTGTTTTGAGTTTGTTCATTATTATTATTAGATATGTACATTAAGTACCTGCACTGAAATAAAAATTATTACATAAAGTCTAATGTCGGTCAGTAGATTCATCTTCACTGGACTGATCTGCCTCTTGTACATGTGCACCTGTATGCATTATACATGTAGCAAGCTCTTAAGCTTGCTTAAGCTGTGAATATCCATCAGAAGGTAATTTCCATATCACAGGAGACCCCACAAGCTCAAGAATGCGAAGTAAGGTAGCCATCTGCAGGGAGCCTGTGCACAGCTTGCCATCAGTCTGGAAGGCAACCGGATGAATGAAAGTTGTGAAATAGGGTGTTTTGGCTAAGGATAGCATAGAGACTGTTCTTTCGGAAGAGTCTAACATCCTTTTCCTGGAAATGGAATGGATGACCCCTCTTTTTATCAGGCTGTTTTCACATTTGTAAGATGCAATGCAAGAAGGACTAAAGGTCATCTCTTGGTCTGTGGCCGTGTTGAATATAGACGATGCACTAGTATTTGATATGATTGATGTTACTTAATTTTCTTCATACCACACATTTGGATCAATTGTTTTATCAATCATCCTGAAATAGCTATTTGCAAGATTATAACATCCTTGGCCAGAGCAGTGAATAGTGGCAGCTCTCACTTCCTGATTCCCTGCTTTCTTCAGGCTAAAAGTAACTTGTTGGTCTCCATCTTGAACACCCTTTGATATATCAGGGAAATGTGCTGAAAAACTTCTGTACATTTCCTTCTTTACCATTTAGAGAAGTAGCAGAAATGCAAAAAAAAATTCCCCGGCTCCCTGAATTGTAACCAAGTGGGTACGGTGACAGTGTAGGGTAGTAATGGAATCCACCTAGGATGAGCAGCAGCTTTGGCCTTCACCACATTTGTCCAAGGCTTTCTAAACCTAAAATGTTCAAACAGCTGATGGTCTTCTGCTGATTCATTTGCTGGAAATTCCATGTGATCTTAGGGTAGACTATTACTAGCCTGTTACTATAACAATTTTATATGCTCAGACAGACTTCTGGTACTTTCTAATTTCTCATATGCGTTGCCAGTAATGACATTGCATAATATTCCTATTAACTTGCTTTGTGCTTCTGAATCCCATGTCTTCCTACTGTCTAAGTTAGAGTCCTTTTCAGACAAAAACAGGAAAAAAAATGTTTAGAGACTGTCTGCTAAGGGCAAGCTGCAGATTTCCCACCCATCACTGGAGACTTAAGGCAGTCATAGTTCTGTGGAGAGAAGGTTATTTAAGTAAACCAGTTAAAGGCAATCAATTTAGTGACTTAGTGAATGCATGGCACAAGTTTGCTTCAAGATGTTCATCCAGGAACCAGGGCCAATTGAGATCCATACTATTGTTCTTTCCTACTGTAAGCTGAAGAGTTTCTGACAAAAATTCTAGGATGTGTTGCTTACAATAGCAGAGACCTTAACTCAGAGATCTAGGAGGTCTGTTCCAGTCCTTTGTTTCTGCAGAAAACCAAATTGTTGAGTTCAGAAGTTGGCTCTGTTTCTATTAAAGGAATGCTGAAGGTCTCTGTGAAGCTGCAGTGTTCTCTGGGGACGCTTGGTGACAAATGCAGATATTTGTGCCACACTGAAGACATTGGGAAGTCATCTCAGATTATGTATGTGAGTGTCCTGGGAATGGCTTGTGCTGAAATCTCTGTAAAAGTAGCAGAGTGGAAAAAATCTGTTGGAAATAACCACTTAGCAATTATTTATAAAATGTGACTATTGCAGCTGCTGTTTTCAGTTTTTAGATACTACTGGTCACATGTTATTTGTGAAGAAGTTTCATGGCTTTCTGTCTCAAAAAACGTACTAAAAAATGGAATTGTGGTATGCACTAGAGCAAAAAGAATGAGCCTAGTCTTAGGAAAGAAGGCTGTATAATACAATTATGTACTTTACATCTGCACCCCTCTTCAGACAGTTACAGAAAATGTTATGGGAAATGACAGATATCTCAAGATCATGTAGACTTCAGTGTACTGCCTATTTTGAGAAATTCAGCACAAATCAGTAAAAAGTGTAGTGAAATTAAAAGATCTGACTTGTCCATAGTAGTAAAACTACTGTCCTGAAACTGCTTGCCTTCCACAGTTTGGGTTGACTACCTAGAGAAGAGTTCTTACCAGAAGTGCATCTCATGTTGTATGGGCTATGGAGTAATGGGTATGGGGTATGGGGTATGGGACTTAACAGACAAGTTTGATGGAAGATAGCTGGTCAAGACCTTCATGAATTTGCAAAGCCTGTTTCTACAGTACAGTTAGGGAAACGTTCAAAATGGGCATAACACCTATTACTGTACAGTACTGCCACTTAGATCTCTTAACCAGTCACCCAGTGCAGGATGGAGAGCAGCAGGATTAACAGACTCTTGGAGGTTAGAAATCCACATTGTCTTCCACATGCTCTTGCAGTAAGAACTTCTATTCTTTTCATAAAGTTTTCTTTCAAGGCAAAGCTCAAGTAGTTAGAAGAGGTTTTGCAATCCATTAGTGAGAAGAAGACTATGAGAAGTTTAGAAATGAAATGGTTTGGAAGTTGACGCAGTGCTAAAACATCACATCAAATAGCATTTCAAAGCTATGTTTGTAAAACTCTGTGCAGGTGCTTGGATATCCTAAACTGTCTGAAATGATGCTACATTTCTTCATCTAGATATCTTAATCTCTGCCTTCTAGGGTAGTCATTTGCTGTAATCAGCAGTTGCAGATTGCTTTGTTTTCTTAGTACTTGCAGAATTGGTAGATTGTTCTCCAAATCAATGAGGAATCAGTAGATTTGTGGACTTGTGCAATTATGCTAGCATGTTTAGTCAAAACAGTTCACCAGGGTGGGATCCTGATGTCATAAAATTCTAATTATCAAATTAAGAGTTAGAAACTCAGTTAAAACCTTTCACAGAAGACTAAAGAAAAAGGCTAGATGAAAGAAAATGAGTGACACTCCCCTGGGATATTTCAGCACAGCATCTGGATTTCTGTGACTTGCAACCAGAAACAAAGAGACTACAGTAATGTTAGAAAATCCAAATATTGCAGCTGGATCTCAAGGATTAAATTGTACTGTTTCATTCGTGAGAAGAGAAGTATAGACTGGGAAATTTATGGGAAGAGCCATGAAGGCTGGGAGCTAAAAAATGAGTAATAAAATGAACAATATCAGATCCTGTTAAAGCACTGATATCTGAAGATGCAGTGCAAACTCACAACTGCTTCTTGAAGATTCACTACTATTGTGAAGAGAAGCATTGCTCTGATCACTGTCAAAACAGCCTGAGGATTTTTCGGCCCACAGCCTTGTCTTTGAAATGAAAGAGTGCTATAGTGGACTGACTTGATTGTTGACATGCTATTTAAGAAAAGAATGGGGAGAATATTTCCTGTAGATTTTGACAATTTGTGATAACATGTAAGTTAACTATTGTTGGCCCGTGTAATTGGAGAAGGTTAAAATCTGTATTTCAAGTAGTCTTCAAATTTCACAGAAGTCTGGTTTTAACCATTTTTATTTGACTTTCCATTAAATATATTCATTAATAACTAAGGCAGTTATACATGCAAAATTTGTAATTAACTGGGAGTGTTTGCAAACTTTTTGGAGAATAGATGAGAAAACCTATGTGGGAAGATACTGCAAAGTAGTTGTTAAAGAGAAATACTCACACCTATTCCAGCTGCTGGGTGCAGATGTTTATACACATCAAATGTTTGCTCTCTCTTTCTTTTGTTTTTACACTGCAATGGACTCAACCTCAAAGTGGAGAGAAAAAAGAAAAATAAGAAAAAGTTTAATTTCTAATCAAAAATAATAACTAAATGCTTCATTAAAGCATAAAGATGATGAATGTGTCATATTTAGTAGGAGATGAGGGGAAAATGTTATATTCAGATGAGAATTTTGACGTATCCTGCATGTAATGTGAGAAGGTATTTATCCAATTGATCGTGAAGCTAGCAGATACATCTCTGTGACAGATATAGTCTGTGACAATAAGCCTTATTGTTCCTCACAGAGGTTCTCATTTGTTATTTTCCATTATTTTGTTGGAATAGTCCTCAAAACCTGTAAGATAATAAAAACATTCCAGTTGAACCAGATGATGAAGATGATGGTGTTCATAGGACAGATAGAGCAACATCATCCCAAAACACACTTTTGTATCTGAGAATGTGGCATCCTCTAGGATGGCATGTCTAAATTTATGGCCTTTAAACTAAAAACACTAGTTATTTTTAAGTTGTTAATGTGGTTATAGTAGTTAAACATATTAGAAGGGACAACCACAGCATATTATAGTCACTGAAGCACATTCTAAATTTGCAGTGTAAAATTTTAACATGTGGAAGTACTGCAGAATCTTAGCATCAAGAATAGCTGTTGTTCAGTGATACACCCAGTCTATTTTTCCTCTGTTTTGTTTACAAATTGCTGGGACCAACTTGTAAAGAGCTCTGTTCTCTTACGTGGTGTGTGATCTGTTTTTTTTTGTTGTTGTTGTTGTTGTTGTTTTCCTCAGTTTCCCCCTCTCTGAGAGGTGGGATAATTGATATCTACCTTTCTTTCAAAAGACCAGAAGTACTTGTGAGACTCAGGAATGATTATGGATCATTGCATTTGAAATAATTTGACAAATGAGTCTTTGTGAACAGTTAACAGCTCAGATTGCTTTGGTTTGGCACATACAGCAGATAGTATGTTTCTGCTCCCTGGTGAGCTTGACTCTTCGAAGCAAGACCAGCATGAATGCTCCTTTATTACTAACTGAAGATACATTAAATACAAATCTCTCTGCAATATTAACTCAGAAGTCAGTCTTTGTGCTAAAACAACTTTCAGTAGATTTGTTTTAAATGGTGGCAAACTTCTGACAATCACAGTGAAAAGTATACACCTTTTTGAACTGCGGAGACTTTTTTGCCATATTTCCCAAGTGCTGATCAGAGTTCATAGCAATATACAATGAAGAAATAGGCACTAGTCATCTAAACACATTTTTGCATCATAACATGCACATGGTAAATACAAAACCCAAAGTTTTTAAACTTTAAATAATGTACTTCCATGCAGCCTAAGTGCTTTTTATCCCTTAGAAATCATTTCCTTTAGCTTAAAACCATGGGAATTTGTCTTTTCTCACTTGCCAAAGCCACAGTACAGAACAGCCATCAGAAAGTAATTAACACTGTCTGTCTTTTCTGATTAAATTAAACAGATGTAAGGTATATGTCTAGGGTAGAGGTTGTTCTTGCTAAATGAACCTCATTAAAACAATAGAGTTGGTATCTTTCACCACATTCATTTAGTAATGAAAAATTTTTTCTTGTTCAAATTTATCTTAATGCTAGAGCAAACACAGTTACCTTCTTGTCATGATCATTCTTTCTTATCCAGTCAGAATTTTTAAATATCAAGAAAGAAGAATGATCATAAAACTGAAATTTAAACAGAACAACAGTTCAGATCAGAGATCAATGAAACATCTGTGCTTCCTTTACAGACAGTGGAGTTCCTCTTGGCTGTCAGAAGGCACGTAGACATATGAAAGCGCTGCACACTTCCGAATGCTGTATCTGTTGAGAGAACCAGTGACTCTGAGGACAAAGAGAGCAGAAGGACCTACCCACTGACACACCAGAGAAGTGATCATAATGTAAAGTAAAATCTTGTCCTGCTGTATGGGGGGTTTTGTCAAGTATTGCCGAATAAGGCCCAGGAACACTTAAGGGGGATTGGGCCTCAATGGGCTAGTGTGTGTACACCTCTTTCTCTCCGTGTATGTGTATGTGTGTATGTATCTGAACTGGATTCCAAAATCTCAGTAGTGAATAGTTTTTGAACGCATGGTGATACACAGGCAACAATCTATGCCACATTTTAAACTGTCTGCGGGGCCAAAGACAGAATGCTTTAACGTGCACAGAGTCTCCGTTGTATCTCCAGTTAATCAGCATGCCCATCAGTCTTGCCCAACTGCTTGTCCATATGTCAGTCGCCGACACTGTCATGCAAATAAAGCAGCCGAGCTGTCAGTAAGGGTTACTCAGTTCCACTCAAACAATTAAACACACTTTTTGTCATATACTGTGTTGGAAAGAATATAATCATGGAAACTAGAACTGTATATAATTTGAGCAGATGGAAAACTGAACAGTAATAAAGACTGCAGTGTCTTTATTGTCATATGTTTTAGGTGCAATTTAGCATTTCAGCATAGACATCCATTAAGTTATTACAACATGGTAGTTGCTATGAGCTATAGTTCGTTTTGAATTTTGATTATGCTAAGCCAGCTTCTGCATGTTTTAAATGGTGTAAAGAATTTTCCAGAAATGTTTTGCTTCAAGGATATGGTTTTTGCTAAGTGACATGAGCTGGCAGTTAATTGCAAGGGGATTGCTAGAGGATCATAAGGCAAAGAAGGAAATAATGTAAATAAACCACTTCCACTTTTCCTGTTGGACACTGATAATGACCTTGCTGTTGCAATTTTGCTCTGTGTCCTGTGCAGGAGTACAGATTCACGTTGTATAGGAGTAGAAAACGACTTATGTAGAAGGATTAGACTTTCTACAATATCCCAGCAGTGTTCCCCACCAGCAACAGCTATTTCCCAGTCTTAATGTCTTAATGATTCTCGGGTGTGCTGGGTGTGCTGGAGAAGGCTTGTGGCCAAAGTGCTGGCTGCACTCCAGCAGTTCCTGTCTCCAGCAGCTTTCTAACCACATTTCCTTGCCAACAAATTTCTTATGCCATTACATGAAGGAGGGAAGGGAAGGGTATGCTGCAGGCCATTAGAAGCAGGTGTGGCCCTAGAGTCTAACAGGAGTAATTAAGAGCATCCTACGGTTTCTTCTAAACAGTTCTGGGAACCCCTTGGGGACCCCACCTGTTCTAAGGGAAAACAATGGTGGCTTACAGTAGTTTTGCCCTTTTATTTTCCACTTAGATGTGTCAGATGGAGTTCTTGTGTGTCTGAGTGTGTGGCTTTATTCTTAGGCATTTGTGAGACTTACAGTGTATTTTGGACACATCCCACTGAGCTGTTTATCTTTGTGTGAACTTAAAAAAACAAAAACAAACAAAAAAAACCCAGCATGAAAACAGGTAGATAACCTGATTATCTAAATTTTATCCTGATGAATCTGGGAAGAAAGCTTAAAAGCTTTAATAAATAAATAGAGATAATTTGGAAATCAAAACCCTTTATGTTTCTTTATGATCTTTCCTAGTTAAGTCATATTTATACAACCAAATCCATAGAAAATGGGCAGAAGTCGTCATCACAAGAAGTTACTTAGATTTTTGCAAAGTTTTATCAATTTTACATATTCTGTTGAGTTTCCTTTAGAAGTTGATAAACTCCAAATCTATTGTTAAGCATACATTTTCTTCGTATCCCATGTTAGCATGATCCAGTCTGCTGTGGTAAATGGTAATCCTTGTTCAGAATCTCGGGAGACATATATTTAGAATTGAAGGAACAGAATTTCATTATCTGTACATGAAATACAATCCAAATCCTATTATTCAATTAACTTGGTTTACTTTAATACAATAAAGTCTTTTGTCTTCAGTCAGTTGTTTGGTGGAAAAAATAATTACTTAATGTAAGGTTGATATTTATCTGAAAGCTGCTAAGTGAGTCTCCTAATATTCATGACAACAAACTGTAGATGAAGAGACTTCAGATAAGCAGTAGACTGCAGTTTATATTAACTTCAGAAAATGCTGTCACAATGCTCCTTAAGACTAAGAAATGTAGCTCCTCCAGACAGCTAGCAATGACTTGCAATAGAATAGAGACAGCACATTTAAATGTTCTCAATCTCCTTGCCACAGCATTAAAAATAATTCTCTGAGCAGAATTCACATTATTCTTACTTTGCTCTATTACAATTTTATACTTACATTTTACCTCAGCCACAGCTCAACACCTGTGCTGAGTCTAAGCCTCTCAGCTGTCTAAATTCAAGTATTTTTGGCCTCACTTTCTGAACTTTTTCTTGATTTGCCTGTAGATAACACGTATGCTGATGTCAACATGAGCTGCAGGTATCTTTCTGCAACTGTATTGAAATCCCTGTCCTTGCTGTTAGAAGTGGATCCAGACTGGTTGTAAGGTACTGTACATGTATTTCATTGGTTCTGTGACTTCTAGAATCTATGTTTGGACTGGACTCTACTTTTGTTTTACCAATTAATCGTTTTCAAATTCAAAGCACTAGTAACAGGTGACACAAACAGGTGACTGGCAATTACCAAACACAAACTCTCTCTTGCATCTGAATTTCCAGAAATCATCATTTAGCTTGAAGCTCAGTAAGCTTCATAGGGCACATTTCCCTTTCTTTAACCAGCTGCAAGTGAAAGCCTGAGAAAACTGTCGATTTTGCTAAAAGCAAGATTAATTTGCATAGGCAAAGCTTTAATCATGTATACATTCTGTATATATGTAGTTTGCGAGTAGGTTTGAAGGTGGTGGACCAAATCCACATGTTGCTGTTCCACCACAATTGACTGTGGTGGATCTCTGAATCTAGTAGTAAAGAAACTAATAACTTGGTTTAGTGCTCATTTAAATGACTCACAATCACACAACTAACACAAAATTAAACCCTAAGTTTGGAGGTAAAGCAATTATTGAGGTACCACCCCTGGGACTCGGCAGCTTCTGGATTATTTCACATAGGTTAGAAGGAGGCAAATGCAGTTCACTACTGACAATGTAAGATGGCTCTTGGGAACATGCATTAAATGGGAACATATCCAGATGTTGGACTCCCAGATGTGTGAGTCATTGTGGAATAATCATCCAATCCATCAGTTTGTGTAAAAGCAGGAATGAAAAGAAAAGGCAAACAATATAAAAATGTGAATTGGAACTTGAAATTCAGTGCACTGTATGATACAAAGATGGTCCTGTCAGTATACAGGATACTGGCTGTATCATGTCTGGGAAGCTCTGTGTAAGAAAGTCAGTGTTATTAGACAAGGAAGGGAAGGCAGAGTTTAGCTTCTCACTTGTGTATTGATGTGTAACAACAGTAAACAGAAATGAACTATGCAACACATGAATGACGGCCTGTCCAACTTGCTGAAAATCAGATCCCTTCTTTGTTTACAAGCTGTGCCACAGAATCACTATAGATTAATGGCATTTAGAAATTAACATTTCCATTGAGTATTTTTATAAGTGATTGTTTTCTAATTTGTACTTTCTTAACCCGTTGCAGTCACATTTGATACAATACAAATACAAATACCTGTAGTTGAAAGGATTTATAAACAAAAAACCATGATTGTACTTTCCTTGACCTAATATTTACATAGAAAGTTTTTAATTTTGACATGACTAGACAGATGCCAAATACCAAATGCTTTTAACTAACATTCATACACAATTAGTAGTCTTTGTAGTTAATCAGGGCAGAAAATTGGAGACAAGGGCCTAAAACAGGCTTCTCTCAGCCTTAATGTCCACTCTGCAAAAGTATAAACTTCTCTACTCTTTGGACAATTTTCAAAATGGCTCCTGCACATTTCAAAGATGACAATTACTAATGTAGCCATTCAATCAGAGGTCTGTCAGTCTTTGAAACCCTGTCATTATTTATGCTTAAAGGCAGGAAATATTAATGAGGTTTGATTTCACCAGTCTCCATAAGACTACTTGCACAGAATTCTCTTCAGAATTTAAATTCGTGTTTTGTGTTTATTTTCCAAAATATAAACTTAGATATAAAACATGAGAAAGCAGTAGCTGAGATATGATATCCTTAAACAGTTTTAATATTCTTATCAAGCTTCTCAAATAAAATCCACAGTCATATCATTGTAGCCTATTTCTGGATGTACATGGTTTTAGGTCTCTAACATGCTGTTTCAGGTCCATGGAATAGAAACACACATTCTGCTTAAGAAGCACTTTGGAGTCCTGGTATTTCAGTTTAAGTATTCTCGTACAAATTATAAAACAAAAGCTATATTTATTTGTCTTCTTTCTCACAGAGTTAATTTAAAGACACTAGAGTTCAGTCAGCAAAACCTAACATATCTAATAATAAAAAATTTAATTGGAAATTTTTTAAAAGTGTTGGCAATGAATTATTAGATTCGCATCTGAAATATTTTGCTGTGCAGTTTTTGTGTGAGAGAATCTTAGAAGGTTTTTTGGAGTTCAAGTTTTTTATTGCTTTTTCACCGATACTTTTTTCATCTTTCAGAATGACTCACTTATCACTCACCAATGTGATTTAGCAGTTAACATTCTGACTCCTAGTGTTTCCTAGTCCAATCAAAAAGGTCAGAGAACAATACACTGCTAAAAAGTCCAATGTAATTAGGTTACTCGAAATGTAAATTATAGCTACTCGAGTTGAAATGAAATGTAGTTAGATTGTTGTCCATGTAGTAGTCATTACACATTTCTGAATTTCATCTTTTAAAATGTGGATTTAGTGTGTTTTTAGATTAATAGCTGAAGGATTTTCCATGTGGCTAGTCCTTTTGCACAGATTTGGCTTTAAGCTGGGATCAGAAGAAAAAACATAATCATGTATAAGAATTAATTACAGCTTTAGCGGATAAGCTAACTTTAAAAGATACAGGCAAATCTGTACTCATCAAATAGTGATTTTTTTCAAGCTCCTTTGTTGATTGTCTTTGTTGTGGGAAAGTATGAGAGACATTTCAGGAATGACAACCTGATTGCAAAGATAAGTACCAGAAAAGATTTGATCATGTCATTGATATTGATGGGAAAATATAACTCAGGGTTTCATGGGGATTGACTTGATGGGCAAGCTAAAGTGCATGTGTAAGGATTAGGCTTGTCAGTGGGAAACACTGAGTCTGGTCATTACAGTTGGCTCATTTATGGTACAAAGAGGCAAGTGCACATAAGTAAGTCTTTGGTTCTTACTGAATAAAACTGAATGATTTCAGGCTAACTGTGATCTTAGTTCAGAACTATCCAAAAGGAGAAGTGATTAGTGACAGCACAATGATACAAATGCATCTGCATCTTGAGATGCCTTGGGATAGTCCGTCCCAAATCATGAGTTTATCATAGAATTGATAAAATAATGTGATCCCTTTTTTCCAAAGTTAGTGAGGAAGTTAATGACTTTGGTTTATAACACTACACAGCAAAAAAGAAAGTTCTCAACTCAATGGGAAAATGCATGTGTTAACTGTCTGGTTTTCTTCTTTCCATGAAGAATGGATTAAAATTTTTCTATCTATCTGGCTGCTGCTCTGAGAGGTGAAGCAGAGATGGTACAGTCCGTGATGAAAGGTTTCAGTGATTTTGAACCATCTTTGAAATCTCCTGGCTATGTTCTTTGCTGAGGGGTAGAGAGACTCTCAGTCCTAAAAGGCCAGCCTCCAAAAAGCATTCCCAATTACACCACCCCCCTCTCCTAACATTTCTTACTGTTTGTCCAGTCAGTGCCGCCAGCTGATGCCCAGGTTCTGAAATAATCACTCCTAGCCTTTTTCTTCTGGAAGGGAGTTATGATAGCTTTATGCTTAGTTGTCATAGAGCCTGCAATTTTGCATAGAGCATGCAAAATGAAAGGAGAAGAGATAGAATATGAACATTCAACCATCTCTTAACATACAGATTTGAGTTATGTCACCAAGTTGCAACTCCATTTTGTTTACACCATATTCTCAGTGCCATTCTTTCTACTTAATCAATTGCAGAATCATATTTTATTCTTCACATGCTTTGTTATTACTGATTTTATTATAGTTCAGAAATATGTAATTATTTATACTACCAATACGGCTCCATTGGGAAGGGTATTCTGCACTATTTGGTGTGTATCATAAAACCTGTAGTCCTCAGTGATTGTTCCATTTGTTATCAGTAATTATTCAGTAATGACAGAACAATAAGGGTGGTTTAATTCTCAAAACACAGAAGTGTTTTTAATCTGTTGCAATATAAGAAAACTCTGGGTTATAAACAGGATTCCTTGTTCCATGCAAAGTGAGGTCTTCAAAACTGACAGGACCTTCCAGAGTCCATGGGTATGGAGAATTTTTGAAAACAAAGCTTAACAAAAGGAAACTCAGTTTTCTGCTTGGGCCTGGTTATGTAGTTCCTTTCTCAGCCAGAACTCTAAGTTGGGTCTGATTTATTAGATATATATTTGAATGAGTTCCCTAATAGGAACAAGGAAGTCAACAAAATGTTGTTGGTTGCTGTTGCACAAGTAACTCATTTCTAAATTATGTGCAAACCCAGAGTCTTGATAAAGCTGCTTAGTATAGGTGCACCTACCTTTAATCATGAGTGAGTTCCTGTTCACTAGTCAACTACAAGGGGTCATAAACAAGTCCAGAGGATCTTACTGCCTCTGTGCTCCTGCAAGTGCGTTTGTACTCACGATTACAAAGAATAATGTCTAAAGATCAAAGTAAAAGGGTAATTTTCAACCTTCTAGTACCCTACAGTGGAGTCAATGACATGAATAATTCAATATATCACAGGCATGCCTTGTAAAAAACAGGCAGAGGAAGTACCTTTGTGATAACGGCCCTGCGTCAACGTGTCTCTTTGCCCAAAGTGCACCAGGATTGAGAGCTTTTGCTTTGCTATTTTAAATCAGTGTTCTTTTTGAAGTTTTCAAATAGTTTTATCCTAGAGATTACAGGAACAATGGTACCTGTGTTACACTACATCACAGCAGGACTCTGAAGGGGTGAGCATATAGCTGAAGAGTTATATTCTAAGAAGCTATCAGAAGTAGACTGAAATGGACAGTCAACGGCCACCCCATCCTCTCCAATGTTTCCTCATACTCCTTTGACTTCCCAGAAAACCAAAACCAAGCAGATCCATGGCTTCCGATCACATGTCTGGAGATACTTTCAGATTCCTAGATACTTTCTGATTCCTTTCAATAACATAGAAAAGACAGGAGGGAATCTCTGTTACCTCCGTAATTGTGAAAATGGGTAAGAACAGTTATCTTAAAAGACCTACTGACCTGGGTATGATAAAGAGATCATATTAAATTTACTTCAGCTCCTCCTCTACACTCTGCCTTCATTTTAATCCGCATTGCTGATGTACATATTACGAATGTTGCACCAAATTGATCTAGTGCTCTGGCACAAGAGAAAAATAATGCAAAAAAAAAAAAAGTTGATGAAGTTCTTTCTCTGTCTTATTCTGTCTTTTGAGATCTTGGCATGCTATTGACATGCAGAGAGAATATGTAGTCAGATGTACCTTCTCTCCAAGAACAGGCAAATGAGCATGCTCTGCAGTTAAAGAAAAGGCTGGCCCAGGAAATTCCTTAATAATAATAATAAATTCTCACAAGCAAGGAAGCAATTTTTTCTCCATAAGAATAAATTAATTTAAAACATGTTGTAGGGTGTGTCCCACATGCTCTAATGGGTATGTCAGACACATGACATTATTTAGTATTACACAGCACAAGGCATCATCTTTAAATTAAAGTGTTGGATAGCCCATATTTTTTCTTGACATGTAGCAGATGCCATTTGCTTACATAAATCTTGAGATGTGATTGTTAAGATACAAGAATAGGCACAGTACTGAACACAAAATATTAGACTCTGCTTTGCAAGAAAAGCTGTTCATTACAAGGAGAAAAAGAGGCTGAACTGTACAAATTTTAATGCCAGTTTTAGGCAGCTCCATCAAGCAGTGCTTTCAAATTGTCATCCTTCTCTTTAAAAGAAGGTGAGACAAGTTTTGCTTGAAGTGCTGGTCAAACTAAAGGAGCAGAAGTAAAGGCTTTTCCTTTCATCCTCCCTACCAGCTGGATTTTTATAAAGCTAGCCACAGTCTTTGAACATCATCCTCCTGGTTCTCTAAGCATGTGCAAGAGAACTCCAGTTGCTCGTAGTCAAGAGCCAAATCTTCCAGTTTAAGTACAGGAACAATACACAGGACAAACATTTCAAACAAAATATGTGAGCATGGAAGGAGCAGAACATCAACAGGATACAGCATGCTAGATCTCATACTGCATTGGACTGAAGGGAAGCCAAAGCTCTGGGCAGTGGCTGTTTCTCAGGAAGCCAAAGAGATGGCCAGATTTTAGCTACGGAATTAAGTGTTGCTCTTGAAAAATGAAAAGTGAATGATCTACAATTCTAACACCATCAGGACTATGCTATATTGGTGAAGAAGTAAAGCATAGCTGTGGCTAAAGGAAATGAGTACTGGCGTTCACAGTGCTGAAGAGATTGCTCAAGAGGCTTTTAAGACTAGCTTTTGTGAAACAACCCCATTGACCTCAGCTGAGTTGTATGAGTGGTACTGGAATGAAAATTCAATGCTGTTTCTTTTTGAAACTGTTTCTCCTAGAGTTGTCCCCAAAATAGTAAAGGTTTATTCGTTAATCAACTTTCATTAATAAGGCTGATTTCTTCTTTTTTTCCTCTCTCTTTTTCCTTTCTTCTACTTCTTTTCATCATTGCACACATTGCCTCAGGCATTTGCATGTTCACTAATCTTTTCAATATTCATAAATTAAAGTCATACATAAATAACCTATGGGCAAGTACTTACCCATTCATGTATTTTTTCAGGGTGAAGTACAGACCCTTTCTGATATGATGAAGAATCTTTGTTCTGTACTAATAGCCATCGCACATGGCACAGACACTTGACTGTACTCCGTTAAAGTGTGCTCCCAGTCACTTTGCCAGGCACAGATTCAAAGTTGACACTAAAGAGGGGAAAAAATGATCACAGAGAGTCTCTAGGATGTTCTTTAAGATGGAAAAGAAAGGAAAAGAAAAGAAAAGATAATGAAGGAAGAAATGAAGAAAGAATAAAGAGAAGAAAATGTTAACAGAAAAAAAAAAACACAAAAAGAAAGCAAGCAGTCATAGGATTTCATTTGTACACATTATTCTTGTAAAAGAAACTGGTAAATAACCTTCACAAAAAGTACGAAGAGAGCACTACATACTGTACGCATCATACAATAAACTTTTAAAAGTCCACTTCAAGTCCTTGCTAAAACAAGTTTAGCAGTGTACAAACAAGCATGCTTTTAGCATTGCAACACCCAAAACTGTTTTATAGGTCTTGTGGCTTGGACCTCATTCTTGGTGGGGGTTACTCTTTATTTCTTATCCAGAGTGTTCACATCTTTGTGGTGTCGGCAACACAGACCCATCTTTACAAGACCAGCAAGAAAAAAACAGCAATAAATCTGAAATGTGTTTTCAGTATGTCTATAAATCTGAAATATTTAAATATAAAACAGTCCTTTCCTTTGAAAACTTTGGATTGGAGCTTACAAAAGAATTAAATACAATATTTTTATTCAAGATGATCTGAACAAAGATGAGGCTAATTTTTTTCCAATCTAAAATGTAACCTTGAAATTGAAGGACACTGAGAGAATTGTTACTGAGGGAATTGTTGGTGGTTTGTCTCTGTGGGACTGAAGCCAAAACTGTTCTTAAAGAAAGAAGTACAATTCACCAACAAAATGATGTGTGCTATAAAGATACAGTGAAAAGGTCATATGTTTAGGTGCTAAACCTAAATAGTCACAGAAAGATCTCTCTTCTCTGTCTGTATTTATCATCTTAGGTGTAATGTTCTTCTGACAGGTGAATACAGATTCCTGTAAGTAATCTGTAAGTCGTTTGGGAGATTCATATGACTGGACATCTGTGCTGTATTTTTTTGCTGAACTGAGATTTTAATCTCCTATGTTGATAAATGATAGTATTTTTAAAACAACGTGACCCCTAAAGGATCAAGGGTTCATTGTGTCAAGCACCTTTAGACTGTTCAGCAGTTTTCAGAGCCAAAAACAGTTTCAGGCCAGTGAAAGGATGGTACCCAAGACAGAGTGATAAATAGATAACTGGGGTTTGAAAAGGAGGAGAAGAAAGACCCATACAAAGCTAACTACAAAGTTAGGTGGATTTGAATAAATAAACAACTTCAGAGTGCAACAATCTAGAGTGACCAGAGAAGGGAGAGGAATACCTGGGTGGTCATTCGCATGTTATCAACAAAGTGCAGCACCTAACTAATCTGGAAGTGATAAATATGGAGACTGAAGGAAAAAACAGAGTTTAAGAAAAAAGAATTCCTCAAAAGATTCAAAGTCAAAATCTAAATTTTTAAGAATGGTAGAGCAGCCCCTCATGTTCGTTTGCCTTCTCTCATCTCTGTGTGTACCTGAATGCCATGAATTCTCTTCTGGTGAGTGTATGTTTCAGGAAACTGACCACACAATAAAGCCCTTCTTTCTAATACAACTGTACTATGAAGTATAATCCTTTGATGAATGGGAAATACATTACATCATCTCTTCTCTGAGTCATAAACCATAGAGCATGTGTGTACGTACCTTCCAAGAGGTACTGCACTTCCCAGCGCAAGATTCTAGTTAAAAAAAATAAAGTCTGTGTTCAGATATCTCACCTGACCACCAGCATATTTAACCTCATCTGCTTAACACACTCATTCTTCAGTCAAAATACAGACTGGTCACTTGTCTTTGTCCCTGATCTTGTGAAAACCTGGTAGAGAATTTGGCAACAACAGAGGACATGCATAGTTCCATATTTTTTCCCACTTACCTTGAGGCAGCCACATCATATGTATGAGTTAGGTCCGTAGCAAATACATAGGCTGCCTATATGGATAATGGATAGATATTTCCAGAGGTCAAGTCAGCCCACCTAAGGTCTGGATGTGGGCCACCAAGGCGTTCCAGTTTTCGAGAATTTTAACAGCAACAGCTTCAAAATATCAATGCAGGATTCATAAGCTGCACATAGACAGATTCCACAAATAGTCACACAAGGCCAACCCACACACCCAAATGGATATTTCCCAGCTGCTGGAGTGAGTGGGGTCCCCTGCTGCTATCTCTGTCTGTCTTAGCAGCTGGGAAGGAGCTTCCTGCTGCTTCAAGGGCAGTTGGTCTTTTTTTCCAGTTTTAGAATGGAAAGAATGAAAGATCCCTAAAGCATTCTCACTATCTGAGAAGAGTCCTTAGCCACCGATACTTCAAGAAGAGAGTAGGTCTTACCCTTTAGGGAAAGACCCGTCAATGGCCTTGTGTTATATTCTGCTGCCTTAATTTGATTTAATGGGGACAAGAAAAGAAAACAAAGGGAAAAAAAGAGTTGATATTGAACATAATATTGAAAGTACTGTAGAGGAGCTGTCACTTAAGTTCAAATCCTAAAAGACTGAGTGAATTGAATAAACAATTTTTCTGACTATGGTGAGTCAAATCCTGGAGAAGCATACTAACAGATACCATGCCAGCATAAAGATTTAAGGAAATCACTTTATGTTATTACACAATAATTATATTAATAATTGTATTGTTAGTACAATAGTACTGAATTTTAACTAAAGTTGATCCCCTTCAGAAATTAACCCAGTTTTTCTTAATAGCAGTTGTGGCTTTTTGTAACTACATTCATATTAGTCATCTTAGAGATACAAATACCTCTAATTAGCAAAATGGCAATAAATGGCATATTAGGTTAGTGGCTGGAAGTGTGTTGTTCTTTCAGCTCTGAGCAAACTTCATGTTGCTACATTAGTTTTCAGAATGATTGCATATAGTAGTTTGCCAGGACAGCTTCTCTATGTACAGTTCTACAAGTGCTTCTGTACTCCAGAAAACAAGAAATGACAGGAATATGTTGTAAAAATGTATCCTCTCTGTTGGGAGGTTTTTTATTACACATACATGTAGTCCAAATAATTTTAAACTTACATTTCCACCAAGGCTCATCTTTGCTTTAACAAGTGTTTTTTATTAACTGGAATGATGGGTTTTTCGTTTTGAACTGAAATCTCCTTTTTGTGTTTTCAAAAGGGCATATATCTGAAGGCTTATTTTTAAAAGCTGAAATGCAATATGTTGAAAAAGCAGTTGTGAACTCTTTTTCTGTAATTGAAAAAATACATGCATTAGGCTTTAAAGTGTGAAGAATGATACAGCTACTATCTGTGCTGACTCAGGCCAACTTGCTTCCATGCTGGTATGACCTTCCAAAGGAGTTAGAAAAATCACTTGAGGAGAAGAGAATGTCTGTGTAAAAATGTGAATCAAAACTTTTCATCGCTGCATGCGAAATATCAAGTGTAATATATGTTATCATTTTGATCTTAACATAGCATTTTTCTAGTATTAGTGATACAGTCCAACTACACAAGTATCCTAAAAGAATACTTTTTTATAGTTGCAAATTATGCAGTAATAAATCCTTGTTTCTTAAAAATGTAATGAGAAGCAAGTGTCATTGCAACTGTGTTACATTACTATAATACAACACATTTGTATGGTATTTGGCTATATGGTTGTAATACCCAGATCCAAATGTATTTTTCTTTATGTCTAACTAGTACTTAGTGATCAGAATGGCGATGGTGATCTGAATGGTCATAAGAAAAAATTTGTATTGGTCAGCCAATAATTTTGGTCAGTTTTTAAAGACATCTAGTCCACACTGATAATAATACCTAGACAGACTTGCTATTCTGAAATGGTTTTAAGTGAACTTCCTGCCCATGCATAACTAAGCTTAATTTAACTTAGTCATAGTCAACCATTTCAGTAAGAAATGAAAGAAATGTGTGAACATCACACGAATGTATAGCCTTGAGTACCATATTTGTTAAGTAAGCAGTTATGCATTTCAAAAAGTTACATAATTTTATTTTAATATTTTTTTCTGAGTAAATAATTTAATCTCATTAAATGAATAAGACAAGGTAAATAGACATCTAATTGATGATAACCAGTGTCTTTTTTCAAACATACAGGAGAGAAGGGATAGCACTGCTACATCAAATATTTTTAGCAGTTCCATAAAATCTTTCTCAGATATGACAGTATTTGGCCTGTGTCACATGGTGTCATGGTGTTGGGGGTTTGTCATATGGTCAATTACTTGCCTACAGGTCTTCGTATCTACAGATGCTATGATGCTTCTACAGATGAGGGACTCTGTGTGGAAGACAGGTGATCTGCTGGTCAGCTGCAGACCATTTGCAATATTCTCAGTGACATGTTCTCAGTGGTTATAGTTTGGGATTGCTTCATTATCTTATACATTGGTTAGTATTTCATGTAAGCTTTCAAGTGACTCCACGTATTTTTCCACTAAGCTCCCTTTATGTAGTTCACTGCACTGTTTACCTAATGCCCTACCTCCTGATTAATATAATTCCTACTTGCCATACCTATAACTTTTCTGTCTTTCTTCAGGAAATCAAGGAAACCACAGGACTAGTACAAGATCTGTAGTTGTCCCCTTTGCCTTTCACAGTGTCCTAGTTTTCGTGGGCCATTGTTAATCTTCCATAGATATTTTGATAAAGTTCTTGTCCTTATATGCTGGAAAAATGGGGTATTGAAATTCCTTCCCAGACCACTTCACCGGTGTCGATTGTTCTTGGACTTTAGCAGTTTCAAAAATCAAAAAAAAAAAAAAAAAAAAAAAAAAAAAAACAGAAAATATCACACATATGTGCAGTCCAGAAACAACACAAACCTAGACATTTTCGTGACCAGGACCCCAACCGATTCCTCTGAGTAAGCAATAAGGAAGGATATCATCATCATCATCATCATGCTGTACCCAAGACTGCACCATCTGTTTCCTTAGATTCATACTCCATAATCTAATGGTCAAGATCAATGTACATTACCATTTTGCTGTAGCATCTGTACAGCTGAGTGAGTGACATAATGCATCCCCGCCAAACCCCCTTCCTTATGTTGGACCATTTTGTCTTGTAGCACCTTTTATTATTTTGACTGCTGTTTTCTTCTTGTTTCAGGGAATTGACAAAGCCAATTCACTAAATAAATGTTAGGAATGTCCAGTTCCAATAGACTGACAATCTACATTAAAGTTGTATAAACTATGTTTTTTTAACTAAATAGCTAAAGTATCACTTTGTAGGTAGCTTGTACCTTTTCATCGATTGCTCTGCAAGAGAACAGTTTTTTTGTGTTTCATAACTGGAGCTCGTCAAGTAGTGTAAATTTTGTTTTGTGAAAATGTACACAAATAATTTTTTCCATAGGCTATTCCTCTCAAAATGCAGTTGTTTTTCGCCTATTGTCTTGTTTTAAGCCAGTGTCCCTCTCATCTGTCACACTTACCATAAGCTGTATGTCTTTGTCCTGATGGCTCTTTCCAGACTATTCCCTCTCTATTTCTTAATGCTCACTGGTGAAGAGGCAGCAGTGCCCATCCTGTGTAACACTTCACCTGCTCCTTTTTTAGGTAGTTGTTAAACAACTTTCAAATACATTTATGCTGTCCCCTGGGCTACTTCTTCCACATGGAAGGAGCATTCCAAAACCTTCT
Organism: Anser cygnoides; assembly: GCF_040182565.1. Lineage (NCBI taxonomy): Eukaryota > Metazoa > Chordata > Aves > Anseriformes > Anatidae > Anser > Anser cygnoides. The sequence continues at coordinate 6,953,345 of NC_089884.1, forward strand.
AATGGCAGGTTGGAAACAAAGAACTTCATAATCTCCTAATAATACAGTCTACTGTATTACCTGATATCTACAGTGAGCAGTGATGACAGCATCTTCAGTAGTGGGTGGAACTGTGCCTTCCATGCTAAACTACAGTCTTGTGCATATGTTGCCACTGCATGGGGGTCAGAGGCTAAAAGGATGTTGAGGCCTGCCATGGATATTCCTTGCAACCTCCCAGTAAATCCTGGGATTTAAGCAAATATTTCTGTATACTTGATCAAAAAGAAATGCAGTCCTTGAACTTTCACTCTTTGGTCTGACTGTTCTTGTTCCTAATTCAGGCTAGAAGGACTGGTTGGCAGCAAACCATTCAGACCATACAGGCGTATTTCTTTTCCGGGGCTGAGGTGACACTGTCTGAAACCACCTGAAGTCAGTAACACTGAAGTCACAGTGCAGGCTTTTGGATTGTACTGGAGCCTGATGGCTGCTTGCACAAACAGAGAGTGTCTCTGAGATCTCTGTAAGTATCAGACCAGAACTGCTTTTGCTAGTAATTGCTGGCTTGCCAGACAAAGAAAGGTGACTCACTCAGACGATGGGGAGAACTACAGCTCTCCTGTAATGAATTCATTATTAACACAGTGAGAGACAGAACCAAACAGTTTCAAATTCACAAATCATCTGTCTTTTTACTAATATCTGTGGGTTTTGGCACCTCAAGAGCAGACCCTGTCCCCTGGAGAGACTCTTTCATAATGCTTAATAATGCATCTGTTATTATGAGAAGGATGTTGAGGGTTTGAACACAGCAGCTCAGCTGAAGCAGCTGTTGCTTCAGAAACTGCAAAAGCTAGAAAGAAAAAAAAAAGACATTTAAAATTTTTAAATATATGCTCCCATGTGGTCTATTTCTCAGCTGAAAAGGGGGCCTTTGCATTGCAGCTGCCACCTGTTTGCAAAAGGGGAAACGTTATAAAGGGTTCTCCTGGAGCTGCACTTGGCTGCCCATTTCAGGCCACAGCCAAAGCCAACTGTTCAACACTATCGTAAAAAAGTGAATTCAGCTATTCCTCCCTGCCTAGATTTCTCATGACCCTGATCTTCCACAGGGGCTGACAGTTATAGTGAGTGACATGGTTAATCTTGGCCAATGGAAAGCCCAGCAATCTGCAGAAACAGATATAATTATCTGGCTGATGATAGGTATTTGATTCAAAGTGCTATGGGAAACAACAGTTATGATTTCACAGAAAAATGAAGTGTTGGTAACCACAACAGAGGGCCATATATCAGCCAGGTAATGACCCTCACCCTGCAAGTGGGAACTGCTGTAGGCATCCATCAGTTTTCTCATAGGGTGTCTGGACCTGCCTGTTTGGATACGATAGCAACACTGAGGCTACACTATATATAAAAAGGGACTGACACATCTTTAGCAGTTAACAGCTTTCTTGAAAGGATGTCAGGAGAGCATCCTGTGGGTATGGTGTGTATGTCTTTCAAAGTACTTTACTGCATACAAGCTAACTAGCATATTGTATACCTACCACTGCTTTTACTGAATGGCAGATATTTACTCTAGATTTTACCTCCCCTTTCCATCCACTTTCTCATATTAGGTAACACCATACTCCACAGCGAATACAACAAACTCAGCTGTGACTTTTAAGGAGCAGTGAAAATCAGTTTCCATAGAATGTCGTGTTTGAAAGCTGTTTCATATAGGTTTTTATACCTAACTTCTTTAAAAATGGAATGGAAAAAACAAACCATAATTCTTACAGTAGTTCCCTTGGTGTTTCAAAAGTGTAAATCAAAGGCAAGTTTTGCACAAAAAAAGAAGTGTCTGTTAACACAGAGAGTGATGGAATTCTGCATTTGCCACAGTGATATGCAGAGAGCAATGGGAGTCCTATATATTTGAACACATTTCTAGTACTTTCTAGAACTAAAGAGTAAGTGTCCTGTCCCTATTTGCATATTATTTTATCTTCCTTGACTCCTCCAATTAACATGCAGAGCCATGCTTGAAGTTATGACTTTTGCAGACATACGTGGCTTTATACTGACAAAAATTGCATCTCAGAAGAAAAGTAGGGGAAAGAAAAATGTATAGCTCAGCCCATTACTGTATGCCAAAGTCTAAAAATGGTTTAAAACAGCTTCTTAAATGATCATACTTCAAACAGCACACACAAGTTGTTAGGCCAGAAATGTTAGGCTTTTCTGTTCTTCCCCAAACTCCCTCAAACAAATGCGCTTAAAAAATATCAGACAATTGTCGGAGGAAATGCTAGACAGTTTTCATCCAGTCCCAGAGTTGCCAGTTCTCACAATAATAGGATTTTTAAAATAATTCTAGTTTGTAGCTTGAATTACAATAGATTCCTAGTTCTTATTTTCTTTGTTAATGGTAACTTCCTTATCCTTCTATCAGTGGAAGGAAAAATGTAAATGTGAACCTTTAAGGCTATAAATACAGAAAGCGTGTTTCATAATACTGTTTTAAAAATATGATGTTTAAAGTCAGCTCCTTGATTTTGGAGATCTAACGCATTATGCTACAACAGTACCAATACTGCTATCTAATTCAAGATAATAGGTACTGTTCTAGAATCAACACTGCCTCCCAGAATAACTTAATGCTCATGGTGCATACACAGGCTATGTGCAAACCAAGGTGCTTTTACTACAGAACCTAAAGGTACATGTGAGAAGAAAATTGACCCTTTATGAACTACATATAATTTTATAAGACAACCCTCAAAATAATATTAAAAATATCCTCTAAACAGGTCATATAAATGCTGTACAAGAAGACATTACAAGAAAAAAGTGTATGACGGTTTAAGACCCAGTGCACACTAAAAGGGTTTTGAGTTAGATTTCTGGTCAAGCGTCCTCTTTCAGTACAGACAAATCAAATAGACTTTTAGTACATGGCATGTTTGTATCTCAAATGAGATATAGGAGTATAATTATATTAGCATCAGGAATCACATACAGGGATCTAGTGTAAATTATTTTACTACCATTATCAGTTTAGATTAGGTAAGCAAATTTTGTGCATTGTTAACTATGAAAGAAGTGTATTGGCTGTGAAAGAAATGTATATTTGGAATTTTTCTGGAGTCAACGAAGTTGCATAGGCTGCATTCCAGTCAGATTGGTAATGTGTAGTTTCCAGAACAAATTGATGTCTGAAAGGTCATGTAGATAGCTGATGCCAGCTGTATCATTTGGTTGTATCCAGGCTGAGGTGTGTCACAACCACACTGACAGTGCAGAAAAGTGTTGAAGGGAGATTATTTTAATAAGCAGCATGGAGAAATAATCCAAGTTTTGGGGCCAGTTCTTGAATTCCGATGATAGGATCTCAGAAGAGCTGTTCGTGCTGCTCTGTGCCTGGCAGAACATTAGGTGAGGTCTTGTTCTGCCCAGCCCTTGCTCCTGCTGCACACTAACCACCTGCTCCTCCGTGGGCACAGGAGCAGCCAGAAGGCTGCTGGGACAGGGCATGCTGTCTGAACGGCTAATCCCAGGCTTTTGGGAAGAAAATGTTATGGGCCAGGTGGAACTATGCTGCTCTATGTCTGGTTTGTGAATAAACTGGAATTGCTGCACCATTTCTTTTCACTGACATACCATATATTAACTGTCTCATTTTGTTGGGAAGTAGAGAGCGCTTGTACTGCAAAGACATGAAGAAGCAATAAAGCATGAAGTACAGATCTGCATATAGGAGGATTAGACTTTTGTGCAACAATGAAATACTGATTTATAGTGCCTGGTAACAATGTTTGTACATGAATTTCTGAACTTAAGCAGTTATTGACATGGAGAACATAGTGGGGTTAAATAGGACCCCATAATTGCTGAGGAGGAATTCCAATTTTCGGCTATTTATTCTTCCTTATTAGTGTCAACTCTTTCATGATAATCTGCTGCTATTTCTTCCTAATCCCTTCTAATATTAAGATATATTAATACGTATTATATATTTTAAAAAAAGCACGGCAAGCCAGAACTACACATTTACTTGCTGTGTAGTTAAGTCAAAACTATGTAGATACATACCTATATACTTTTTGTCTTTTCTGTACAAATCTCTCCTTAAAAAATGTAATTATATATACTGATACATATGTTTGTGTGTGCACAGACACTAAGAGTTGTGCAAAATGGCATAGCATCATTTTAAAAATAAATTGTAGAAAAATCAGACTACTCTGCTAAATATTTTTGCATAACCTAGAAATACATTTATGCAGAAGATTAATTTTCCATTCCTGTAGGGATTTTTGCATATGCTTAAGTAATTACATCGTAGATAACCTCATTATGATCAATGGGTTGCTACCAGGGTTTATTTAAATATGAACCTACATCTGCCTAGAATTAGGAATAGATATTAATTAAAAGATAAAGAACAGTAATTTATTTGAATGGATGCTCATCTTATTGAGAACATTTGATCACACTATAGAAAATGTTTATCCTTTTCTATGTGGCATTTAAGTCCATTGGAAAATGAATATATAGTGGAAATCTTGCTGTAACAAATGTATTGTATACTTATTCATTCTAGTTAATACTGAGGGTTGGGAGGATTGTTTTGTTTTGCTTTTTGCCCTAAGGTTGGTCTAGGGATTAATCAGACTTGCTGGTTTATTTCCATATCAAAGTTAAGTAGTAAATATTTTATTAACAGATGTCTACATCAAAAACTTCCATTTGGATACCAGCCCTCAACATAAAGTCTTATTACAGAACACGAACAGCTCCTGTACAGCAATTATAATTTTCATTGTTCTCAGAGAGGAACCCACCATTGCCCCTCTTATGAATGTTCTTACATATTTCCTCCGAAGAATAATTGCAAAACAATCAGAGCACATCTAGACGGTGCTCAGCTGAAAACTTATAAATCACTCCTCTCAACATTTTTCATCAGTGTTTGATTTATGATATGACCGAGTGCTGTAATGACACAGGGATCCTAATTTGTAATCATCCATACAGTAGAATTCAGAATCAACATTATGGAAAAGCAAAAGAGTGCTTTCAGATGAGCTGATTAAATTTACTGAAGGAGAACATACTGTAGACAATCACTCAAATACTGCAGAATGTGGTTTTACAAGCTAACGTGGAAGAACTGTTTGTGTTCCAGTAAAAACTGAAGATGAGGTAAAAATTCAGTTACCCATTACTAATAGTTTTGGTTTTATGTTGGTCATTTTGGTAAGGAGTACAGGATCTAGCAGAAACTTGATACATTGGAATATACACTGTTGCATATACTATGCATTGGACTACAGCAGTGTTTTTGGGAGGCTATCCAGATTAATTCCTTTTTGAAAGTGGCTTTCCTCTCTGAAAACAAATATATAGAATGAAGCAGCATCCCTGAAGACAAGCAAAACCATGGAATCACCTCAGTTAGACACTACAACGGCCAGTTAAGTAATTTATTTCATGCCCCTGGATAGAAGCTTACTTCATTCTCTGTGAATGGAGATTGATTCAATATAATTATTCTCTCTAGAGCGTTAAGCAAACCAGCCTTAAATGTTTTAAGTGATGTGGCTTTTATCACTTCCTTCGGACAATATTTTCATTGTCTAATAGATCTCACTCTGAATTTTCTTCTGATATTCTGCCTAAATTGCTCAACCACATAGCATTATCTCTTACTCTACTTAGTGAAAATTTCTTATAACAAGCCCTGTCAATTACTGTTGCCGGGAGCTGCTGGTTCAAATTTTTCAGTAGAGATCATATAGCTAAAATCTTTCGTCAAAGAAGGCATTCTCATAGGTATTAAAGCATTTGGCATAAAAGCGGGTGTATATATTTATATATATATTTCACAGATCATTTCAGTTTCTGATCCTATAAAATAATCCTTAATTCAATTATAAGGACCCTATCTTTTATAACTAATGCAAAACTGACTGAATGATAAGGAAGATACCCTATTCTGGTAGCACTGTGGTTTGGGATGCCAGTGGGAAAACCTCCTGCTGAGTATTGAAACAGCTGTCACCGAGTGCCATGATTTGTCTACAAGCATTGTTCATCTCCTGCAGCTGTGGGCAGAAACAGGTCTTTTTCTGTTCTGGCATTCATCAGGATTCATGATTGCTCTGTCTGCTGGCCATAGGATGTTAGAAAAGCAATCCTGCTTTCTTGATGAAAACGGTAAATGAGCCAGGAAGCCTGACTGCTGGAGAAGGAAGGGAGCTGGGAAGCTGCAGGCTAAGATTCATGCACTTTCAGATTTCCAAGCAGGAGGGGCTGATGGCACTTGACTGTATTGGCCAAGTTAACACTTGGGAATATCAGTTATGAGTGGAAAGAAGAGCTGACGACGGCTCATTGAAAAGGGTTACACTGGCTTTCAGGAATAATCATGTTCAAGTTTGCTGATTAAATTAACCTATAGTTGCCTGACTCAAAGCCCCATGTGCATATCCACCATTATTACCCACATGCCGTTGATGCTCTTTTTTTTTTTTTTTTTTTTTTTTTTGCATCGGCTGACATCAGACAGACCACAGTCTGAACTTAACTATATAATTTGCATTTTTGTCAAGTTCAGTCCACAATAAATGTTCAAATCACCTCATTCTCTTGAATCTTTACCTAATACATCTTAAGCATGATGTCAGTGAGTTGGGCTAATACTTTGCTTTTGTACTCAGCCAGCAAAACATTATGTAGACCCAAATTGTGTGCCAGTCTGAAAGCTGCGTAGCACAGCATAAGCAGGTATTGCTCACTAGCATTAGACCTTCAAGTTTACTTCCCCATAAATCCCTTCTGCTACTTGATGTACAGCATCACTCATATTTGAAAGGTTTGTTTTGCTGAAATCCTACAAGGAGAAGTATGTTGGCATATGCAGGTGCAGTGAATGTAGTAAAGGTTAGGCAAAGTACCAGGACTTTTTTGGTATTACAAGTTTGGCAGAACCAATGACTAGTATATAGGCAGACCCTCAAGTTAGATCTGCTCTCAGCTAAACTGATCTTTTGTATCTCATGCTTCAGCTACTGAGGGTTGACCGAGATAGATGCATTTAGAAGCTTGTCACATAATTGCATGGGATGGTAGAAGAATTCCTGACATATTTTCTTTCCCTTGGGATGGCAACATCTGCATTAGAAAATGTTTTCAAGTGGATTTCTGTCATGCTTCCTACAGACTCTTCTGTTAAGACTTCGTGAAATGAAAAAGAAAAATAGAAAAATTGTCCAATATGCAGGATGATTTTTATTTCTATCCTCTCTCAGACTAGTAAGATATTTGCAAAGGGCAGATGTAAATTACCTGACATAAACACCAGTTTTAATACAAGGTTTGTATGCTTTTGTCCTGCCAGGTTCTGAAGTGATGAAAATTGGCACAGCAGAACCATGAGTGTGCTCTGTGAAATTAATCTAATTTGCAACATTCTCTATAGCTATTGAATATTCTGAACAAAATCACTCAACTACATATTTATAAGCAGAGTTGCATTTATTCCTTTTTTTCTTCCTTTTTTTTTTTTTTTTCTGCTCTGATGACTCCTGTAATACTTCACTATTGAATACTTCTTTATGAATACTTTACTGTTAAACAAAATCAGTTGCACATCCTGTTCAAGAGATTATCTTGAGGGCATGTGGCTAAGATGGTTAAATTACTCAGTATAAGAAATGACTGATTTTCCAAGGATTGAACAGTTACATAGTGTTGTAGGACAGGAGACATATGGCTGATGAGATTAGTATAAGGAAACACACTTTTAGTGCAATGTTTAAGGAGACAAGTGGAGCCAAGACTGTAGTGCAGCCCACTTGTTTCTGGGCAGTTTCACCAACTTATCCACCAATAAGAATGAATTCAGGTACACTCTTTTTCATTCAATTAAACATAATAGATTTAAGAATGTAAATATCCACAAATAATACAGAATAATAAAAATATTTTAAACATACTTTCTAGCTGCTGAGAAAACGAGAGAGCCCACTCATAGTTCAAGAATTTTATCTTTATTTTTGCTGCTACACATAGGCCTTTTCACATATCAACTTCAGATTCCCATTGATAAAATTAGATGTCTTTTTATAGCATGTACCACTAGGAGACTGCATGTTGTATGATTTCTGTGTTACGTTCCTTTGAAACTCAAATTTCTTTAAATTTAAAGTCTCACATCCATTACTGAGGCTTACAGTATTTGAACTCAATGACTAGTTAGTGTTTGCCTTAAAGGAAGGCAGTTGTAATAGTGTGAATGAAGAGTCTCCAATCAGTGTTAAAAGAATAACAGACGTGTAACGGATTGTATTTCTAACTTTCATAGCAGGCAACATTTTGAAGTTCAAAAGTCAGAGAAAAAAAAAAAAAAGAGAGCTCCATATATATTCTTAAAGAAAAGAATCTGATTATTTTTTACAGCTGGTGTTGTTAGAGTTATCTGCATGGGGACTCCATACCTTACAGTACCAGCACATTGTTTCGTCTTTTCCTTGGTGAGGTGCTAGTATAACAGTGTTACTGTAACCATAACAGCTATGTCTGGAAGGTTGGCTGAAGCCAGAATACTGTGAAGTGTGAAAATAGGTCGAAGTATTTCTCTTCCATTATATATATTCCCAGGGCAGAGGTGAGGGGAAGAGCATAAACAACTGAACACTTGTACTCGGCAATATAGAGTTAGCATAGTCTCAGAGAAGGCAATGAGAGGCACAGAAGGAGGCTGACCACATGCTGTGCTGCTGTCCTAACCAAGTCAAGTCATCTGGGGAAGGGAATACACAATGCTTCCTTCTTAAGTCGTTCGAGGTCTTTTTCATTGTAATACACCCCAATAAACTGCCCTAGACCTTGTGCTAGTGTCCAACAGAATAAACTATACATTAGCTATTCAAACCAGGTAGCCAGAGCAAGCAGTTCAGAACAGAAAAAAAAAAGGCTGCTAAAAGACACAGCAAAAAGATACACTTCTCATAAAAAACATGTTGACTTTGTGGGCCTAATGGAAGATCCTGTAACAGTAAATACAACAAACAACAGAATTGAGAATTGTAACTAACTGACTGGAAGGACAAGGCTGACACAAATGAAATCACAAAAATAAAAGGGAGACTGCTATAATTCTTCCTCCTGGCTTCTTTTCCTCCTACTCTGGCACATGCAAGGAGAATTAATGCACGCACACCCTCCACGTTGCTCCAGCACTGCATTTCCATACACAAAGCAGCTGAAAGGCAGATCGTATATATTTTGCTTCTGCTGGCAGCTGCTCACATCCCATCAAAGGATTTTGGAGGCTTCATCTCATTTGTTATCTTCCTGCTGGCATTATCATTCCAGTCAGAAAGGCACTGCATTCAGCCACCTCTGAGATCTCCCACTGCACTTACAGCCATGCTAGCAGGGAAAGCACAGGCATAATAATGTTCCCTCTGCAAGTTCTTCCTCCTGTTGCTGTCACCACAGGCACACACACCCTTGGAGACTATGTGTACCATATTTTTATTGAAAAAGTTACATGAAAATTGATGGGGCAGTTATTTGTCTTTCCCAGTCCTTGCTGTAAGGACTTGGCTGTAGCACGCTGGGAAGGGTAGTGCTCACCCCGTTATTTTACATACTGTGCACATGATCTGTGTTAAGTAGGCTTCAGCTGACAGCATGAAAACACTTGGATTTACACATCACTAATGCTCCTCTGCAGTATCTGGGCCTCTTCCTCTGATAGCTTCCGCAGAACAGTGCCCTAGAAGAGCACAATATGACCACTCACAGACTAAAGCTGCTCCCTGGAGGTTTGCCATGCCAAGCTTCAGACTGTTCTTTTTCAGCACTGGCATCCAGCCTAACTTCACAGCAGGCTTTAAAATAGTGTAGAAATTGGTACCAGTCTTCCTAAGATGCCGTGCCCATGAGATTATTTATTAACAGATTTATATCTTGTTAATGATCTCAGAGCCACCCACGGGTTGCCTTGCTTTAGAAACTGTACTTGTAAATTGATGATTAGGAAGTAACACGAGGGATTTGTTCCAGTGGAGCACTATTTTCTCTTTAATTAATACAAAAACTTCAAGAAAAGACACTCTTATCTCTGTCTCCTTAAGGGAAAAGTGAATCTTCCTCCCAACATCAGTAAATTTGAAAAGCATAAGCATTGTTTTGCCCATATGTATTATTTTTACATTTGTAGGCAGTCCAGGTAGCTTGTTACTGGGGTTCTTTGCTTCTTGTCCTAAGAGGTGGCATTGTCCTCTGAGGTGGCAGTGAGCTTGACAGCTTCGGATAAAATGGAGCTCAAGGGCAAGAAAATGGCTGAGCAAATGAAAAGGTTGGTGAGGATGGGACTCAAAAGTAGATCCAGTAGTTGTCATGCTGCTTTCACATGGTGCACTCACTGTGGGGAAGGGAAGTGCTGATTATGCCTAGAGGCTGATAAGAGAAGAATAGGAAAGCACTGCTCTGTGAAGGTTGCTCTAAGTGAGATCACGACATGATCATTAGACACCTTTCACAGCCTGAAACAGAAGAGGAGGGTAAGGCATGTAGGCAAATTCCATGCTACAGTTCAGGTCAAAGAGGTTGATGGTACAAGCAAGGTCCTAGATCAGTGGAGACACATAAACGACCAGTCTCCGGTGAACTGGGGGGGACTCCGGTCCATTTCATGTGGTAGAAATTTATGAGGAATTAATATGGTTGGGTGCTGCAGTGAATTTCTTTACTAAGGCTATAACTGGACCCTGCCACAGGTGTGTGACACAGCATGGTCTAAGACCACGTTTTTTCCAGTCTATTCAGATGAGGAACGTGGCAGGACCACACAGGTACTCCCTTTGAAGACCTAGGCAGGGCAGTAGATGTGTGCCAAATTCTCCTCCCAGATAGAAATCTAAGGAGCACCTATCTTCAGGTGCTCAGTTTATACAGACTAAAATAAGCTTTCAGTTCTGAGCAGAAGCTGCTAAATAACTGACAGCTCAAACAGATCTCTGAGGAGACGTGTCATGGCTACAGTAGAAGGGGCAGAGGATTCAAGCAATCAGACAGTTCAGTGCTTGTCTGCATTCAGTGAACTGGATTTTCAAGGTCTGGCAGACACTTCTGTGTAATTAATACAAGTGATTTAAACCAAGGTTTTGGAGGTGGTTATATTGTGTTCCTCATTTTCTGGGTATCCAGCTTGAGATATCTAAGCTAATATTTCAGTTCTGCAGATGTGACAAGATTTCTGTTGCGCTGCCATCTGTTCTGACTGGAAATGTGCTATATAATGAAATTGCTTTTAAAAGTCAAGCCCTATGCTTCTCAAACCAGGCAACCAAAACGAGATAGTACGTTTGGCAATTATGAAAGGCTCATGAGTATGGCTGAGGTGCAGCAGGGAATGCAGGAGGTTATGCAATGAGGGGACAAAAAAGAACTCAGTAGAAGTGGTGAGCATTGCCTATTCCTGTACAAGGTTATGACTGTAATGAGAGTCTATACCATAGCATCTCCATGCCAAATTAAGACTGCATGGGCAATTGCAGAGGAAACTTTAATTCTGATTTCTCTTGGCTGTTGAATCCTTACCTCACAAACTTAATGTCCTTTTGTGTCTAGGTTTTGGGAGAATGGCCATCTTTAATTGCACTGCAGAACTCCCCAGAGGTAGGAGTCTGTTTTGTTAGTCCCTGTGCAAAACTGTAATAAAGGCTGTTCCCTGACCAAAGAGTTTATAATTTAAATATAACAAAATACTTGGGGGGGAGGAGGGAGGAATATAAAAAGCAAGTGAGAGGAGCTCAAAGAAAAATGTGTTTCAGAGATGTGTTACAGTGATCTCTCCTGTCCCATGTCAAACACTGTTCATACATTGTTCATCCCCAGTTTTGTACTGATACTGAACAGGTTAAAGATCCTTTAATCATCACAAGACATCATCTCTTACTACACTCCTATTTTCTTTAATAAAAACTATCTGTATCATACTAAAAAAAAAAAAAAATCACCTCCTACTAGTTCACTGGAAGCAGCCTGTAATGTACCATGGGGTGCCTACTACAGGAGGGCTCTGAGCCTGGAGCCACCCAAAAATTCAATAGAATTGTCCTACTAATAGCTTTGAAACCAAAGATTCTTGAGTTCTTCTTATGTTTCACTATGAAATCCTGTCATGCTTTTCCTGACCAACCAAAACAACAAAGTACAAGTCCATACAAGTCAAAGAGCTGCAGAAAAACCTGGTGCAAATTGAAAAACAAAAATTCCGATGTTGGTGGGCTTCAGAGCTAGACTATCGTGAACTCTGTAAAAACTGAACAAAGCAACCCCCTAATGTTCATATAGGACACGTAAACAGAGAGCCAGGTCTGCAGCAATAGGACTGAGTTTCTTCTGTGGGGCTGTTATTGCTTTAGCCAGACCACATACGTGACAAAGTAAAACATATCTTTGCCTTTCCTAGGCTTTAGTTCTTTCAGGATTAAGTACAAAGTGAGGCTCAGCTTCAGGGAGAAGACAGAACTACACAGAGGCTGCTTTCTTGTGCATACTCACCTTTGTTAACAACAACAGAAGTAAAAATTAATAACGATTTTTATTACTCCTTTCCCTCTAATCCTTCTCACCCTAGATGTCTCTTCAGCAAAAGGCCAGTCTGTTAAAGCACAGTTTAAAATGTGCACCCATAAAATGAGAAAAGCAAAACCACATACATCCTGGATGTTAAAAATACATTCATCTGTAAGCTGTGCATTCCTCTTGTGTCAAGCACGTACTCCCTTGCTGAGATCAGGTTATCTTGTACTGTTTTGTGAGATATCTTTGCATGGGAAGAACGGATGTGAAAGATACCTCAGAGGACCAAATGAAGAAACTAAGATACTGATCGTGCTCTTACACAAGACAACTAATGAGATGGAGCCTTAACGAAGAGCCATAAGTCAAGCCATGCTTGATGAGCATGGCTGGGGAGGGTTCTGGATGAATATCCCCAGATTCTCCTGGATCGCTAGTGGAGACCCACCTGCTTTGCTGCTGCTTCCCTGGTAGCACAGAATAACAGACATCATACTGTATTCTGCTGCTACTCTGAAAAATCCCATTTTAAGCAGTCCCACAGTCTGGTGCCATTCTGAATTAAAGTCCTATTAGGCCATAAGAACATCTCACTGCGACCCATGAAAGCTCAGGCGTGCAGCAGACTTGCCACAGGCACAGGTTATCCGATTTTACACTACAAACATTAAATAGTAACGAAACTGAATGCATGTAAAATGCAGGAATTATGCTTCTCACAGAGTGGAGCATTGCTAAAGGCTTGGGAAACCCCCTGGGATGTGGACGTCGTGAATAATGTATTTAATGCTCAGCAGTTCACCTCTGGAACTGCTTGAAAATGGAGATACGTTAAGGAAGGGTGTTATGCTGCTTTCTTTCACCAACTTCCTCCGTAGAAACATTCCCTTATCCTGAAAGCACTGAGTGATCTGTAAGATAAAACAGCTGGCAAATGTGTGTGGGAAAGTAACACACTGCTACCAAAGCTTCTGCAAACACTGGGGATGTGGGAAGAAAACCTCCCCCTGCACCTCGGTCTGGCACAGGCAGGAGATCCGTGAAGACAAAGCGGCTGGGTGATTACGCTTGCAGGCAAGCTGTGTTGCAATGAACCAACCTGTGTGCTCTGTACAACGATTCATTAGCTTTTCTGACGTTGTGTAACATTCTTGCTGTGGCAGTAAAAGAACTTCAGTTTTCCAACTTTGCATCCACTGAGGCTTTTAAAAATCCTGTGAATTTATCTCTAGTCATTTGCAGGGACGTTTTAATGGAGAAAGAGACATCATTATAGATTTCTTTACCTCAAACAACAGGGAAGCAGGGTACCCACTGGCAAAAAACAAAGCCAGAAACAAGAGAAAAGTTCTCTAGGGAACCAGGAAAACACAATTCTGCTTAGAGATAATATTTTTTATTTAAAGCTTTTGTTGTCTCTATTTTCTGACTGAGGCTTCTGCTGTGTGAGAATGGGCTGTGTATTGTGTATGTTTGGTTTTTAGCTGTTGTTTTCCCAGGGATGTTTGGTGTCCTAAAGGAATATGCGAACTACAGATGGTGCCCAAAGCAAGGGAATGTGGAATGTAGCTTGGAGTGTGACACAAACAGAGTGCTTGAGAGCCTGTTTGTCTCCTAGTATGGTCCAGGGTAGCAAAAGCAGAGTGGAAGGACTCTTTGCTCCTATTATGTTGGATCAAACTGTTTGTTGAAAGACTGTTCGTTTTCCTTTCCTTTCTCTCTGTTGCCCACCCAAAAAATCTAAACATTTAAAAGCGCAGTTTGAGAAGTGGAATGTGTGGTGCATTCTTATTTTGCCTGATGGGACAATGTGTGTGCCATGGGGTACTGCCGAGGTAATTATTTATTGACCCTGAGTAATTCTGGGAGCTTATTGTACGAAATTCCTGTGCACTGTATTGTGTCAGAACTGTGCTTAATTTAATAACTAATTTAATTAGCTTTTGTATTCTGTATCTTGAAGAATGCTAACATGGAAATACATCTCCCAGGCTATAGCAAATGGATTTCTTGGGTTATGCTTGTTCTCCAGTCGTTTAAGATATTTTTAAATGATGATTTTTGTTTTAGATGTGAGAGTTTTTCCATGCAATCAGAGCTTGCTTACAAGCAGGAAAAGCAAAATTTAAAAACTAGTGGTTTTACTTTTGCTTTCATTTGTCCAAAAAAAAAAAAAAATCTAGATGAAGACATCACAATATTGGTAAATTAAGGTGGCCTAGTTCTTACTGTCTGCAATCCCATGCTGAGACATCTGCCATCTCTGCTGTGCTAAGTTCATTTACACCATGGCTGCAACAAACAAACAAACACAGCTGACTGGAATGTAAATGTCTCATCTTGTAAAATATATTGAGATTATGAAGAGAAGATCACTTTGGATCAAGATGAAAAGATGGGCTGTTAATTATTTTGAAGAAACTCAATTCTGAAATGTGAGAAGTGGAATTCTCCCAAAATGTTGTTTCAACATTTTAGATAAAATCAAGTCATTCTAAGGTGAGGCATATCCAGTTGGACCATTCAGACACTTTGAAACTTAATTGTTTTTATTTCATTAGAGAATTTGTGGGAATAGACAAAATAGTCGTGTAGGTATTGTCACAAACCCTCTCTGAGAACCCTTCCTCCTAAAACCATACAGCCTATACCATTATTAAAGATGTCGTTATACATCAGCTGCAGGGGCGGTGGGTCATGGCTGAAAATGGTCGAGCAGGGGATATGATGTAATCCAAGTATTAGTATCTTTTTAAATTTATACGCTCAGCTTTAGAACAAGCTGAAGCTATATAGTATTGCTCATATATGATTTAACACCTCTGTGATAACAATACCATGGAAGAGGAACCTAGTGATTTAAATGCAGTCAGAACACAAGATTGCTGATGTAGCAATGACATCGACATATCTTGAAGATGTACAACTTCTGGAATACAAGTAATCAAATTTGCTAGATAATTTAATTCAGATGTTTTGTGGTTACTGGAAAACAAACAAAGACCACAAACTGAGAGAGAGGCCTAAATATCCTCTAATGATTTATTAGGAAAACTTTCAGCCTACATAAGTGGTCCTATAAAATTGAGTTAATAACTGAGATATGGAACACAGTAAAACCAGACATTTTTGTCTTACAGTTTAATGTAACCATATCCTACAGCAACAATCTGAAAACTCAAGCAGATGTTCTTTAAATAAACTGTTTCATGAAACATGCTGCTCTTTTCTTTTGAGAGAAAATGTCCTTTTGGTTGGGCTGTAATGGAGACACTTTACAGACTTCTGCATGGCAGAAAGAAAGCTATCACCCTATTGATTAAAGCAGACATTTTTGGTTCAAAGCAATAATAATAACGGATCAGAAGACCTTAGATGAAATTTTATTCCCTGGTAAACTTCCATAGCTGTAACTGTAAGGACAATGAAACGTCTGATCTTTCTTAGGGCTGACATGATACACTGATCCCAAACCATAGCATGGCACCCAGTCGCAAGGTGATTTGGATATATGTGTGTGTTCGGTGTTTTCCTTCAACTGCAGACACAGAGCGGGTTCTCTGACAGACAGTTTGGCATCCTTGTCTTGGTACCTCAGCAGCAAAGAGGGAGACTTGATTCTCAGGATATTATCAGGGTGCCACGTTACAGCAAGGCAATATGTACAAGCCTAATCTAACAAGTATGTAAGGCAACAGAAAAGACTCCTACTGATTTTGGTGGCCTCTGGTAATTTACTAAAGGATCAATGACCTTTAAATTTGAGTACCCTGGGTGAAGGCAATGACATAATGCTGACAACAGTTTCCTTAATCAAGGAGCTTTTATTTCCATGCCAGTTAAGGACAACTCTATTTTATAGTAAGAACTTCAGGAATAGTGTTAAAATATTTTACATGTTTGCATATTGCAACCGCAGATCCACCGAACGCCATTCCTTGTCTTCAGTGTTCTTCGAAAATCCTTTGCAGACAGGGGGATTTCAGGCTTTCTCAGCCAGCTGGGTAGGAAGTCAGTTTTCAAAAGCTTTTTTTCTTTTTTTCCTCAAAAAGTGAAAATTTCAAAACCTTGCATGCAAAACCTAAAGCTGCAAATTAGCCTGGGCAAAGCTCTTGGAGTTTAGTAAGGATTTTGACTTAAGAAATTAATCAGCTCTTCAGATCCTGTAAGACTGTAGCATGCTGAGATGAACAACTAATTATTTAAGTCAGTCAACTGATTTGTTTGCTGTACCTAATGTTCAGCTTTCTTGAGAAAGACTCTCCTGTGATATGTCCTTCGGGAACAGACTGTCCGCTGGGCATATGCACATAGCAGAACTGTGATTGTACGGTGGAGTCGGTGGCAATCTTAATTAGAATTATCGAAGGATTCTGTGCTGGGCTGGAAGTATCAGGATTACTCAATTTACTGTTAAAAGATGGCACTCACAGTTATTACTAAACAGACCATAAATATGAATAAGTCAGAGTCTGGGTTAGCAATATTTTATTAGTACTTCAAACATACAGGGCTATACATCTCATTTTGTAATAGATGCTGCTGTTAATAGCTATCAGCTCATGCTCCCACACACTCCTGTATAACCCCTTCATGTATTAGTCCTTTAAGTTGACTGTTTGTGCTTGTTGAAATTGCTTTTGACATTGGCACTGCTTTTTGGCCAAAAGTGTGCAAATTTCCAGTGGATTTTGGCTATTAAAAAACGCAAAGATGGCTTAGAGCTGTAACCTGCTTTATATAGAGTCTGACGTTCGAATAAAGCAACAGACAAATATTTTACACCTTTCTCTGACTGAAACCAGCACCTACCATCAGACAGCAGCAGCCACTGCACGTCAGAATGATTTGCTCTGATGCTTGCTTGCCAGTTTTTGGAACAGGTGAAGTCCACCGTGGCGCAGAAGGCTGAGCAACGCCTGCTTCTGCATGAGCTGCTTCCGTGTGGATGGCACCAGTGTACAGCCTTACAAGGTGGTCGTGCATTGTTTGGCCTGGCACAGGAAAGGTACTCAAGGCACCAGTAATCAGCAATGTGGTCAGACCAGAGATGAGACCGCACATAGGGTCTGTGAACACACAGATTAACTGGCCTTAAAATAGCGTGTATGGGCACAAAGAAGCTGTGGTTAAAATGCCCGGTGCATCAGTTTGCATGTTGTCTCTGAGTGGGAACATGTGGCTGCAGTGTTCAAAAAGTTTCGCCTGCATTTTCAAATTATTATTCCAATACACAATTTCCAGTTTGCTAATATTTGATATGATTTCCCTCTGTATCTCTGGTTGGAGTGAATAAGCTTTGCTGTTTAGCAAAATAACAGTGGTTTATGTTCATTATTTATTGACATTCATTTCTGCCTCAGGAAGATTTTATATTTGGTAACTGATATATTTAGTATTCAGCTTTAAGAAACCTGTTTGGCAATGTCTCTGAGTCACGTGTGTGATGTAGGAGTGTAATTCTAACATGGCATTAATGTAAAAATAGAGAATTTTACTGGAAAGAACTGTTACCATAGGTGTGAAGTAGCGTAAGTTACATTGCCATCAGGCACCAGGGCTGCCCCTGGCAACCTGCTAGAAATGTGGCAAGAAACTAGCATCTGTTAAACTCTGAATTCTTATAATGATCACATTTCATAAATTATTGGTATTTGCTTTTTCTTTGAGAGATAAATAGAAATGACTTGCTTGAGTTCATCAGGAATGCATGTTATAAATGATGTATCAAACACCTGCATCTGTGCTCATTTTTGTATTCATATCTACTTTAGTGGAGCTATTCATAGATGGGGCCTTTTCTATAAAAGAGTTTTTTTTTATTTTATTTTATTTTTTTTTTAGGTAAGTGCAGAAATTCAAATGAAGAGAATTTCAAAGACTCCCCCAATTCTTGTATGTAGTGTGAGATTGATAAATGGTAAAATTATATTTGATCTTTTGAAAGCAACTTATGAGGAAAAGTTCAGAAAACTAATAAGCCCCTAGAATTCTTTTCTTTGGAAATAAGTCAGACTGTTTGGGGGAGTTTTTTGTGTAATCATCAGCATCAGACATCTCTTTTATGTGTTTGGCAAATTGTTACCATTTTTTTTTTCGTTTTGATTTGATTAATTAGACCGCAATGAAGACATTGGAATAAAATGGACTGGTTACTTCTTCCTTTGTTTGAAAAATAAACATTTGGTTTGAGATCACATTTTTCCACTTGAGTGCATGAGAATATACTTTCACGGGGTTTGATTTTTGCAGATTTATTTGCAAAATCTCAGGCATTTCTGGTTAGCTTTCTTTATTTGCACTTATGATTTTTTTTAAAAAATAATCTATATTGTTTGAACCATGTTCAGATTCTTTGGAAATAATTACTGAAATACACTGTTTAGAAACTTTCAATTACTTAGCCCTCTATTAATAGGAAGATAAGAAACTTGACAAATCCATGAAGAAAAAGAAAAAAAAAAGTACCATTTCTTTCCAGTGATTTTAAATCTTTCCACCTCATAACACACATCTCATTACAGAGTTCTGTGACATAACCACGTGAAATTATGAAAATATATGGGGTGAGAGTATTACAAAGTGATGACAGCTGATTCCTAATTTCATCATTCATTTTATTTCTGTTCTCTATGAACAGCTTGAGATAAGCTGATTTTTGTGGTTGGTATATTCATAGTTAACATGTTGATATATTTCTTGAGACATATGTACTTTGCAAAGTATTTAACCAGTGGAAGCGCCTGTCTGAACTAAATAAAATAAGGATAATTTAGGACATGCTGAACCCATGTAGAAATCCCCTTTCTCCCGTTCACTTCTTCTGCTTCTGCATAAGAAATGAGGCATGAGTCAAACCAGGAAAACAAGTTTGACAGTTCTCCATTTTCAGGCCCACTGAGTAAAATGGAGAAAGATGGAGTGAACTGGGGAAAAAAACCTAGCTACAAACAAAAGTTTAGATTGTCTACCTTTTTTTGTCTGATCTGTGAGTCAGGCTAAATTAACATTGGAGTTTAAAGAGCCAGAGAGGAAGAAAAGAAAAAGTCTCACCAGTGTCCTTTGAAATGACATTTTCACTGCATGTTAAAATAATAACACGAGTGTTTGTTGGGAATCAAGGTAAGGGGTAGCGCTCCAAAGCCGCATTTCAAAATGCCACCTGCTTGCTAGATTACACCTAATTATTGGATGAGAACATATGATCAAATACTGAAATAGTTCTCAACTAAAATAGTTGAGAACAGGACTGAAGTCTGTTCTCCATTGCTAATGCATTCTTCTGGTTTCAGATTTTTAATATATTTTATGGAATGTAGCAAGTGTTTCCACATTAACATGTAAATACTTAATTTTCTCTCTCTATAGTTAAAACTAATCTCATATCCTTCAGTCTTTCATGACATTACAATTATCTGATAAACGCATGGTTCTGTTTCCTTTGAAGTAGTGAATTATTACACAGTATGGACTAGATTATCCATAGATTATCTTCTATGCAGCACAAATCATGAGATTCTTGAGAGCCTAGGCAAGCACTCTACATCATGCTGCAAGGTCTGGTTTAGTGCTTGCTCCAAGATTATGGAAGTGAATTTTCCTTGGCTGGTTTTAAGAAGTATCTCTAGCCACAGGTGCCTGAAGGCAGCATATGAGCTAGACTCTTCACAACAGGCAGCATTTAATGTTTTCTCTGAAGAGTGTTTTCATCATCTAAAATCAAAAATTGTCCCTGCTGTATAAATAGTCATTCAGTACTAAAAGGAAGTTCCAATTCCAAAATTTTGCTCTTTATTTCCAAACTTTTGTTATTTATTATCAACTTCAGTAATGTTAATGAAGGGGAAGTAATGTCCCATATTCCTTGGTAATTTAAGGATATGAGCTTTCATCTGAAAAGTTTCTTTCCTTTTGTTGTAAAGGAAAAGCTGAAGGCTAAGAAAAGCTAAAGTGAATAACCTATTCACAACTGACTTCTGCTGCATAAACCCCCATGCAAACAGAAGTACATACTGATTTCATTACTTGCACATTTCTCTCATAATTTTTAAGATGGCTCTCATACATTTGCTGTGAAATGCTAGAGATAAGAATAGAATGGTGCCTTGGCTGTCTCTGCATTCTAGTAACATGGGTATCTAGATTGTGAGAGGTGGTCTAAGTCTACTAATTAGGTAGCCTCAGTAAGCCTCAGTAGTACATACAAGTGAAAAATGCTTAGTTCGATACTCAAGACTACAAATTCCAGTGTGGAAATTAAGGTTTTCTATAGCATCTCATTAAAAAACAAACAAACAAACAAACAAAAACACAACAATAACAACAACAACAAAATGTTCTAAAACAAAGGAACAAACAAAAAGGGAAGATATTTTATCAGTCAGAAGTGTAAGTGAAGAGGGATGTTATCTGAAGATTTATGAACCCTGTCATTGGGTATGTAGCTCATATTTCTTGTTTCTTCATAGGGCACCATCCCACTCTTATATTCACAGGGGCTGCAGTGAACATGGCTTTGAAACAAAGGGCAATACCTCCACCACACTCCTCAATCTCCTGTTCAGGGAAAATATTCTGTCAGCATTGTACATAATTGTTCAGGTTTCCTTAATGTGTAGCTCCAGTGTCCTGATCTTCTGTTGTTGTGCTGGACAAGTGTTTAGAAGCTTACGGTCCATGCCCAGTTCCTAATGACGTTTTCCACTCCACAGAGAGTTGGATAGTGCCCTTAGGAAATGTGTGATTCAGTCATTCCAATTCTCTTTTAATTATTAATTTCTACTCTTCATTTATATTTCATTGAACTACAGAAAATCTCAAGTCATCACAGTGCCACTTCCATCTCTTAACAGCCTGAAATATTTATTAAACTCATTAAGCTCCAGTCTCAGTAGCTAATTACAACAAACGTATGTTTATGGAAACAAATCTAGCCATGAAGATTAAATTTAAATGAGTGCTAAAAACTCCTTGCCTTCGGAGATTTTTGTTTTTGCTCTCTTTAATTTATCATGCTGATTTGTAAAGCTTCCTAGTTATTCTGGTAACATTAGCACTGTTGATAATAACAGACACTGTTTGTCTTGGAGAAGTGCCAGTATTCTAAGTACATATCTAATTTGTCCAGACAGTTTTAAAGTCTCTTGAATTTAAATTATAAGTTTAACCTGCAGAGTTACAACAGCTAATTACAGATTAAAATTTGGAATGAGAAATTTTTAAACAAAGTGAACTACCAGAATTCTTTGGAATTAAGGGCACTGAATTCTACCTCTTTTGTAAAATGACTACCACCAACAGGTGTTCATGCAGGGCTCTCAGAGTGGACTTGGTGCCATTCAACAGACCTAAATCATGTAGCTGATTTTGAGGCCACCGCTAGACCTAAACCTATGTGTGTAAGTGTGCTGTGGTAGAAAAACGCTTTGCCATTGTTGGGGAGTTAACTACTTGGATACTAACTCTTACTTGCAAAGAGTAATTGCCTTCCTTTCTACTTATGAGTCTTTCTGGAAGCTGTTCCCAAATGTATTGATGTACCTCTGTAGTGACTTCCCAAGAATCACAACAATAATTCTGTATATGTTGACTGTGCAAAGCTTTTGGTGCTATCACTCTCTTTTCTCCTCTGACAGAAAGGTAACAAACTCTTTCCCTCAAGAAATTCTGGCTGTAGGATTTACTGCGTATTACAGTTTGTTTGGGGGTATAAACAATATAAGACAACTCGACTGACTTAAGAAGTTTCTTGGATTGCGTTATATTCCCTAGACAAAATCTGCTATTGATGCACATTGCTTCAGTTTTGTTGATTTGTCACACCCTGAGCTGGCTGAAATCCTGTCTAGTAAGAGCTGTCAGTAAAACATGACTTGAGTGGAGCTATGCCAGTTCAGACCAACAGGGTCTTTCTGGAGAATTTGACCCCTCGTTCACAGCAAGGAGGCTGTGAAGTCTCACTGATGCTTTTTACTAAACTGATACCGATTTTACTACAAATATTTTTTCTGTGAAGTGGTGTGAAATTCAGTGAATTGTGTAAAAATTGGCAGTTATGTGGATGAAAAGAACAAGAGTCAGGAAGATTCACTTCTAAATGAGAAAGGTAATGTATGCATTCTTTGCCATTTACAGACTTTCACTTCAGTTTCAGTAGAGTGAAGGATCTGGAGCATGTACAAAACTGAGCCCATTATGATTTGGTGATGATGAGACCGTAATGCCACACTTCAATTCAGTGACATAACACAGTATTACAGAATTTCAATGTTTCAGTTACATAGCAACATGAAAAATGTACAAGGCTCAGATATCAAAGATAGCAGCAGATCTAAGAAAACAAGACATAAAAAAATAGAAGTTATACACTGAAACGGTAGCTTTAAATATCATCTTTCAGTTTGAGAGTCAAAACGCAGAAGCCAGAAATTCTTACAAGGCAAAAGGCCTCCCATATAATCACATTTTCTATGGAAATATTATTATTATTATTATTTTTAATACTACTTCTTCCTTCTTAACTTCTGACAATTACTTTATATCTTCTGCTTTTTATATAAATTAAGTTCATTTAATGCCCTAGGAGCTACCGAACAGTGTGACATCAAGATGAGCGTCCAAGGCTCAATTCTGACATCTGCTGGATGGAATTTCAGGTTTATTGGCAGAGGGGAGTTGTCTTAACCTGTCTCTTGACTGCAGCAGTCAGGGTATAAAACGTTATGGAGGTGTAGAACAGAATTCCTTAATGCACTTACTAGGTCTAGCGTGTCCTTCAGAGGTGTGTAGTAAGTCCTGCTATTTCCACGCTGTCTGCTTTTCAGGCTAGAGCACGCAGGGGACTGGGCACAAAAGTCATAAGATAAGTACTTCTGAGTTAGAGATTTCCTGAATCATGCTCTTGGAATCTAGAAATCTTGCTGAACATTATTTTCATACTGTTTTAGAAAATATTTGTGGGCATGCTATGAGTTAGGTTACTTAGACAAATGAGCTTAGAGTTGAACACGGAGTGTCTCTCTGCCGTTGTGTGCTGTAATGAGACAGATTTTAGGAAAAAGTAGTCCTATTTTTTTAGTCCAAAGAAAC
Organism: Anser cygnoides; assembly: GCF_040182565.1. NCBI lineage: Eukaryota > Metazoa > Chordata > Aves > Anseriformes > Anatidae > Anser > Anser cygnoides. The sequence continues at coordinate 6,977,006 of NC_089884.1, forward strand.
TGGAGTCAGATGAGATATCATGGCTTGATAACCAATGGAGCACATTGCCAAATAAAATCAGATTTTTGTCTTAAAGTGTTTCTGTAACTGCCAATCACTGCAGAACTTGGGTCATGGTACAATGACATTAGTCATTGTTCAAAGAAATAGGCGTACAGACAACACAGCTTTTTGAAGTGTTGTCATTCAGCCACACTAGAGTAGTATGTTGCACTAACTGTTCCAAATCCAGTTATACTCCACTATACAAAAATAATGGTGGCACATTGTGGAGAGTAGAATTACTTCATCGTTTGACTTTCCAGTTTTATAGTCCAAGGCAGGGCATGCATGGTTGTACAATAAATGTATGTTTTGGAGTTCCAAATGTTTCAGTCACACTGAATATGAAAGACTGTCTTTCTCCATCTAGGGGCTTCAGAGCCTATTCAAGCTACAAATACATTGCTGTGTGTTTCCAAAAGTGCTTAAAATCCTTCAAATCTGCGTTTAAGGTCAAGATTTTTAGTGCATATGAATCAAACACATCAACTAGGCTGGAAAAAAATGAATTGCTTATTGAAATATTGAAGGCTTATTGAATGTTTAATGATGCAGGATGCATCAATCCCTCTTGAACACTAGCATTTGCTTCTGTCCCTCTTTAGAGAAGATTGAACAGCGATGTATTTTTCTAATCTCTCTGCAAAGAGCACTCGGCAATAAAATGAAATTATCCATTTCAAATACCTATGGATTTAGGTCCCTTTTCTGACCCAATCTGAGTGATATCTTCAGATATTTTTATAATGGTAACAGTAAGCATAGCAAGTGAAATTTGTACTTACACAATTTACCTAGGACTGCATCTGACTTTTTCCAAACATGTGCTCTTTTCCTACTTAGATAATTTTTGAGGTATTGTGATGGCTGTTTAGGACTCTGATGAGCTGATCAAGGTCATTCACAGGCATATCTAATGCATATGGTCAGATCTGCTCTGGAGTATATGAACAATGGATCCCATGTATTTGGGATGCACGGGATCTAATGTTTATGCACTGAATGGGTGATCTGTATGAGCACAGTAAATCTAATTCACTCTGGACTTAGTGCATGTGTATAAATCAAGGACGAATCCCAGACACGTTATTCTCACTGCATTTCACTTTGTCTGGGAAAACCTGGACAGAAATATGGTAGCCCAAAGCTTCCCACATTCCACATTCTACACACACATGTAATAGGTTCGTATCCCGAACTCTTAGTCTCTCTTGGGCTTACTGTTATTATTGATACAATGCATAAATCTCAGGCAAAGTGTTCTGACTTTCAAGTTATTTGTGATTTTCCTATAGGCCCAATGGTCTTTAAATACTTCTGAGTCACTTAGTAGACTTTAAGGTGGGAAATAACAGACTCCCCTTGATTTAGCCCTGAAGATGATTCAGTACAAATCTCTTCTACTCTATGTAATGCCCTGGTATCTGACAAACCATTCCAGGTGATTTTTGCAGACATGGACATTATTCTCTTTGTTTAATGTTCTGTGTTGTTTTCTTAGCAAAGTTGCTTTGGTATTTATTAATTGAGAGTTGTAAATAATTTAGTTAATCTAACACTTGATCAGCAATTTCAAATCAACATTTGAGAAGGAACATGCCCTAAGGCAGTAGTTAGTTATTCCGGTCAGGTAATTCTTTTCTGGGCTGTTTAACCAGCAACGTTTTCTTGTAAGAGCGAGGCTACAAAACTCAGGAAAGAAGTTTGCAGAACAATGCTGAATTTTCTGATCACCTTTCTGTTTCTTTAAAAGTTCAGCTAAGAAGACTGCTGAGTGTAATGATGATAATCAAGTATTAAGATGGTCAGATAGCAGCATAATTAGGAATATGCAACACTGCAGTAAAAAGTCCAGGCATCTGGTAAGGATTAGATTTGCTGGTTATACAAAATCATGAAGATACAAACCATTTTGACAGATCTGATAGGGAGAAGAAAGATGAATACATTACCATTTAAGCTGCCCTTGTAGCACTGAGAAATCCTGTAGTGTTTTCCACTTAAAATATTTCAACATCAAAAGCAAAACATTTGGCTCTAAGGGAAAAGTTCTCATATTTACATGTATCATCCACTGCTGAATTCTCCCTTAAGTATTTTAAGTATTTTATTCCTTTGTGGAGGAAACATTGACTATACTGCTCACATTTGGATTTTGGGGGATTTCTTTTCTCCATTAGGAGTTTTGGAATATGAGCGAGTCTGACATGGTATTCTGAAAGAGTCCAATAGCCTTGAAGCTCCATACTAGATTTGCTTCTAGGAAACCCATAAAGAAGAAGTTAGAAAAATCTCTCTAAAATAAGAAAGACTGAGCCATAATAAAAGCCCTATGATAATCGAGGGCTAGCATATACAAGCCACATTTTTGGTTAATAAACAACCAAGCTTTAATCACTGTAAGAAGATTGCTGCCTTTGCACCTATAAAAAAGTGCTTTGAAAATTAAGCAGCACAGGCGCTTAGTGAAAACTTTGTGGTGAAAACTTACTTACAAAAGATATACCTCATCATATGTTTATCAACCAAGTAAAGCCATCACACAATCCCCTATTATCCCCTTTCTTCCTCCTCCCAAGAACAACAACCTGCACACTACGAAAGTGTTAAGCTCTATTTAGTGAGTTGTTAGAGCAGGTTTTCCCCGGACCTAGTAAGGCAAGTGTCTGCAGCTCCAGAATAAAGTGGGAAACTGAAGAAAGCTTTGAATTTCAAACATCTTTCAGTGAGGAATTAGTTTAAAAAGACATACAACAATAAGCCATGAAATAAGTCCAGACACCATAATTCAGGGATAGAATATGCTATGAAACTGGCAGGCATCCAGGCCAGAGCCAGGTGCCTGTTTTGGATTAGATTCAAGTGGCCTTAGGCCACCTACAGAGCTTTCAGGTACAATCTGGAAGCTGCTCACCTCGGTATGCCCTACCTTGGTTCTATTTCAGGTACTTGTAAAGGAATCCCAGCTGGCTGGCCCTCATCCAAAACAATATGCTTTCAGATCACATTGTCTGTATGCTGTGAGCAAGCAGGATTTTAGAAAAAAAAATTATCTGGAAAAGAGATATCTAATAAACTGCCTGTTTTCTTCAGTTTGCAGTGTTGCTGCAAATAGTGTTTACTCACAAGAACAGCACTTAGGTCTTGCTGCTCCTGACACCCTTAGCATGTGATTGCAAACGAGCAAGACAGACTGCATATGTAATCAAAGGGACACAAAAGGTGTCCATGAAAAAAAAATTATCTTGTGGCTTGGCTTATTATAGGTCATAAAAAGCAAAAGTACTTTTGTCAATATAATTCAGATTTTACCTGTCATATTTTTCTTTGCTTTACAGTCCACTTTGCTCTGGATCAAGAAAACAGGCCAGGATAACTACTCCAGTTGTAGACTTCAGTGTGTAAACTTCTGACTGCAGATAATTTTTTTTGGTCTCTAAGTCCTAGACACGTGAGGCACTCCATAGCCCTCTGAAAGATCCTGTAATCATGCAGTGTGTGACTGCAGTTTCATACTATCAGGACAGGAGGCAACACGTGCTGGCCTGGCAGAGCTGGAATCAGCACTTTACTTCTTGCTAGATGCAACTCAGTAAAATTATCCTGTGAGCATGGGTAGGGAATAATCGGGTTACCCTCAGACTAATCGGTTTCAGTTTCTGGTTATGAAGCTCTAGCACAATGTTGCAGTTGTCAGCATTGACAAGAAGAAGGTTTTAAATCTCATTTCAATTCAAGAAAAACAAAACAAAGCAAAACAAAAAACAACACCGCAACCCTACTCTCATCAAAAGTAAAATGATTGAAAAGGCAATTAAACCAATTTTATTAATGTTAAACTCTTTAAAAGTTCATCTATGGAACAAAGCAGCAGCACTTTCACAGTATTTGGTACTTCATGAAGGAGAAGAAGGGAAGGGTTTTGGTTATAAGGTGCCTCTTGGCAAACATGGACATACACAACATTAGAATGGTATGTAAGAGTTTTCTGAGTAGGGTTTCATCCTGTGTGACTAGGATTTTCATGAATATATTCTACGTTTCTCTTATTGTAATATGGCTAAAAATCACTTCTTTAATTATAGCTACCTTTACATTTCTGCCCCACTAGAGTGCTTGTCCCAATATGCAAGTTCAGAATTACCATCAGGAGGTCCAATTCTACCCTTATTGACTTCAGCTAAAAGGGGCTGTTAATTTCAATGTTAAAGGCATACAGCCTAACACGATTTCACTCCTTTTTCTTCCTAACATCAGCCCTATCAAAAATAGACAAAAATCAAGCACTTTCCACTCAGTACACACACACAGTAAGATATTATTAAATGTTGTCATGGCAACCAGTACAACACTGAGTTCGTAAAACAACTGTTTGACTCCTAAACATGCTGAAATACCTTTGGAAATCAACACCAGTCAGCGAATAGTTTTGTTTGCAAATTAGGAATGCAAAGAAAGCTGTGGTAAATTAAAAACTGTAAGCTGAGCTCTTGGGATAGGGACCAATTTTCTGTGCTGCGTGTGTCCAGCACCTAGCTGATGAGGTTCTGTACAACTACTGCTACCATATTCTTCATCTGTTATCGTCATCTTTTGGCAAGAAACATAGTGGTGGTAAATATCCTTCTTTGCAGAAAATAAAAGTTAAGTAATAAATACCTTGTTTTACCAGTCAAAGAGAATAAAGAGACTTAAATAGTTAGAATTCATACTTCTATACTTCTATACAGAGCTGTGAAGTGATTGTTCACTGCCATTGTCATGCAAAATAGCCTAGAAGACATAAGAATCTAGTTCTCAAAAAGAAAAATACAGTTTTCCAATGCCTAACACAAATCCCACTCTTGTTATGGTAAAAGAGTTTGAAGTATTTCAATACACAGCTTTCAGTACAGAGCAAATAGAGTATCTATGCAGATTTATTAGACAACGCCTTCTTTGTACAGTATTGCATGGTGCTGTAAACCCTTTCTTACAGAAGCAGATATGGAACTGCTCCATAATTCTGTGGGAGACATTTTCCTATCTGATCACCAAGCTGCAGTTAAAATTCCCACGGAGAGGTCCATTTTGGGTAAGAAAGAGATGAAGGTGATGGGCTTTGGCAGACAATGACAAAGGGAAGATGAACATACATGGCATCAGAAGTGAAAGTACACAATTTTCATAGGAAATGGGTTGGTACTCAATTGAAAATGGTATAACGAAGTATCTGTGGGTACGCTGCAACCGTTATGCAAAAGGGACTGAAAAGCGTTGTGAAGTTCTTTGCAGTCTATGTTCCCAGACAAGAAGGCTGAAGTAACAAAGGCTTATTGATGTGAAAAGGGGGGGAAGTTTTTAATAGAGGAATCCCAGGAGCCAGCCAAAGAAGCATTATCTTGTATTAAAAAAATCTGCAAATAATGAAATTCAGAGGAGAGAGAAGCCAATTTTCTTCTTTGCTTGGCCCATGAAATTAGTACCAAATAAAAGAAACACATGTAGAAAGGACTGGAGACTAAATCTTCTCAGCAATATTCTTCTCAGGGTATGTTATTCAAAAGAGTACAGGGAGTCATGTTCAGAAATGCTGAGCAGGTTCAGCTCCTATTGATCTCAAATGGGGCTGTGAATTCTTGGTACTTTGGAAAATTAAGTCCCTGGAGTGCACTTGAAATTTTCATCACTGCACTCAGAATCCCACCCTAAAACTAACTGGACACAAGCAGGAAAATCTTCATTGTAGGTCTTGTCTTATAAAGCAACCCAAACTGATGCTCACACTTGTAGCTATTACAAAAAGGGAACGAGTTACATCAGCAGAAGTTACCTTTCCAGTCTAGAAACACAACAAATAAAGATAATACGTCAAGGCTGAGTGAGAAGAAGCAATGCTAGTAGGAGTAGGGGAGAAAAGAACATCTACTGGATGAAACAAGTATATTTTATTTACAGAGTTGAAAAGTAGAACTGGTAAGCAATGAATGAGGTACCATTTCATTCCAGTGCCATTTGTTTTGGAACTGTAGTAACCTCATACATTCCTATCATGGAAGAGAGAGGTCGAAACTTCCATGTGGATTTTCTTTCTTGGCCTGGTTTATCCTTTTCTGGGGTGCAGATGCTGGCTGACTGCAACAGAGGCTGGGCTTTCCTTCTTGCACATTATGCCAAAGTATGTCTGAAACCAATACTAGTGTCTTAGAAGTAATTTGCAGGAGTTTTAAATACATCTCTGTGACTCCATAGGCTACACAGCCTTCCGGGTATAGTGCAAACCAGTCTTTATGAAAAGCATTTTCAAAGTGGATCTTTGAACCTGCTGGACTGCACGATTTCTCCTGTGCCATTTTTGATCCATTATATAAATACAAATTTTGGCACGTGCACAATGTTATAAACTGCATAATTGTTTTTATTAGAATTCTGTGAGTTTGGAGGTACCTGTTCTTTAATTACACTTGGAAAGGTTCCAGGAAAACTCTTCTAAAATGTACTGCTTGCAAAGCCATAGTCGGGCCACCCACAATGACAGCTTTTATTTTCCTTCTATTAGTGATGGACATTTTCATTTAATTTTGGTGTGGGTGTGTGACAGAGCCCCCATGCACTGAGCTGCAGCTTCCCCCTGTTCACTTTCCAGCCGCAGTGTGTCGGGACACCATGGCAGCAACTTGTGACATCTGGATCTAAGCCAAAGCAATGCTACTCGCCGAGTTTTTAGGCTGTCTTTCTGGCGCCCTTGGCCTCCCCTCCCCCTCTAAAAATTGCTGGTGACACTGGAAATGCAAGTCAGTTAATCTCGTCTAAAATCTAAGAATTAGCCTAAAGCACTGCCTGCAAGAGAAATGCAGACCATTGCTCTGTGAAGTTGCTGTATGTCAGCCGTAAGCAACCAGCACGGAGGTGGGTTTAGTTCCGCTCCTGAGCCCAAATCTCTTGTGTGGCAGGACAGAGAAAGTACAATAGTAGCAAGTCAGCAGGATAGCTGGAACTTCATGCTCCTTGCCAGAAAGTAGGATGTCCAGCTAGCATAAATAAATGTGTAGAACTAATCAAATTAGGATGGACATGCTGTGCAATACAGAGAAATGCATGTAAGCAGAAAATTGTGTTTAATATTTGTAATCAAAAGCATTTATTTGGGACTATAACAGCCGAGCGCTACGTGCAAATTGGGTGAGGAAAAAATGTAAACATTGTTTCTTTGATTTCATTGGGAGTTTGGGTACAGGAGGAATGCTGGATCAAGCTCCTTTTTCAGTGGCTGTGATTAAAAAGCTATGTGAAATGAACTTAGGGGCTTATTGACAGAAAATATTACTGTAAATGGTGGTGAAAACCTATTCCACAGAGATTACTCTTTATTGCTTGGAGTTTGCCAGGATTTATAGGATGCAATCTGAAAACTGTGGGTTTAGAGACCATTTGAGGAAATAACTTCAGTCCTAACACCACGTTTTGAGGCTTCTGCAGAAAGCAGAATTTAATACAGCAACTGGAGAGACAATGGAATTTTATTCTGTGAACTTTTCAGGCCCTTAAGGAACATGAATTAATGGAGGAACCACACCAACTCAACCAGTAGATGTTTTTACTTATCCAGTTTCCATGTCAGCTGAAATACAGTTACCTATAAACAGAATAACCAGTGACATGGTATAGCCCATGCCATGTGTCACTGAAGAATGCAATTAACCATCATGCAAAAGCAACTTTATTACAGTAGCTCATATTATAAACTGTACACTGGCTAGAAATGCTGAAGTGTGCTTTGTATGTGCTTTAGGGAATATGCTAGACTAGCATTTTCCATTCCTGAGAATATTGTAGCCAGCTTCAGATTTCACGGAAGTAAACAAAAAAGGCCTCATTGTTTCATTTTATGAGAGTAGCCTTTAACGTTCGGGGAGAGAGGAAAGGATATGGTACAGGAGTAGATCTGCTGTTAGCAGACATCACAGTACTGTCTAGTGTTTTATAAATGTACTCCGTGGAAGTAAGAGTACTGCTAATGCTGTTCTAGCTGGAGGGGAAGCCGGCAGTCAGTCCTCTGGGATGCGTCGTGTTCCGGCTGTGCCCCCATACCCTACCTGAGGAGCTCCCTGTGGCACGGAGGTCAGCCATGAACTTTTGTTTACGATCTCCTTTCTGCAGAAGGGATCTTTCTGGAAGGAGAGTTGCAGTAGCAGGTCTGCCCAGATTCTGTAAATCAGCCCGACAGAGGAGCTTTGGTCATCTGTGCCAGCTGAAGAGCTCTCACCTCTTCTTTAACTGAATGGTACGGAGTGGGTTAGATAACATATGGACAGCCACACAAGTGTAGTTTTGTACCAGATGATTGCATCCCTGCCACTATATGTAATCTATATGTATATCTATGTAATCCTTCCATGAGTTATTTTTCAAGTTGCTCATATTTTGCAGGGTTGGATGTTTTTTCCTGCTACAGCTGAGTAACAGTTGCTGAACTCTGTAGGTAAATTATATAAATTCACAAATTGCCTTGAGATTATTCAATGAATAGTACAACAAGAATGAAAAACCTTAAAAGTTGTGGTATGTATGGAGCATAACCAAATATGGAGCCTACTTGACTTGTGACAAAGATGAACGTGATGGGTCTTGAAAACTACCAGCTAATTCTAAAGAGGGACATTTTCATTTGTAAAGACATTTCCATGAAGATTTTTCCACAAGGAGTTTCACCTAGCATGTGGTTAATCAGCACTCACTATAACTGAAGCCAAAGCTTCACAAGAGTGAAACATCTCCATGAGGAGAAACACAGAGAGCACAGATATTAACCTGGAAGTACCCTCAATAACCCAACAAATATGTAGCCTGGTAAGAAATAGTCACAGAAATGGTCAAGTAGCAATGCAAATAATGCAAAAAAAAAATACTATTTGTATTCATTAAGTGCCATGTGACTGAAGTTCCTGATTAAAACAAGCCCCCACTGTTCCACTTTCTCATTGGAAGTACCCTGCTCCCAGTTGTCCAATCATATATTATTTAGGTACCGTATAAATTATTCAGATTAATTTCTAATACAAATGTGTCTGGAAAAATAACTGAGGTTGACAGAGGAAGAGGTGGTAGCTATCAGACAACAGATTTCTATGAATGATTCACTCATCTCAGTAGTCAAAAACGTCTCTCATAATACAGAATTTGCTCTAACAAAGCAGACAAAACAAACATGATGGCATTTTTATTCAGGGCATATTTCTTCTGCATGCCCATCAGATGTGTTACCAATAATATGAGTTCTGTGTTTCCAGAGACTCTTTATCACTATGGCCATGATATCATAGTTCTTAGGGGAAAAAAAAAAATCTATAAAATTTCACAAAAAAAGATGGATTCAGAATTAGGAAATACAAAGTTATAGAAAACAATCATCCTTTTCCTGCAATAAGCTAGCGAGTGGAAACAAGAACACTCTCAATATCTGTGCATCCAGACATCAAGATGATATGTGTGGAGAGTTCGCACCCCAGTATGATATACCTAGAGTGGATGGATGAGACACCTGGGTGGAACTTGGCTGTGCTCTTGCAAGACTCAGTATGGGGATGAAAGTGAAGCAGTAATTCGCTGCTGGTATAGCACAGCACAACATCTGCTCTTCCCTTGTAGATAAGGAAGAAATCCTGACTTTCTGAGTCATGGTACCTAGATGAATGTCATAATGCTGGAGATCTTCCACAAGAAGTCCATTATGGGTAGTGCAATGCTGTTTATAGGTGACAAATTTCTGCTGGAATGCCACATTTCCTTGTATTCATTCTCTTGTAGATAGAACCAACTGCAGCAGGTGGATACAAACAGTAAGGGAAGAAAACGGGAAGGAAAAGACCCACTGAAAACACTACAGAACTGATCAGCATGAAGAAGTTATAGCAGCGTCAAACCAGACGGCCTGGGGAGAAGACAGGAGTCCAGTGACAGGCCATAGCATGGTAATGATCACCTCTGAAGCAATATATTCTGGCTGGTCATCTGAGGTGGGAAATGCTAGGGAGTGGGGGGCGAGAGAAAACCCTCTGACACCACGTTGTTTACCGCCCCGCTGACTGTGGTGCTTTATTTCTCTAAGGGTTCACATGGTAACTATGTTTGCACATGGTAACGAGCTGCCTGCAGGATTCTCTGATGTTTATGACCGTCACTGCTGGGGTCTTGATTGACTGGGGGAGCAAAGTGTGATGTTGTCCGAGCATGTGAACTGATCAATGTTGCTGCCTACAGGCCAAGAAAGGTTGGGGTCCCCTGCCTAATGCCAAATCAAATTTGGACACATGTCATTTATAGGCACGCAAAGCAGTATCACATTTTTTTCTTCCTCTTTGATCACACTCAGAAACTACAAATCCCCAGGGTGAAGTCTTAACTCCACAGAAAGCAAGCGCAAAACTCCCTTCAGTGGTGCTTGGTTTATGGTGAAAGTTTTGATGTTGTTCTTGCTGTTTTCTTTTTTAAACAATTCTTATAATTGCTAGAAATCCATGCTTATTTCCCTCCCCTCACAGCAAGTAAAATGTCAGTCTTCACAGTCAGGTGGTCTGCTGAAAACACTCAAGTCTGTCTGTTCAGGGTGTTGAAGGCTGATTATAAAATTACAGCGCTATAGTTTTATATTTTCTCCTATTATCTACTATTCAGAGCATGTTTTATGTCTTTTGCTCTGCTGGGACAAATGCTACATTGTAGCCAGCTATTTCTTTTGAATGCACTCAGTGGGAGGTGACAGTTGTGTTATTACAAAAAGGTCTTGAAACTTTACCACAACATATTCAGCAAGGTGACGATGTAAAACCATTGGGAAACAGAGAGAGGTGAAGGAGCAATTCCACACCTGGGAAGTTATTGAATGTTTCAAGGCAGACAGTGCTTTAGAAGGGAAAGCGTCCCTGCTCTGCCTAATCCACTGCCCCAGCCCAGTCAAGAGCCCCCCAGTGAAGGAGGCAGAGCTCCAGCTCACCTTGCATCCATTGTGTCCTCCAGCTTGTGTGCCAAGTGGAGCAGCCAGGCACCTCAAATTGGCACTGCTACTGCTTACTTTTGTGGTGTGACACTGGGACAAGGGAGATTTTGAGTGAGATTGCATTGAGCCATATACAGGAAAACTCTCTGGCACAAAAGGGAGATCACGGGGTGAGGGACACTTCTGTAAGTGCAGCCAAACCCATCAGAAACAAGTTCCGTATTGATTCCCGACCTGTCCCATTAACTTCGGTTTTACGTTTCCTTTCAGATTATTCAGATCTTTCCTGCTTTACCGATGTTTTCTGTAGAAGGGGAAGTGGAACCTGACAGCATGGACTAGACGAGACCAGAACCAGGTGCTCCTTTTGGCTCAATACACGTAGGTGGTGTGCAGTCAGCTCCTTTGTGGACATCAGTGTTAGACAGTAAGTGCTCAATAGTGAGTCTTGGCTATCACAGCTGGATTTCCTTCACAGGCACCCTTATCTGTGTTTGATTTTGATTGTTTGCGTGTTTTCCTTGAAGCTGCATTTGGAAACAATGGACCACACCAGTACAATCTCTCCAAACGAAGCTGGATGGCTGATACCGGACCCCGCTCCCCTCTCCCAACACCAGCACTGAGACCCCCGGTCATTTTGGCTGAGCCCCACGCTTCCTCCACCACCCTCCGTCCCCCCCCTCGTCCCTCAGCCCCCCGCAGGTGCCGCGGCCGCCTCCCCCCTGCTCAGCCCAGCCTCCCGCAAACCCTCCGCATCCCACCGCCCCCTGCCCAGGTGCCTCCCCCGGCTCCCTGCGGCCCCTGACCTCCTCGGCACGGCTCGGCACGGCACGGCACGGCTCGGCACAGCCCTACCCCGGCCCGGCCCGGCCCCGCCGCCTCCCCATTGGTCCCTCCCGCTCCCCTCCGCTCCGCTCCGCGGCGCCCCCCGGGCGGCGGCCGGGCCGAGACGCGGCGCCGGAGGCAGCGCTGCCCCGCGGCGGCGGCGGCGGCGGCTTAAAGCGTGCGCGCCGGCGGCGAGGGCGCGCTCACCTGGGCGCCGCTCCATGGGCTCCGCCGCCGTGCACGGAGCCGGCCGCCGGAGCCGCTGCGGGGCAGAGCCCAGGTGACCATGCGGGGGAGCCGGGCTCGGCCGCCGCACGCTTCGGGGAGCAGGTAGCAGCGCTCCAGGTGCGCGGCGGAACATGGACTGTCTCCTGCTGCTCGGCTGGACGGTACCTGTTGCGGTTCTCAGCGGCTGCTCCATGCAATTCCCGACCCTCCCGTGGCTTGGAAGCGCTGTAAAGGCAGGTCGAGAGCACTTTCTTTTGCAATCGCCTAGAGTACTTGCATACCAGGTTACTGCACAGTCTCTGGTGCCTTGTCTTTCTGCCTTCCCTTGTCAAGTAAATCTCGCCCAATGCTTCTTTTCTCTCTCTTTTTTTTTTTTTTTCTCTTGCAGACCCTTCAGTTGTGCTGCCTCTGTTGCATGTCTAATGCAGCAACTTTAACCAGTGACAGCATCAGCATCAGTGAATTAAATCATGGTTTGTATAGCTCTTTCTGTATCTATGTATGTGATGTATGTGAACATTTGTGTGGATGCTTTTTTTTTTTTTTTGAGACAGCGTTTAAAGTGAAGAAGCCACAGTGTTCAGGGAACATAAAGTGAAAGCAATTGGCTGCCATAAAATAGCTAACCCTGGGCAGAGATTAACTTGTTCAGCCCTGCGTGTAAAAGCTAAAAGGAATGATAGGTAAAGGCAAAGTGAATGAATAAACGAGATGGTAAATACATCCACGTTTACATGTGCAATTAGGAAGATGAATGTGTATGTAGCCACAACAACAAAACCTCATGCATCTGTTATGGAAGCAATGAGACAAAAGTAATGAAAAGATTTGGGTGGGAGGGCGGAAGAAGCAGAGCAGTGCAGGCTAAGGGAAAGCAAACCTGGAGAGAAAGGACTCGTGTGAATGAGAGCTGAGGAGCAGTTTGTTCCCAGGTTGCAGAGACTAGCACTTAGATGCTGATGAGTTTGGGAAGTTTGAAGTGCAGTGTATGCTTTTTATTGGGTGAGAGTGGAAACAAAGTACAATAGAGAACCACACCAGGGTGCAGAAAGGAAAACCCTCTTGCACCCTATCATCTGCTCACTGGGGGATTCCCTCTCTCCAGCAGCTGCTTGCATTTTTTGGCCGCTAGCCTGCTTAGAGTCCTCAACTTCTGCCGTTGATTCACACCACTTGAGGAAAGTGAAAGCTCTTGATGTATTGTTTCCACCATTTAAGAAAAAACAACCTATCATTGGTTATGTGCTCAGCTTAATGTGTGTCCAATGAAATTTGTTTAGGCGAGGAGAGTGATAGTTTTTGCAACATCTGTTACAACATAAGAAGGAAGAGTTTTTTCTTCTTTCGTAAGGGTGTTAGAAGTGGATTGTCTGACTGTCAAATCTGTGGACATCTTTAAGTATTTGCAGAGAAGTACAGCTCAATGGTTCAATGGGGCAGGGAAGCAGTTTATTCAGCACAGTTACTCATATAACTGGGAACTGGTGCTAATGGTGCTAGTTCAGCAAATGACTAAAATTCAGACCAAGCTTCCAGCATCCAAGTAATCCCTGTATGGGTAGTTCAACAGCAGTGGTCATGTACTTCAAGCTAGGTGCCTGCTAGCTGGATCATGGCTTCTATTTTTTTTTTTCCTTTCCTAGGTTGTGTGAGTAGATCTTCTCCTTGCAAATAGTTTTGTAATTTTTCACGTATTTTATCCAAAACAATAAAGTTCTTTGACATGCAATTAGCAATGGCTGACTAAAGGTTATTAGGTAGGATGTAATCTCTTTCTGCTGAAGGTCAATTACAATTTGAAACCCAGTCTAATCAAGTCACTACAAAGAGATGAGGTCTCACTCAGTTAAGGCATTAATAAATTAATCCTTTAATCCATTTGAACAAGTGGTACAGTTCTACAAAGTCCCAGTCATGGTTCCCCCTACAGTGATATAATATTTGCTGCACTCTTAGGGAAGAAAAAAAAAAAACTAAAACCAAAGCAGCCTTCACATTTGACAGCAATTAATACAGGGGGAGGGGAAAATCTACAGATCTGCTGGTGATGACAAATGTCTTCAGAAGAATGATTGTGGGAATGTTCACAGCTATGCTAGTTAGTCTGTACCTCTCAGTGGGGCAGAAAGGAAACAAACACAGTTTGAGAGCCTGTGTGACTTACAGGAATGAGTATACGCAGTCAAGGCTATATACACATAGCCTGTAGAGCTTTCAGGCCTTTCCTTAAATGAGGGAATTCTACATACCATAATGAAAGCCTGCTGCTTACTGTGTAAGAATGACACTTACCTTATTTGCTGGATGCTAAAGCTGATGGCTAACTTTTTTATCGTTACAGATTATGTATTTGTGACACCTGTCAAAGTGGATTCCAGTGGATCGTACATTTCACACAATGTTTTGCACAGTACTAGGAAAAAGAGATCAACTCAGAGTTCAAAGAGTTCATTGCACTACAAATTTTCAGCATTTGGACAGGAACTTCACTTAGAACTTAAACCTTCAGCCATTTTAAGCAACAGTTTTATTGTCCAGGTACTCGGGAAAGATGGAGTCTCAAATTCTCAGGAACATGACATTGAGCAGTGTTTCTACCAGGGATTTATAAGGAACGATAGCACCTCATCAGTAGCAATATCTACGTGTGTAGGCTTGGTAAGTGTTTCTTTAAAACAAATCAGTGTTTGAAGTATTTTCATATACGGAACAGTAGCAGTTTTGGCAAAGATCTGTATGTATGTACCATACACCATTTGGTGACTTTCCTAAAACCACTAGTGCATTTAACAGAAGAGATTTAGTTATAGCCACTGAACTGCATCACACCTTTTGTATTTTTTTACCATAGTCTTTGAGGAAAAACCAGAAGATTGACCAGTAGTCCTAGTAATTAGCCCATAGCAATTTTCATTTGGTATAGTTTGTGATAGTTTCTCCTCCTTTCACCTGCTTTTAAGTAAACGTTCTTGTTGCTTTTGTGAACTACTTTGGATAAAGAAAAAATCAATCCATAAGTTTAAGAGAAAAAAATATTATACCTAGGTTTGTCAACTGCTTTAAGGAAGGGTGAATTTCCTAGCTCAGTAGGAGTTACGAACCAATTTCCTTTAGCTTCCTTTGACAATTCCAGCCTACTTTGGTTTATAAGTCTTGACGAGTTGATCTCTTATGAATGTGTTAAATATTATTTTTGCATATTTTATATTTATGGCTGTCATCCAAGTTCATGAAAAATTATTATGCACAAATGATTTTTTTCCCAAAATATATTTGACAGTGCTCTTTGCCTGCAGAGAAGTCTTTACTGACTTAACTCAGAATAGTCATCTACAGAATTAATGGTTATTGATGGCTTTTAGGCAAAAGATTTTATACCTTTCATGCAGTCTGCTATGAATGCAGATTAAAGAAGGGAGATTCAACAATGTTAGGTTATATGAAGCTGTCCTTCTGCTGTGTAGTTCATTAAGGTCCAGAGGATATGTTAGGTCACCCTCTAGAAATCTCTCTTGCTATGGTACTTGACCATAAGGACTATTAAACTGCATGATGGGACCAAAAGAGGGGTACTTCAGACATCGAGTGTTTCCTTTGAAATAGTAATCAGTGACTTGAGAAGAGGGTGGTTCACTTGGAAGAACTGTTGAATACTGATAATTGGTTGAAGTAGTCTGGGTTATATTTTGTATGCTCTACGTTTTTTTTTTTTTTTTTTTTTATTTCCTGTGTGGGTCACAACAGTCACAGTAGTTTGAAGGAATTAATACTTTATAGTTCATTTGAATGGTTGCAAATGTGACTTTGGAGCAGGTGCCAGGAACAGGAATGAAGCTTTCTTTTGTTTTTATGTTTGGAGTCCCAAAGTCTCAATATCGGATGTGCTTAGTTGTGAATTTCTGTAGAAGCTTAATTTTCAAAACTACAAGCTTTTATTGTTTTTATTCAGACAAAAGCCATTTTCACTCATTGCAGTGTTTGCCATTTCCTCTAAGGGAAGTGCTCTACCTACATACAACAGTTAAAATTTGGGTGATCTCCCCTGTTTGGTCACGTTCTGTTTTCTAACATGCTTTATGAGCTAAGTGAAGCTGGGCTTGTCATGTCTTGTCTGGAGAAGGAAGGTTCAAGTCTGCCTCAGGTCACAGAGAAACAGAATGTGGTGATCTTAACTGAGACTGAAATGGATCTTTTACCACTGTCTCGACATAGAGATTGTTATGACTGGTAAGCTTTACTTAGAAAAGATCCAGAAACTGATCAAAAGAGAATAAATACTGTGGCTTGAACAAATTTATTATGGCAGAACATTTTCAGTACCTACACTATCATCAATTATAATCTGTCTCTTTCTTTAATCAGTTCCAAGATTCAACAGATTTCATCTTAAACTGTTATTTTAAACCGGTAAGTGAAGTAAACCTTAAAATAATCTCCTGCAGAGTCAGTATCACAAATAAAGTATAATTGTTTTTTTCTCCCTATCCATCCATTAATTTCAGTGCACCTAGTGAATATCAGGAAAATTATCAACAGGGTTCTTAGTCTTTCAGTTTGCAAGGCTGCCTTCTTAAAAATGTGTCGTCAGCTGTCTGTAATGACAACCACGTCATTTTTACTGTGATCCAAATTCAGTGATCATATGTTAAGTCTGGACGCTGTACTGTGATCAAGAGAACCTTGTGAATAGCTCCTATATCCTCTTTGCACCAACTACTTTTGTCACTTGGTTGCCCTTCTTTCCTATTTGTTTTGTTCACTGCAATTAAACTGAAAGTGGTGTTTCTTCTATATGGTTGGTAGCACTAATCTTTCCATTGTTCCTTTCATTAGCAATAGCTTCTCTACAATAAAACTGCACTGACCCATTCTTTCAAGCCTGGAACACCACAATGTGATTTGGAAGCAATTGCATTTCAATAGACTACAGGGACTCTTTGATCTAATTTTTTGGATGACCTAGAGTACTCAGTCATTCAGTTGTCTGTTATCTGCCATTGCCTGCAGAGTGGACTTTTGAGAGAGTCTATATGAAATGGTTTGTTAGGCAGGATGACCTTAACTTAACACTGGAAAGGAGCAAGAATTTGTTTCTTCAGTATAGATCTATTAAGAGATGGACGTATCTTGCACTTTAATAGCTTAGTTGACATTAAGGCCACATGTTTTTATGCTGACTTGTTGATTTGAGACCAAATGTTTCCATCAGTCAATGCAATTTCCTTGATGTGTCAAAAGGCATAACTGGGTCCCCACTCTTTATCTGAATAAGTACTCATGTAAATTAAATTAGCATTTTAGGATAGTGTGTACAAATTTACTATGAGTACTGCCTCTTGCCTTTTCATCTTTATAGTGTTTAGGTATTTTGATTGTCAATGGGAAACCTGCTTTCTTCTGTACACTTTTGCTTCAGTCAGCATCCTTTATTTGCTGGAGCATCAGCTATGCAGCAAGAAAACTGATTTTTATTTATTTATTTTGATGAAACTAACTTGTATGCAAGAAATCTTGTTTAGATCTTCTTAAGTGCCTGCTTCACTGTCAGGCTTTCAGTAACAGCATCATACTTTCTTGGTAATAGAGTGTCAGATTTAGTAAAACTCAGGCTTATGGTCTACAACACAGAGTCATTCAGTCAATTTATCAAAAATGCTCAAAAGACAGGTGTAGTTTCTATACCTTCATAAAAATGTGTTCTGGTTATCTGTAGAGAAGATAATACATTATCTCCAAAGAAGCTGTGATAATTTTTTTTTAATGTTCATATATTTTGCTAATACTTCCTCACTCTCAGGGCTGCTTTTTTTTTTTGTTTGTTTGTTTAACTCTTCTAACTTTGAGTCAGTGAGTTCATTTACATTTGTAAATATAAAATTAGTTTCTTCCTTTGTCATCATCTTAATGTGGCTCAAATAGAAAATCCTGTAAAATTTTCAACTGCTTTCCCCACTGATGTTCATTGTCACTTTTAATAAAACTCTCCTGATAGTCAAGAATGACTTCTTGGATTTTCCTTCAAGTTCCTTGTGCTTTCCCAGTGTGTACATCCAGGTCACTGGTTTGTCTTGCTGTTTCATCCTATGTTTGTGTGTTCAATTCAAGCTGCTCATTCTTCCCCATTTTTTTCCAAGCTCCTCTCTTAATTCTTACTTATTCAAATTATAGTTTATTATTACTGATATTATTTAGTAATATATCATTACTTATATTTGCCTTTAGCTATATTATTGGGAGCCAGAGCCACATGACAAAGGGTTTTTTCAGCTTTTCTGAAATAGGTGGTGCAGGCCACTGTTAGAATAAGACTTATTTTTATTTTTTTTAGGAAGTATTCAGTTTGGCCATTCCTGTATTCCCAACTATTTGCCCTTGCCCCTTTGCCCATCCTCATACACATACTATGCACTCTATCCTGTGTTAAAAACAGGTATCTATGTCAGGTTCACTATCTTTAAACCCACTTCCAGGATGACTCTGTCTTTAAAAGCCTTACTACTATTTGTGTGTTGATTGTCTCTATTTACATGCTTTTTGTCTCCTTTCTCTCTCCTTATGCACTGCGTATGTTAGGTCTATGTATACATAACCTCTTGTATAAAGTGAGTGGTTTGCAGTCACACAGTAAATCAGGGCAGAATAAAAGAGAACCCCAGAGTTGTCAGTAGTCAAGTTGTGTTCTAGAGACAGTCTTAAAAGTAATTTATAACTGTGCATTTAGGAACTGAAATCACACTCCCCTTGTGAACAAGAACCCTCTCTTTAAGAGTCAAACAAATTTACATTGTAGTCCAATACACAAAATATAGAAAATACTGATCATAATAAATGAGTTGGTTTTTATATATAGCATTTGTGGGAATGTTGCTGCTATTTGGTGGAGGAGAGGTGAGGGCATATGGCAAGTACAAAGCATGTGCCCCAGCCCCCCCCCCCCCCCCCCCCCCGAAAAAAGAAAAAAACATGTACAACATAAAGGAGTGCTCCTACCATTACATCATAGAGGAGACATGCATCTGCATTTTGGGTCAGAGAGAAAATCAGCACAGTTCAGTGGAACAGTTCAAGTCCTTTAAAACTGTATGATACAGAGTTTTATTGTTTAGACCAAATTCAGCCCTAAACAAATGTGCTAGCATGGAGGCCTGACAGACTGCACCTGCTTATGCTAGAAGAGAATATGGGCCATTCCGCCCCTTTTATTTATGTACCTCAATTAGAAGAGTGGAGTTAGCTTCATGCACTAGCTAGTGCCCTCCTTTGTTTTTGGTAAGATGTGATTGAATCTTTCATTATAAGGGGCCTCTTTCTCTTGTCTCAAGTTCTGTTGTGTTTGTTAGTGTCTAGTCAAGGGAGGAGAGAGGAGGGAAGGATGAATCATGTTACACTCACTGAGCTGTCAGAGGAGTCTATGACTGGAGAAAGGGTTAGATGTAGCTCTGAGAGATAAACAGAAGATGTATTAATTCGCTGGTAGTTGTGTATGCATGTCTGAGGGCAGGACTTTTCTCAAAATATCAAAGAAGCCACAAAATTAAAGCCTCTTAGCACAGTCTGGCCACCTAAGAGGCAGGCAGGCAAGGCAACTCATGTAACCATGCATTGTAGTCATTTAATTGCACCCCATATTAGTATTATTTAAGTTCATACTAACAACTTCTTATACCTAGAGCTCACACTTTAAGTCCAATTAAGTTTATTGAGATATATCCCAGTGTTCTTATTCAGACAAACCCCCATCATAATCAGTGAGACAGACTGGTGGTAAAAGTACAAAACAATTGCTGTTTGCAATGAAGTTCCCTTAGAAACCTACAGCTGTAAAAACAGGACAAAATTTGGCCCAGTAGGACCTTGAAGAGAAGATTTGTTTCATTCTAAAAGCTATTTTAGTCCATCCACAAGTCAATATACAAATTCTATAATTTTTGCTGTTACACGGGAACAAAATGAACAGCATATGGAACATACATTCTTTGACCTTTATATTCATACACCAATACATCTCTATCCTCTATAAAACACAAATCATATTTCACAGGATCATCACTTTGTCCACCATCCTGATGGACATTGGGTCATTATTCATCCCATAATACAGTAAAGAGGAAAGAAGGAAAAATTTTCCAGGGAAAATGAGGTGACAGTGAAAAAAAAAAGCCACATTCTTGAAGATATTTTAAATTATACTAGACAAATACAAAATATTTTTGATCTCAGCCTTGTATTGACTGCTGATAGGAAATGAATTGCATGATTAGGTTATTGATTGCCCTCCTCCATATTTGTCAGATAAGCTTTCTGTTCAACTCTGGTTTTAACTCTGCAAGACAAAGACAGTGTTATCCCAGGCATTGTGGTCCTACTGATTCCTCAAAGGTAAGATATGGAGTTAAATAGGATTAATGTTGGAGGAATAATCTGTTTCCACTGGACAGGAAGAATAATAGAGGTTGTGTTTCTTCCAGGTTTTATTAAAACAAACAAACAAACAAACAAAAAAACCTGTAACCCTTGAACATACATAGAGGAAACACAACCACCGAGTATGAGCAGTTTGGCTCCATCAGCCTGAACACAGTGGCTGTGAACATAGAACAGTTCTCAAGACTGCCCACAGGAGGTAGTCCTCTAAGTTATTTTTGTCTGCTCCATTATTGCTTAACTGGCAGTAAGAGCATGGAAATTGTTTGTTGGTGTATTTCAGAACAAACTTTATGCTGTTGTGAGCACCAGTGCTTGCACCCTAAAAACAGTTCCAGAAACGGGGTCGTCCCCTTGTGTGTAGATAGGCAGCTTGTCCTGACCTTTATTTTCTAAGAAGCGGTCTTGTGACTTCTGAATGAATCACTAGACTTTATACTTGAAACATCAGCATTTTTCTCGCTGTAGCAAAATCTTTCCACAAAGCTTAGTTCCCACAGTTTCCCTAGTCCGTTTGAGAGAAGCTAATAGTCAAATGCCCTCATAAGGGTCAGGAGAGGATGACCTGTCTGCGCAGACTTGACCTCCTCATAACAGGATGTCTTTGATGTAAATGAGGATTTTTATTTTAAGTGCTACTATTTTGTTTGGACCATACCATCTCTGCTGCTGAGATGCAACATATTCTCTTCTCCACAGCCATGAACTACTGAACATCTAAAATATTTCCCTTTTTTAGAGGCAGATTATAAAAACTAATAGCCGCTTTCAGTTACTAATTATTAACTTAAACAATATTTTATTTCTCTTTTTCCCCTTCCTCCACTTCAAAAGCGCTTGAGGAAGATACCAGGTTTGCATACCCAGAATCTGAAGTCTTTTGTTTACCCAAACCACAATGACAGCCTGTGAAACTGTAGTTCAAGTCCAACTCAAGCAGCCCACTCCCACAGCTCCGTACATGACACACAGCAGTGGAGTGAGTGAAAAGCAGAAGAGTGTCTTGGTTGTGCCCTGGTACTGTGGCACAGTCCACTTAATTTGAGCAAACAGTGATATCAAAACTGTTCTTAAACATTGTTTTTTCAAACTTGCTTCCTCCTTAGTCTATCTGTACATCCACTACACCGGTTTGGCACTTAAAGTTTTTGAATCGCAGTTATGTTTATGTGTACAAGTTATTTAAGATAATGCTGTCAGATTTGCAATGATTGTGATGCACAGTGTGCCCCATACTCAAAAGAGATCTAGTTTGATCACTGGGACTGCTGTCCAATACTGCCAATAATGAGAGAAGGGCAGAGGTCTGAAAACTGTTCTCAACTTCTATGGTTTTGAAATTTGCAGTCCATGGATGGGGTAAGATAAAAACTGGGGCCATGATGTACAAAGGCATCCAGAGCTGTGATGCCAATAATTTATCAGATGGTTCTATAAGACAATTTCAGAGCTATTTGCATCTGATTTCACTGTCTCCTGGGCATAAGTATTGCTCTGGACCTGTGGATTTCTCCGGGGGATTTCTAGAAAATACCTGTCTTTTTCTTTGGAAGTTGCAGTGTTCAGCGATAACCTGACAACACCCCCACTAAAGTGATTAGTCTATTTAATCATCAGAAGTGTTCCCTCTAATTTCCTGATCATGCACAGTTGTTAGCTCTGTGTGACACATTTTGTAATGGTCTTCTCTCAGTGAACTAGTGGGAGAAGGGTTAAACTTAGTTATCTGCGGTGAGAGCTACCACTGGACCTGCAGTGAGAGCTAGCACTGAACCTACTGCAAGTTCTATCAGCTGAAGCTCAGACTTCATTATCTTTTTTCTAAAACCCACTCATTTTGTGTTAGGAAGGCTCTGACTAGCCCTTAAATGGTATCTGAATTGAACCTTAATGGATAATTACATTACAAACAAGGTTTTCCTCTGTCTTTTTGATCATGTCACTGGGAGCAAAAATGTTGGTTCTTTCGTGCCTTTTCTTATCCCATTTTAATCCCAATTCTGTTGCTGCAGGTCTACCATAAATTACAGTATGCTAAAGGAATTTCCTATTGATTTGCTCTGACAGTGATTTGACCAGCTATGTGAATAGCTGATGGAAGCAGAACTTATCTTTGGTTCAGACAGTAGAGCGTTGACTAAAGCTTCAAGGTAAACATTTACAGAAACCTGAAATCATAATGCCTTGCAGCTCAGCACAATTTACAAATGTATTAATTAAGCTTCAGTACTGGCTTTACTGTGTGTTAGAAGAGACTCATAATAGGTTGACACCAGTAACCTTTTATTGTTTATCCTGCTCGGAAGTCACTAAGAATGAGGGTGAAGAAATGTCAAATAATCAGGTCATATGCAAGTGAATGAGTCTTGATGGTTGAAGCTTAGTACCGTGGGAACCATTATTGTCTGGAGTAATTTCTGGAACAGTCAAGTTAATTTCTTTTTTACAATGTTAGTTCATAAGCTGGGGAAATCTACAAACAATTTATACAGTCAGATGAAAATTCTTTTCCTGAGTCTCATAGGTAGCTTCACAGCTAGTTCCTGACACAAATTAGTAAAACAAAAAAGTCTGATGACAAAGATAACAGGTCTTGAAGTTATCGTTACTGGAATAGCAAGGTCCAGCATAAATGCATTTAATAGAAGAGGAAGCTGAAGCAATAAAGTGATATTTACTTGAAGAGACAATAGGGCATTGCCTTTTCACTCTTCTGTGGTATTAACATTTCTAGCTGCCCCACTATGTACACAGCTCTCATGGCTTTATGCGGTGAGGACTGGATTCTTGCTGTTCACAGTGGGATCACTTGAATGCTTGTGCCTGCCTGCCTAATATATGTTAATTGAAGGACTTTTGTGTCTCAACATCTTTATTAATATTAATGGAATGAGATTTTTAATGGACCTATACAAAATATGCTTGACCTAGCTTAAGCCCTCACTTTTGTTTTTCTACTCTCCAGCACAGTGTGGCTTCCAACTAATTTAAGAACATAATATTATATTCTGTGGCAGAATACACAAACTAATGAAACATGGATTACCCTTCAGATCTGCAGTTTCGTTGCCATGCAATATAAAATTTATGTAACATCAGAATATAATTAGTTTTTTTTTTAAATAATGAAATTAAAAACAGATTTGCTTTTTCTTCATGCAAATTAATGCATTTCGGTGAAGAGACTGAGCATTTAAAAATAAATCTGTCTTGAGCAAGCTTGTCTTATGTGACACATTCTTTTTTTTTTGGAAGAAGTCATGAAAACAGTAGGTCTTAAAATTGGTCTGGACTAAACCTCAAGAAATATTTTCAGTTAATACTGTAATTGAAGTATTATCTGGTCATGGTGTAGGGTAGGTATAAATGGTGTAAAACAGTGTCAGAGAAGAAAGTTTAAACTTTTCTAAAACATGTGGCTACCCAGTTTAATTTCCTGCTAACACTTGATAGAAAGTTGCACTACTTATCTTGGTTGATGCAAGTATAAATTAAGGATTATAGTACAGATCTTGGTCTAGGGCCAGCCTGATTTTTCTGCAGCCCACCATGGATCTGCAGATAATTACAGTACAGACGAGAAAAATGTTTCTGTCACTTTTGCACTTTTTTGCTACTTCTTCTGTCAGAGGATCATTCCTTATAGTCTGCTCTACAGACTTACATTGTTTGCAATAGCTGTCTGTGAAATCACCGTAGAGACCAGCCTACCACAACAGTATCTCCAGCCCCAAGTTTCTTTCTCTGATTGCTGGCTGCTCTTCATGCTAGAAGCCGTGCTGAAGGCTGCATGGATATTTTTTGCATTCCCAACATCGCGTACTGATGATCAGATTGTTTTCTCGCCTCTAGCAAAAGGTTGAGCAAAGGGGAGAAAAAGGACAACTTCCAGGCTGAGACAGAAGTGAGCAGCTGATATCTTTTGATTCCTGCACCACAGTATCTTTCACTGTCATTGACAGGTATTTGCTGGTTTAGGGGCTTCATCTAAAGCTTGTGGAGAGTAAAAGGTTTTATGCTGGCTTTTCTGGATCAGAACCTGTCCTCAGGAGAGTTCCTCCATGTATCATCTTGGCCTTAGAATAAAGAGGCACACCATTTCTTTGGGTAAAATTGCTACAATTACTCTTTGGTTTAGAAAGGCATTTTTCAAATCGAGGGTACTGCTGGCTCATCAAGAAAGTGAAGCACGTCAGTTTCCACTAGCAGACCCTAAAACCCATCTTGTAAATAATCCAAGGTAGTACTGTATAATCAGATTTTCCTGAGTTACAAAATGGAGGAAAATGGCCTACCTGAAAGGCAAAGAAAAACCCATCTACAGACTGCCTGTATCCTATTCTCAGCGACTGCTTAGACTAACAGCAGCCAGACATGAAATGAAGCAGGAGTTCAGGCGGCTTCCCAGAGAACCAGCTGCTGGAGAATGCAGTGAAGTGCTTGGCATCTGGTGCCTGCAGCTGCCAGATGTGTTTCAGTGTACTAACACCAAATGTTTTCATTACTGCTATGCTGCCAGGGTATTATGACAATTGAAGAGTAAAGAAAGTGCAATGGCCACCAAAAAATTCAAAGTCAAAACTAAGTAAATGTAAAGAGGTTACTTGGCCTAATCCTGATCAAGTCTTAGTGAAGTAAAATCTGGCATTTAGAGTAAAAGAGGAAATTAGTTTATGAGGCTTGTTTCCCTTGGTTGACAGGAGTTGGATTTCACAGTCTTTGACCTGCAAAAAGGTGCAAGGATATTAACACCTGTCTTCCTGGGAACACCTGTAGGAGGCAAGACCTTATTTGTATTTTGCCCTTGCTAGGAGAGCAGAGAGGAGGACATGCAGTCTCCTATAGAAACAGTTAAGTGATTCTTGTGATTCCTCTGCCTGTCAGAGACCCCTTGGTGGTCATTTTCACTGTCTGAGGCAGGGTCCTACAGCTCTCACTCAGCGAAGGTCATGCATGAACCCAAATACAGGGTGGGAGTCATGACAGAGCAGGGCCATGTTTCACTGAACATCAGACTAATGGTACAGTGACAGTTTTGGTTTCTCCATCAGCTTGCGTGACAGATGTAACACCAGTGAAAGGATAATTTGGACCTGAAGCTGAGTCAGCAAGAGAGGCTGATAGATTACCACAGACAGTTGAAGCTGGGATCAAAAATGTGCCAGACTTTGGTTTTGACCTGTGTATGTCACCAGTTCTATTTACAGGTTTTCAGCTTTCGGGTTGTAGTCCCATAAGAAGTGTATTTTTTGTTGCAATTTTCCAACCATTTCTTGAAAAATAGCTTTCT
Organism: Anser cygnoides; assembly: GCF_040182565.1. NCBI lineage: Eukaryota > Metazoa > Chordata > Aves > Anseriformes > Anatidae > Anser > Anser cygnoides. Next base: position 7,002,793 of record NC_089884.1, read on the forward strand.
GGTGTGCAGAATAGCAACACAAGACCAAATTAGTTGGAATCGGCTTGAGGCTGAAGGAACAGTATATTTTTGGTTGTGGCAGTTCACGTGTTTTATTTAGTCATTTTAAAGATTTCAGTGTGGGAAGGTCAGGAGCACACTCTAATGTGAGAAACAAAACAGAAAGAAATGTTCTTCACCCAGAGTGAAGGTCTGTGTCCTGCAAACTAGCATTTGTACGGAGCAAAGGACACTCTGCCTCCACAGGCCTACTTTTCTAGTGGGTGTAACAGAAGATTTGGAGTATTTCCCTGTGGGGCTGTGTTGCTACTTGCTATCAACCTGCTCTGAATGGTGCCCCTGTGCTCCATAATATCTCCATAGCATGCCACGTGCCCTTAAAGGTAGTTTATCTTCTGGACCTGACTTTTTGCATTTTTCTAGTCAGTAAAAAGGAAGAGAAATTGATGTATACGTACATACACGTCTATACCAAAGAGCTGAATTGATGCTAGTGTGAATCTTGATTTTACTAAAGACAGTGCAATGCAGTAAATATGAATGTATTTTCATTTCCATAAAGTTGCACGAGGCAATTTTCTCTAGAGCTGTTATCTTTTCTGCCATTCAATAGCAATATCATGCTAGCAAAACAGTAACTATCATTTTAATCAGCTCCTTCATGTTTCTTCCAGGAAGGGACTCAAATTTTAAGGAGAAGGGTGATGAGGTTTGTCTCTGATTTTTGTAGTAAGTGGATGGAGGAAAAGTAATTGCAAAAAATGACCATGACATACATCGGTCCTGCATAACTTCTATCATTATATATTAAAACTGTTAAAGGAAGAAGTTGTTATGAGTTCATAAATTATTTTATACAATTTACTTATGCAAAAAAATACATTTAGGCTTGATGACATTTGTGAGAATTGATAGTAGTATAAATAATTTGAAAAAATATGAAACTCCAGTGTCCTATTCTGGCACTTTTGAGGAGTTCAGTAGAGGTGTACAAACAAGAGTCCAGGATAGGAGAGAGCAAATGTGGAATCTTGGGCTGAAACTATGTCAACAGGATGGGGAGTGTAGTTTCAACCCTCTCTTATCTTCACAGCGTTCCTTGTGCATGCTATCTCTCCACAGCGAGATGGTTGATTGATTCATAGCAACTGATGGCCAGTTTAAAATTACAAAGCTTTCAATTTCCTTGTTCCCGGCAGATGAAGAGGGCGGGCATTTCCTGATTATATGGTATACATTCAAAGTATTTCAGTTCCCTATGGTGCTATTTGTGACTAATTTACTTCCATACAACATTAACACTGCTGGTTTTATGCTGTGGGAGGAGTGTATAGTGTAACATGCTGTGAAGAGAGGAAATGTTTCACAACAAGAGGTCCTTCTGGCTTTTCCTCTGTTTATGTTACCACCTGGAAAGAAGAAAAGGTGGAGTAAATGACTGATGATCCAGATGGATTGCACGAACAGTCACATCTTTAGGCATGACACATTAGGCTGGGCAAATTCACGCAGAGAAGTGGCAGGATTGCACTTTAACTCCTGGAAGCACATATATTCTTATGTAGGGAAATGTGTAGGAATGAATAGCACTTGATTACCTTCATGCCACTGGTCTTTTGGCAGACCCGTTAGCCAAAGAAAGCCTGTGTGACCACTGAGCAGCCAGATTATTGTGGGGGGAAGTTAGGGATGCACTAAGGTGAGAGACAGGGACTGGGGACAGGATATAGCTGAGAAGTTTTAATGTGAGAATGATAAATCAGGGTCTGTGCAAGCAACACTGAGGTTCAGAGAGGCTCAGAATGAGGGGAACACATTTTTTACTCTTCATGTTCACTTCCCTAATTCCTGCCTATGGCTGTAGACAAGTGATCTCTTCCTTATGGGAGTTGGTGTGCTTTGATGCACTACTTACTTGACTCATGTAGCACCTCTCAGCCCACCAAGTGTATCCTGATTTCTAAGGGCTTAAGATACAACAGCAGCTAAGCTGTGCAGCACTTCACTCAGGTTGTGCCCAAAGTCCACAGAGAGCAGCTGTTGGCATGGCATGGTGTGAGCTCAGGTCTTGTGTTCTTTGCTGCCAGGATGGAGCAGGGAGCACATGCAGGCTCTGGGACTGGGATATACATATGAGCCTGATGTGTCTGTACCTCTCAAACACTTCCTTGATGTCCCAGAGCCTCTGTGACCCTGACAGCACATTCCTCTTCTTGGAGCTTTTTTCTTAACCTATGTTTAACCTGACCTTTGCTTAACCTACCGTTCAGTAGATTCATTGCAGAAAGAAGGTCAGGCTGCCTAGGAAATTTTCTCTGCTGAATCTTCTGTTGATTGTTTTTTAACCATCTTTTTATAACTTTGCAACATGTTAAGCTGTCAACAAATTCCATATAATTATATTTCCCTTGACTTTACTGCATTTTTAATTCAACTAGAAGGCCTATAGTGCTTAAGAAAGTGACAACTCCTATGGCAACAGATGTCCAGATTTCTTGGACTAGTTTAATATAGAGAATATCTCATGGAAGAAAACATCACTTTCAAGTACAGTCTTCCCTGTGTCACTTTATTTTTACCATTTCTTGAGGTCTCAGAGATCATCACAAGGTTAGGTAGATCTTTGGGTTTCCACAGTCCATGTTAGAAAGTAGTACATTGACAACACTCTACTGTACAAATGCTTTGATGAAGAAATGCTATTCACTTGCTTGAAAATCACAACAAATGTGTGCTTGCTGACACAAGAATCAAAGGCTTCCCTTCTTGGATGAATTTCTACAGGACTCTGTAGAAACGGAATCCTTTGTGTCCTTTCCTCATCATCTTTTTCGTCCTCTGATTCTCAGACGTGCTTATTGGAGCTGATTTCATAAATGAAAAGAAATATGTAAATATTCCCACACCATCTTACGTGCTTTTCTTAAGATGCATCTCTGCTAAAGAGTCTCATAATTCATAGGCTTATATTAAAATCTGCTTATGGTAAAATCAATGTAACCTTTAATGACTGCTGTAGCTCTGCAGGCCTAGGCAGTAAGTCAAACACAGACCTGAATACTTGGAAACTGTTGTGTTAACAGCCCAAGTACTGGTTTAGACTTGTATGTTGTACTCTGACCCTGTCAGCAGGCAGGATGTCAACAGATGTAAATTGATGTATTGCATTGAGGAATGGATTTAGCTCACTTTATGCTGAAAATCTGGACCAATATTAAGGTAGTGATACTGTTTCCATTTTAAGAGGACAGTTTTGGCATGGTATTATATTTCATACCAAACCAGGACATAATTGTGGTGGTTTTTGCATGAGGTCAAAGTTGTTTCTACTACAGAGATTACTGCAGTTAGAAAATTATACTGAAAATTATTTCTCATCAAACTTTCATTTATAATTGTATTAAAAACCTTTCTAGACAGGGCCAAATTCACCCAGATTTCCTGTGTTTCATTTCAGTAGTAAAACCAGCAAGACTGTTGGCATGCTCACCTTTGTGCATCATTCCCTTAAAATCAAAACATACACTAATTTGTGGGAGGGAGGAGTGTGTGTATGCTCAGTTTGGAAGGAGGACAGAAATTAGGGCAGTATATCTGGGCACCACCATTTGGTAGCTTGTTACCTTTGGCTACAATTGGGAAAACAAATCTTTGGACCCCTGGAATACTTGGCAATATAATACTGTGAAGGCAGGTTTCATGGCTATAAACAGTGCCTACAAATATGTGACTTTTTCACGGCATGCAGTTACAACATTTAGCTTAGCAAATAACTCACTTCTTATTCAAATGCCTATTCTAAATTAAGACCAGGACACCAAAGATGTTCCTGTTGGATACTGTATCTCTAAATCTGACATGGAGTTGTCGTTGTACAGGATTCTAAATGTGAAAAACCTGAGAAAATGGTGAGGTCTTATTTTAAATCATTGGAATGATACTGCCCTGTATTTCAGGTTTAATGGTTTGAATTGCATTCACAGTTTTACTGATTTTTTAGAAAGAAAACATGATTCACACACACTTAAGCTACTGTCCTGTTTTGAAGAGATGACTACAGCAAAAACAGAGAAGATGAAATTTATTCTTTCCTTCTCCCCCTTTTGCAGCAATGCTAAGCAATCACACTTTGTCTATAGGCATGTGTGAAGTATAAAGAATTACAGCAAGGGAATTCCTAGTTATGAGCAAACCTATCAACCTTCTCAGACTCCAGTGAATGTGACCACATAATTTCAGGGTCACATATCGGGTCGCACTGTGAGTCCTGTGACTGGGGACACATGGCACAAGTCCATCTAGTGACGTGATGAGGGACAAATCATGGGCAGATCCACGTTTGAGCAATGTGTCTTTGAACAGGGCACTTAACCAGCCTGGAGCCCTGCTAGGTGGCACGTACTCAGCTACCGTGACCTTGTCTGCTCAGCACAACTTGTCAGTGGATGAGAGCTCAGGCTGCTGAGTGGCATCCTCAAGGCTGGGGCTGCAGGGGGAGAAAGGCCACGTGCTTGTAGTGACGGAGACAGAGGCATTTTAGAACAACCCGGCAGGAATCAAATGCGAGTCTTCACCAGGCTCTTTTGAGCATCTGCGGTGTAGAGTATACTGCCCTGCCTTTAAAACTGAGAAATAAGGAACGGAGAAGCTGAATGACTGAAGAACTGGGAGTTTAATCCAGATAACCCAGGCGCCAGCCTGACATCTCACTCTTGCGCCATCTTTGCTTCTTAGTTTCCATTCCCTTAATGGCCTAAGCTCTTTTGTTCCACTCCCTTTCCCCTTCCCACACAGATATTTCAACATATGTATATGTCTGTGTATGTGGAATATCAGCAAAGCTGATACTTTGCTCCCTACAGAGTTCTTTGTGACCACTCTCTCATGTAACTAATCCATAGCAATGTATACTCCAACAAGGAAAATTAAAAGGTTGGGAACCACTGACCTAACTTCTTAGTAAGCAATACAGCTGGCAATCAGATGTAACCCGAGTCCTCACTATTGGAGCTGCCTGAGCTATTCATAGCAAAATAAAATTGCTATGGGAATAGAGCTGGATTTATTTTGTTTGAATGCAAATTATCCCAGGTCAGACAGGCTCAGATCTTCTGCCCCCTCAAATTCATTTGCATCAGCTCTGCTAGGCTGAAGCTTTTATCTGGAGGATCTTCAGTGGGGAAAAGTAGATATGTGTAGTGAACTGCCACTGTCTAGAACATTCCCTGCGGGGCTTTGACACAATCATTGTAAGCCACTCTGAACAGAGTGAAGGGTCTGCAATCAGCTAGTCCTGTGTGGTGTCTGAGTGTGGTTAGTATCTCTCTGTCTTGGCTGCAACTTCAACAGGGTGTCTTAAAGGGCAGAAGGAGCCTTTCACACTTGTTTGCCACTCTCACTCATGATTTGTAATATTCTTCTGAAAAGCCTAGCTGCCAAAGTCCTATCATCACAGGAAAAGCTGAGTTTTCACTAAAAAAAAAAAAAAAAAAAAGAGACCAAGTACGACTTTAGTACACATGATCATAAAGGGTAAAAAAAATGTTAAACAATCCGAAATGTTTCAAGAAATCAGAAAGCAAATAAAACACCAAAGCCCTTAAGCATTATTAAAAAAAAAACTCATAATTTATGGTATTATGCAAGACCTGATTCAAGACTTCCAATGTTTGGAGCTGCATGTACGTTAGGAGGGAATGTTCCTTATCAGAAACAAGCAAACATCTGCTAATGCTGAGTTCCTATGGAAAAGAATCTCTAAGTACTGATTTTAGTTATCTGTTAAAATCAGTTCTTTTGTTTTAAGCAGTTCATTTTCAGTGTCATTATTACCTGAACAGTCTTACTGGTTTTGCCTTTATTACAGTTATAGGATCAGAAGATTGATTGACAAGGCATGCAGTTTCCTTAGAATATTAGTACATCTGAATTTCATCAACATAAAATGGATTGGCTAAACACGGAGGAGGAGAATCTTGCCAGTGCATTTTCATTGCACCTAATCCTTCGAGCAGTATGAATAATTCATAGTGGACCATCCATAGGGCAACTTTCTGCCCTGTCTAAAGGTCTGTTAAAGATCTAGATATCTTGAAGTCACATTTCAGAGCTTTAAGAGGAATATAAATGGTGCTTTTATTTTGTGCTCCTACACAGAGTGGGAGGACAGGGAGGGCTGCACTTCCTATGCTTCAAAGTTAAAGGTAGGGCTCCTCTCACAGGCAAAGGATTCTCTTAAGTCCTAATCCAGCAATGAACTCTGTTACACGCAATGCTAGTTTAGGGGACTAACTAAACTACCTTTTGAAGACAGTTGGTCTGTTACACTTGGTGTACCATAAGTAACTAATCAACTGTAAGACAGCACATGACAAGTATGGGCTGCCTCTTTTTAGGAAAAGTGAAGCATAAATGCATTCATAAAACAATCCTGCTGTTTCCTGTTTGTTTTGTGATGGATTTCAGAGCTGTCATAACTAATAAAATATCTAGATTTTATCTTACAGTTGCAGGGATTTGCTTAAACAGGCCATACCCAACTGCTTGTACAGCTACCAAGCCTAAATTCAAGCAATTGGTTTTAGCTAACTGCTTTCCAGAACCATTGTAACAAGCCAAAGAGCCAAACAGTCAGTGCCCATACTGATGGAATCGTTAATGAAGTGATCTTGAGTGCACTTGGCAAAACTTTGACACTTAATTTAAATGTCAATAGTCTGTAGTTTGCGTCATAATGCTGTACTTTACATTAGTACTTCTGTTCATTTATGATGCCTACTTTTTTTTTTTTTTTAATATGAGAAATGAGGAAGCTCAGTTATGTATGAGCAAGTATTTAATCTTTGGCAAAGCAATCAGATTTGTGTTAGTTCTAGAATATCTCATTACCCTGCAATAAATACCAGTTTAATACATTTAAATACCAATGTGAGTGGTTCAATTACCTTCAATGGAGGAACAAATAAGAGTATTTCCTTATTTGCCATTTGTTGACAGAGGATTGCATAAAGATGTTTTAAACAAGTTCAGTCAACTGCAGAAATACAAAGGCACTATTCAGAGATAACGTTGTCTTTGTTCATATAGGAATAATTGAAGACATGCAATTTTGTTACCTCGTTTTAATAATTGCTGCATGTTCTGCATAGCACTTCTTTTGAGCAGCCAAACAGAGTAGTCTTTCATGACTAATTCAGACTGGCAATTTAAATGTCTTACTCTCCTTCTGTCGGATCCTCTGATACTAAAATGTTATGTTGTTAAGAATTCCTAACATTTTACATTTGCAAGAAATCTATGTTAGAAAACAGAATAAACTCAGTTATTTTGTGAGTCATTTAGAATCTACAGAAACGTGATCAGCTGTAGAGCTCTCAAATTGAAATAGGCAACCAGTGATTCTAATGTTTCTTTCATAATAAAAATATTTTAGTATGTATAAAGTCCATTAACTTAACCTAAACATTTGGTGTGGTGCCGAGCCAGATATTGCAATCTGGTGAAAATCAGTAAAGGTCTGCTGAGGTTATCCTCATCAGCCAGGGCCCCAGACCAATAAAACATTACATTTGTACCTTTCTGATTCTGGGATAGTCATCAGTAACTGCCCATGTACAGACTCGATGCTATTCTGAAGAATGGGTGAATTTGTTTGGCAAACATAAAAGCTAGGGAAGAGTTTAGTTAACTTAAATTCTCTTTTGTTTAGTGTGTTCGCATGACTTTGTGCTGCCTGGTTTGGGACAGGATCAAAAATGAAAATGCTCTGAGTTTTACTCGTGGGATCTCTGACTTCAATAATACATGTGTATTATTGGAAACCTCATGAGAGTCCATTCTCACTAGTTTCCCAGAACATTTTCTTTCCCAAATTGGTATAAAAGCACTCTGGAAATGCTTGCAGTTCAGAGACAATGTTCAGTTCAATGGGAGCTCCTAGGTGCTTAGAACTCTAAAAGTCAGTTATTTATTTAACAACATGTGGATGGATTTAGGGGGCCAGACCTGTCACTTTATGTTGGAAAATCATGGATTGTGTCCCTGTTGCTGTGTCTCAGAACCTTGTTTAATTCACCCAGTGCTTCAGTAACATGGGTGCATCTGTATGAAATGCCCTTCTGAGGGGAACAGAAACAAAATAGGGAGGCAAAATACACTTCAGCTCTGTTAGCTGCCACTGCTGTCGCCTTTGCAGCAACCACCCAGAAAAGGGGCTGTAGGTCATAGCAGAGAGGGAACAAACTTCTTTAATTACCATGATTTACTGCCATTGGTTTGGCTGTTTGCTCATGCTGCTTCCCATGGGTAAAGATATCTTTCACCTCTGCAATACTTCCCATAATTCAGCTCCTTCATTCTGCTTTGCCAGATATGTTGCTTGTATTTTTTCTACCTAATTTCACATCTTAATTTGCTCATTTTGATTATAGTTTCCAGAGTGTTGACATTTTGACCCTAACCTGAGAGGTGCTCAATAACCCATCTCTCAAAAAGTCAGTTAGCGATATCAGGTATCTACTATTTCAGGTCACTCTGTACTATGCTGGTGGCTATAATTCTTGGAAATAGTTTTGCTTATGACTGTAGTAAGGTTATAGTCTTACACATTTTTCATTCTACCACCTTAACCTATCTGAAGAGGTGAGACTACCTCATTACACATTCTCTTAAGAAACAATTACTTATTCAGACTGCCCACATGATGTGGGATTGCTTTGAACAGCCTTATACTGGTATTGGTTGAATATCCTTGCTTTGGAGGAAAGAAAAATTCATGGCATGTGTGAGAAAACTGTACATCCCTTTTCAAGGCTAGACCCAAACCTCATTCTAAACAGCTGGCAGTTTTTGTCATCTTGAGGGGACTTTGTAGCAGGCTGCTGGTATATGCATGGGGGACTGCCATCTCTGAGCATGCATTTGAAATGGATCTGAAATCACTGTTGCTGTTCTCCAAGCTGCTGGCCAGGAACTAGCTCTGTTACAAAATACCGTATAGACACATAAACATTATGCTGAGCTTGAGCTAATAAGCCCAGTCTCTCAGCAGCTACATTGCTCGGCTGGCTTTCCTCGAGCTGCCTTGGACCACATGCAGACTGAATAGAGGAGTAGTCTCAAACATGAAGATCATATCTATACTTCATAAAGGAACTGCCAATATCCACCTATAAAACCAGATGGAAGGGACTCATCTCTCTCTTTCTGCTTCTAAGATGCTTATTATTCCAGAACTGGAAATGGTCTAGCAGAAAAATCCCACAGGTGGGACATATGAGCTAGGGGAGGCCCTCCTCCAGCAAGGTGGAGAACAGTCTTTTGTGATGCTAAAGGCCCATAAACCTAGCATCACATCGGGGCAGAAAACAAGAGTTTGGCTTTAATTAAAATGAACTGTAGCTAAGGTAATTTCTTGAGTTTTCACTACGAAGAGGAGAAAAACTCCAGTGTGCTGTGACACGTGATGGTCCCAAAATACTGTAAAGTGAATTCTAGATATAGAGGCAACTTGTGGTTGTGGACCTCAGATAATTTTAAATAACCGGCAACTATTGTTCTTAGGTCATCTGTTCTTACTCTATCCATTTCAATGAAGTTTTACATTTACATTTTTATTTATTTTAAGTAGAACTAAAAGCTGTACTTTGTGCCTCTGATACGTGCTGTAATTCTCGTTAAAATGTTTGAATCAATGACTTGTGTGCTGGACAGTTGGGAAATAACACAACAGAAGTCTTGGATCAATGTCCACTGATGTCTGTGGGAAGGTTTATGCCAATTTCAGTTGGCCTTTTGTCAAGTCTTTTAAAACTTTGTGTGAATATTTGGAATCATTTTAATGGGTGTGAAACTACATTTAACTCTGCTTTTTGAGAGATTTTTCATTTTGAGTACATGCACACTCACCTAATGGTATAGACTTCATTAACTTCTTTGGCCATGGTTTTAGCTGCTACCAGTTTAGATAGAATGTTTCTAGCACTCTCGATTTTATATATATACTTATAATACTGAATAAAGCATTCTGAAAATGAGAAGTATTGCTTAGACAGTACATGCACATGTTTTTTAGCACTTGTTTTAGCTGAGATATTCCTGTCTGTACATACTGTAACTCAGTATTCTGTCAGTCATTATTAAGTAGTTTTGTTTAGCAGAGACATTGCAGTAAATTTATTCATATGTTTTAATTATCAGTTTCATTTCAATAGGCTTCTTACCTCATTATTTGTATTTTGCATCTGGATTATGAAACTCCTGCAATTTTATTATGCGTGTGGCCAAGTTGTTACCTTTAATTTTATTAGCATTTAATGAAAATGCCTTGTATGCAAACAGAGAACTCACAGCCATGAATCTCTTCTAGTGTAGAGCAAGGGTTTCTTTACTACCTTAGAACCTCTTTTTTTTTTTCTTTTTTTTTTCTTTTTTTTTCTTTTTTTTTTCTTTTTTTTCTTTTTTTTCTGTTTTTTTTGTAGGCAAGAAATATAAGTTTTGAAAAATCCTCCTCTTTGTGGTGTGTCTGTCACTGTCAGTGCTGTGTTTCTTATGGATGGTCTGTTTTTTGGAGATGCTGAAACATCAGAATGAATTATATTTACTAACCAGTAAGCTCCCAGTTTGTTCACTCCAAGTCTAAGAACACAGGGGGAGACAAATGGGAGCAGCCTTTGTGTGGTTTCAGTAAAAGGCAAATGATAGAAACAGGTATGTTAGAGTGGGACTCTAAAAACCATTTTATGTGGATTTGAAATCGTGGAAGATTTACTTGGTTTAGAATAGCTAAGATGAACTTTCAATGTTTTAAAACATTCCTCTTATTCCTCAGTTTATAATCTATTAAAAAAAATCTTGAAGCAGATATTTTATTGTCATTTCCCTTGTCTAAATTTCATTTTGAGATTCTTCCTCCTTTAGAACTATACCCAGAATATGGAACAAGTTCCTTAGTTCGGTGATAGCACCCTGATACTGAGGAATTTTACAAAGATGTATTCCAGTCTGAAAATTCCTTTTGCCCAGAGCTAAGCAAACACTTCATAACAAATAACGAGTGGGAGGAACGTTCCCTTCTCATCTCTTCTCAACTTGTTTGCAAACAAACTGCAAGTTCCTCTAATTTACTGATTCAGAATTATTTGCTATCCACACAGATCAACGTATGTCTTTCAATTTACTTCCCAATGGTATGGAATATCCCTGACAGAAACATAGCAAATATGTGTTGTGAGGGAAGAAAAAAGAACAGCAAATTCCAACTGAGCAGTCTCTTGGGTTTTCCTTTCCACCATGTTCTCACAGTTACTGCTATTGTTAGTGATAACCACAGTGGGAGAACGAAGAGGGAATAGATAGGAGTCCCTGGTCATTTTCATGCTGTGTTGTCTAGACTTACTAAAAATGGTAGATTTGATCAGCCTGCTTCCTCTCATAGTGTTATGATTGCAGAAAATCTGAAGAGAAAAATGCAGTTTGGACCTATCCAATCCTCTTCTTGTCAGGTTCTAAACCCATCAAAATTAATGGAAAGGTATTATTGAGTTCTGATTCAAGGATAAGCACGTGTATACTTAAAGCTATGCTGGCAATATGAAAACCTAATGCATAAAATTTCCATGACAATTTTGACACTAATTGTTCATCTACTGAAATACTTGAGCTGGAGAACCATATTGCATATAACTCGTGATTACAGTGATGTTTCATGTATTTGTAGGAAAAATTCCAAAGAACAAAGAACATATTTTTATTTTTTTTTAACACTTACACTGCCCAGGAGTACAGACTAGCCAAAACCTGGCCTTCTCCAAGGAGCTGTAATTCCTTGGCAGTATAAAGTTAGGAAAGATGTTTCTGTGCTAGTATCCTGCCTGTGTGCTCTGGTATTTCTCAGCTGGCATATTTTCCAGATAACATGACCATAGCCATAGACCGTTTTACTTTATCTAAGGCTAAAATTCAAGAACCTGCAAGAAAAGCATCTGACTGTTATTGCCCAATTGCCCACTTAGTACCAATCCAGAGGAGTGCATCTCTGTCAGAAGCCAGGTCAGCATTTTCGGCATTACTTTTGAATTACTGATGTTATTTTAATGTGAATCCTTGAAACCATTCCATACCTGAAAGAAATGGAAAATGATCTGTGATTTAGTGAGTAACCAGGCTGCTCCATGGCACTTCCCCTTTCTTCATGACAACTTCATAAAACTAGATGTTACCAAAAGAAGATACCTTTCATTCTCACAACATTTTTCAATTTGGAGGACATGTCTGATGCAAAACACAAAGAAAAGAAGTCTTATTGGAGATTCAGGTTCATTTCTGCCGAGGGAAAAAAAAAAAAAAAGTGAATACCTTTGTAAGGCACTCAAGTCAGTTACAGCCTATGAAGTAGTGCAGCAATATGCAGTACAGGGTCCAGAACTCCCTCTGCCTTTTTTTTTTTTCTCCAGAATTCTCAATCTGCCCTTATAATGTTAAATATAGAAATTACATTTGGGGCTACATTTGGTAGAAGTTGGTGTACATCAGGGATAGTTTCTTACAGGAAAATGTAGAAAACCCTTTGTTCCATATGGTTTGAATCATTTACAAAATTAATCCTACAGGAATAATTTCAGATGTGGAAACCTTTAAAATGGGGAAATAAAAACCAGATTTACTACGTTTATGTTTTACATCAGAAAAAGAAAAAAAAAAAAGGCAGTGACCAGTTATCAGTGCACTCTAGCAGATGAAGATTGCCTCTCAGAACCACTTTTAAATTGTTTAATGACACAAAACATAAGGATTAAAATATTAGTCTTCTTCCCTACAGGAAAGTACTTTGCCATTGCCAAATGTGATTTGACATTTGAAATATGCCAGCTTATGGCATTAAGCAGGAAAGTTAAATTCTTGTCAATGTTGTCTCTCTCTTATTTATCAGGGGCAATTTTAACTTTTCTTTAGAATGTTAAGTAGATATAGACAAAGGTAATTATGAATTTGTGTTGAAGAGAGGAGAGGGGGTAAATTGTTAATCAGAATAGCATCTATTTTTATGTTCATATAAATTTTCAGGAAGCAATTTGATCATCTGAGTTCATAATATGGAATCTGTTCTATTGTCAAAATGAAGATCATGGTACTATTTTAGGAGCACTACTATTAGAACCCCACGAAAAATGCTTATACTGGGGAGTACTGTGAATATACTATCAATTTGGAAAGACAGAAGTGAATTTCCATGAAGAGGGCATAGTGTCTGACTATAGACTACGGCGTATCTCCATATCTCTGATAAATCTTTTAACTGGACTTAAAGTCAATTTTAGCATTAGCTTAGAAAACGGTTAAAGCTGTGAAGATTTTACAAGTAGCTTTCTATTTTCACTTGCTTTACATGTTCTGTTGAGTTTTCCTCATGGGAAACAGTTCTGAAAGTGCAGAAAATTTCACAAATCCTTAAGAAATACAGTGCTTGTATTAGTCATTAAAATTTAGTCTCTTTTGAATATCCTTGGCATTCTGGATGCAGGAGTTTAGGCTAAAGAAAGCATCAATTTCAGAAGGGAATATGTGATACCTGTCTAATATGTACATTTTCAAAGAATGCTTTTTGAGGAAGGAGGTGGAATCATGAGCTTTGAGGACTTAAGATGTCGGACAAGATGGTTTGTAATTGACATTTGTTTGTCTGCACATATTTTTCTGAAGTATTAGAGAAATGTAGTCCTCATGGGATGTCAGTTTTGGCAGGAGGGTATTGGCACATGGTAGAGCTCCACTGATCCAAAACAAAAATCTGTATCTAGTATTATGTATATAATGTAATAGAATTACCTGATGAAACTTCGTGGTTTTTGACTTGGTAAAAAGGAGTGTTTATTACAACGTGTTTTACAAACCCGAGAAATGAAATAAAATCATAACTGATTAATGAGCTGCATGGAAATACTTCCTCAGTGCCACCCGCATTTCTCTGGCCCTGATCCTGGAAACACTTCATCACATGTGCAGTTTTATGTATAGATACTATGTGAAAAATACAGCATAGTTTTCCCATACTCACTTCAGTCTTTTAGGGATCCAAAAAGGAAAACAATTAAGATACTTGATTTCACTGATCAGTTTTCATTTGTATGCGGGCAAAAAATATAAACTGCTTTATATTGATTAAATTGCTGGGACTTGATTACTGAATGATGATACTAAAATTTTTAGATGCTGTAACTTTGCACCGCTGCACCATAATGTGCTTAGGTTTCTACTTAGAGTAACCTTATGTCTGGATTAATATTGCTTACAAAATTAGTCACGACACTGTGTGAAGGTGCTATGCTAATGCTGTGGAGTACAGCATTCTTGTTCTCCGTGTTACCAAACATAACACCTGGTCATCTTCAAAGTGAAACAATGAATATTTAGTTGGGAAGACTATCTAGATTAAATCCTGAGTAAATGTATTTTAGAGGAGTACATTTCAGTCTGTCTAGAGGCTTTGAAGGGAGATCACTGTAAGAGCTAGCATGTTCAGCTGTGAACCTTGACAGTCTTTCCTCTAATTTCTGTTTTGTTGTTGTTTTTTTCTAGTCAGGTTTGATAAGGACACAGAAGATCGAGTTCCTTATATCTCCCTTACCTCAGCAGCTAGCACAGGAGCACAACTACACATCACCTGCTGGACATCATCCTCATGTATTATATAAACGAACAGCAGAAGAGAAGGTGCACCGGTACACAGTAGAGTCCAATCCCAAATACTTTTCTCTTGGCCATCACAGAAATCACACTTCGCACAAGTATCATGCTCAAGCGAATGGTTACCACCATGGAAGGTTTCAAAAGCAACATTTTTGTGGACGTCGCAAGAAATGTATGTAAGGAAACTTTCTCTCCTTGTTTGAGATAGTGCCTCTTAAGAGACTGTATGGTGATACTTAGGTGCAGTTCATAGTAACCTATGTGATGGAGACATAATAATTAAGGATAGTATGGCTATAAAGGGAAATAGATATGGGAAATATGATTCTTCCTTTAAATTTGTCATCATCTTTTTTTATTAAGCCATCAGATCACTGTTTAGTTCTCTTTTACTTTACCTAGATTAAAAGATCCCTTGTCTGATTTTTTTGACATTGCCATAGTTTTTGATAAGCCTTTCTGTTTTAGATTGCTGCTTTTGCACAGTTAGGGATGCCAAGTCCCTAAACTGTTCTCTGTTAGTCTGGGGAAATAGAACTAATTAGGCTTGAAGATGGAGGAGAAGCCTTCCAAATCACTACTTTCTGGAAGGATAGAGAATAAGTCTTTCAGAGCTCACCATCTGATAATGGAAGTTTCAGCAACTGAGATCTTCAAAAAGAACCTCCCACGTAAATTGTTTAAATAAAATTTTGGAGCCACCTCCTAAAAAACATATTGGAGCACAGTATCCTGCCAAGGTCTATTCTGAGTCTTTCATTTGGCCTTCAAATTTCTGGACATTTTAGAGCCCCCTTGGACCCTATATCTGTACTTACAGCATTCAGTTGATTCTCTTTGAAAGCTGATCTGCTTCTAAGTTGAGTTGCTTAAGGAGGGTCTCCAGGATTGCACACAGTATTGAAAACATTGTCAGTCTACTTACATTCTTCCAGCTTCTAACTTGTGTTGTGAGAAAACGAGCAGGTTCCTTTTTCAACAGGCATGTAGGGAAGACAGAGAAAAACAAATAGAAAGGAAGGAATGAGAAAGGAGGTAGTGAAAAAGATGGCTGAGGCTGAGGCCTATCTGAAGCCAGGAAACTGCTTTTTAAAAAGTGACTGCTTCTTCAAAAATCCTTCTCCTCACTGATTTGAAAGCTAGACCTCAAATGCCAGATGCAGAAGTCTGTGATTCCAACCGTAAATATTTGCATTCTGATGCAGGTCAAAGCTACCTCATTACATACTCCCTCCCCCTCCTGTCTGGTTTTCCTGCTGCCTGCTTCAAAGCAAACAAAATGGTGCTAAGTTAGCTATTCTGCTCTGCAGTGTTTAATTTTATTTGCATTGTCCACTGTGGTCTTATTCCTTATTTGCTGAACCCCCCATGACTGCTTGTCCAAATTCAGAATTATTCATGTCTTTAGTTTTTACATAATGCTGGTCCCTGTAATAAATGAACACATTTTGGTTATTGCATTTTCAAAACCTCCTGGGATTTGAAAAGATATTATCATTATTCCTGTCTTAGAAGCAGGACTCCAGAGACACAGGAAATGTCAAAAATAAGCATTGCTGCTGGATACCAAATCAATAAGTTGAGTTTTCCTTTAAAATACTTATCAGAATATATACGCCTGTAATTGTGTATGTTTAGTGATTCCACTTAGAGCCATGAGTTTTTAGCTGGAGTTTTGAGCTGGGTTCCTGGTAAATGAAGAACATACAGTTAGCATCCAGCTGTGGTGAGTTTAGTGTAACTGATTTACCCATCACCACTTAGGAACTTGGTGTCAGATGCGCTGTTAGAATCCAATTAAACAAGATTTCCTTTAATTATCTTAACCATGCAACTCTTTATTTTCACATCCTGCAGTTTTTCACCTCATGCTGTACATACCTGCAACCTTCTGAAAGGGGGGAGGAGTTTGAAAAAAAACACAACCTAATTCTACACCCAACCTTGGCTAATATATCGAGCAAATCTCTCTCGTGTTCACCAAATACAATGCAATCCTGCAAATAAAATCACATGTGATCATTTAGTTGAGTAGGGGAAAACAAGGGATGTAGAAGAAAATTTTATTTATTTATTTATTGTTTTTGTTTTGACTTTTTTTTTCTTGGTCTTGTTCTGAGATCTGGAATCATATAATTTGAACTTTTCAGCAACATCCAATCCAGCCACCTCAGACAGAAAACTTTAGATTGAATAAATAAAGGTGTAAGAACTGAGTATGCAGTGGTACAGAAGACAGTCCTCTGCTATTAACACTGCCTATAGTCAAGTTAATTTATCCTAACTTAAGAATGAATCCAAGTTTGCTGAACAGAAACAGGGATGACCATGCTGCCACTTCTAAGATCTTAAAGGTAGTTTGTCCAGCTCATCGTCATTTGAAATTTGCTATGTTGGCAATCTGTAAGCACTAGAGAAGTCGGTTAATCTTTCAAACTCTTCCTCACAATCTTAATATTTTTAGATCATGAGAATTGACTGGACTGTAGTCATAAGATCATATTGATCTTGAAACATATTGCTGCATAGGTTTTATAAGTAGCAGTGAAGTTAATCCAAGAACAAAACTCCACCGCTTGTGGATCAGTCTACAGGACATGTCAAGTGCCTTGAAGCTGTATTGCTTTCAAAACATGGAAACTGATGTGCCCTGAACTGAGTGCTTTACTCTTGGGTGAGGCATGTCTTCATGTCTTGATGTGCTTCCAGAAGAGGAGTTCTCTGAGCTTGTAAAGGATAATTGTTTATAATGAGTGGTGCTTTAAAATCTTACTAATACAGTCACTTGCAATATTAAATAGAGTTCAGAGTGACTTAATTCTTGAAAGCAGATTACTGTTGTCCATTCTGTGGTATTCCTGATTTCCCAGTTTGAGATGCTAGGAAGTAGCTCTGTCATTGGACTAACTTTCTGATGAGGCACCGGCAAGATTTTTTGAATTACCTGAGGCTCCTTCACTTGCATCATGTTACATCCTGTGTCAAACAAACAAACAAACAAACTGTACTGTTATCCAAATAGTTAACGTGGCCTTAAAAAGTGGCCTTTGAGTTAATTCTTAATGCCAAGGCAGTGTAGCTTTAGGCAAAAGAAGCAACGAGCAATAGGAGAATTATAGGATGTAGAATATAGATTTCCTTTCCCATTTCGGTCTCTCTGAAGAAATGGATTGGAGACCATTCCATGACTGTGACATTAACCAAGCTATACAAGTACAGAGGGAAAAAGTGCAAGCCAACATTAGTGTGTGCAGACTGGATGCGCATATCCTGTTGTCAAGCCTTGATTGCTGTTTCCTGACACTTACCTATGCTAAATAAATACATTCCCAGCAGGACCAATGTCAGTGGCAAATTTGCCACTGAATAGAAGGCTATTGTCAATCCAAATGTCAGGCTGATGGGAATCTTACTTGCGGTGTGTCTTCTTTCTGGACACTTATGGTGTATCTCCCTTCTGGTGGTCTGTTGTGGAAAGGATTTTTTTTTTTTTTATCAACTGCTATGTAAGTAGCACATGCCGAACACTTCTGGATGTTATCAAAAGGACAGGACAAATGTAGGCATTCTGTTAAAAATTCTGTGTGTATTTTCTTTTTTTTTTGGCCACAGATGCTACCAATTTATTAGATTAATTCTTTATTTTGAACTGCTTACAGAATACATATGTTTTTTCTATTTCCATCTCCCCCTATAGCCATCCTACCCTGAAGAATGAATCAATTTTTTTTTTAATAAATATACAAGAACTTCTTACCCATAAGTATTAAATCATATGCTGTAAAAATAATATAAGGCTCTAAACCTGTGTTACTTCCTTATCTGATGAAACTGATCATGGGTGATCTGAATCCTTCCCCAAACTGAGTTTTATTTCCTTTTTAGATGCACCTAAGCCACCCACAGAAGAGACATACATTCGCTCAGATGAGTATGGGACTTCTGCTAGGTTCAAAAGATCATCTGCTAAAATTCAGAAAAATGGAAGTCTAAATGTTGAAACCCTTGTTGTGGCAGATAAAAAAATGTTAGAGAAACATGGCAAGGAAAATGTAACAACATACATTTTAACAGTTATGAATATGGTAAGATCTGATGTCACTGAAGTATGTTTTCCCTGTGAAATATTGTTATGTCAGAGTATCTTTCATTAGACAAATGGTGATACCAGAAAGGGTAGGCACAACTTAGACAAGCTCTTCTTCAAGTTTCATCTAATGTGTTACTTAGGCCAAAAAACTCTTTAAAATGATTTTTTTGGATTATCACAGCTCTGACAACACTACTGTAGGGTAAAAAAATATAAATGTTTGGAGAATATTTAAAAATGTTAAATTTTAAAATATGTCTTGCATTTTACGAAGAAATCAAGTATGCTGAAACTGAAACTTTTATTTAGTTTCATGAGTCTTACTCTGTTTAGTCTGATGTCACTCCTTGAAACAAAAATTTGAGAAAGCATAAATTTATTTTGAGAAAAATACTATAACTAGAAATGCATTTTCCTCAGTGGCTTTGTTTTCCTTTAATTTTTTCTTCAAAACTTGAACTTTGACACTGATTACACTTGATCTAAGAGAATAAGGACAGAACAAAGCCCATTGAAATCAAGTTTTCAAGTGTTTTGAATAAGTGGAGTGGTTTGGGGCATAATTCTGGGTGAAGCTCTTTTGGATTAATCCTACAAGGTATATAATTCCATTAATTTGTATTGAAAAATGAAGGTGAATGTGATAACTCAATACATATGTCTATTTAAAAAAGATTTTTTTAACACATCTAGATGATATTTCATTTTCAATAATCATTGCAGGTCTCTAGTTTGTTTAAAGATGGAACAATTGGAAGTGACATAAACATCATTGTTGTGAGCCTTCTTCTTTTGGAACAAGAGCCTGTAAGTTGTATCAGAATTTTGTGGTATGTACTTCATTTGATACTGTCCACAGGGAACACTGGATGTTCCTCTGTTATGTACATGAACTTTCATTAGAAGTCTTTGTCATTCTTATGACATAAAGTGTGAGAAGAAGACTGAAATCACAAAAAGCTCAAAAATTGTTTTCTAGATTTCACTGCTTTTCCTTTTTTCTTTTGATACTAAAACCTTCATTTTCATATAAATGTTCTTTAGAAACTTTGAAATGCATCCAATAAGATAAAACTTAAGTTTCCAACATTTTCCTGGAGAAGGCTGGAATGAGAAATCTACTTGTAGGTTTTGAAGTAGGCTCTCCAGTGGGATGATCAGAAGAGGGAAAGAGTCAAAAGTTCCAAACTGTAGACAGCATGTAACAGAAGGTGGGAATGGAGCTGATTCTTTTGGCAATGGTCCTGAAAGACAAGAAGAAAAATTCTTTCCTGATGAGAAGCAACTTTTGATGGGTTAATCTACTTGGATAATATTTTTCCTCCACAGAAATCTCCAAAAATTTTAATCACAAGGTTAAAAATATTTTGGTATTCAGTTTTATCAGGAATCAAATCCCTATTTATTGTATTCCAACTGCTGACTTTGAAAATACCTGTGTCTGGTGAATGCTTCAGTTTTATTTTATAATTCTAATAGATTCATTCATCAACTGAATTGGTCATCACAAATGGTAAATACAGGATTGCATAAGTTCACGTAGAAAAAATGCAAACAGAAATAATTCCCTTTTCCCTAACCAACTCTTCTTCCTTCAATCACCTTTCTCAAGTACTGATGGAAGCACCTTCTTTCTGTGTCTGTGAAATACCTACAGGGTGGATTACTGATTAACCACCATGCAGACCAATCACTGAACAGCTTTTGTCAATGGCAATCTGCTCTGGTTGGAAAGAATGGAAAACGTCATGACCATGCCATCTTGCTTACGGGTTTTGATATCTGCTCTTGGAAAAATGAGCCTTGTGATACTTTAGGTATGGTAAGAAAACACATTCAGAGAAACTTGTGGATGTCAACAGCAGCATCGTGATTCACAGAGACTGAAATGTTTTCAAATAACAAAGGCCAATGTTGTATATAATGTTAAACTTCTTGAACAGGAAAGAGCTGTATTATTATTACATATATTTGAGTTACCTAGAAGAAAAAGAGTATTTCAAGTATTATTGCCCCAGAAAAAGTGGACAAATAAGCTATCTGAAAACATCCTTCTGGATTGTCACCTCTTCAAGGAATACTTGAGATTTTGAAAATAACTCTGAGCCACTCTGATTTATTTTATCATTTTATTTTATTTTATTTTATTTTAAAGAATAATCTTTTCCAGTAAAGTGCATTTTGGAGAGTTAGGTTTGATTTGCATTAACTTCTTATACAGGAGTCCCTTTATTGTCAAATAAGTCTGCTTTAATTCTTACATGATAAAACTGATGAAATAGATAGCCATCTTGCATCTTCATGTGACACAACAGGAGCGGCTTATTAGGAACAGTGTAGATGATATATGTACTTAGCATTCTGTAAAGGAACAACCTCTTCTACCATTTCCTTCCTTCAGGATTTGCACCTATCAGTGGAATGTGCAGCAAATACCGTAGTTGCACCATTAATGAAGATACAGGCCTTGGACTGGCTTTTACAATTGCTCATGAATCTGGACACAAGTAAGTTATTTTTCATGAGTCTTACCTACTCCTTCTATAAATAAATGTGTAAGTGAATGGAAACACACCATCAATTAATATAAATCAGCTACCCATGGATCACAGAGAGCAATTATTAGAATATAGACAGCATCAGCTGCCCATGGAGTGTGTATTGTATTTTTATTTTTTGATGCTTTACATATTCCGGATGATAACCAGAACAAAAAATAAAAGCTATTATTTAAGTCTACAAGCTTTCCACCCTGCTATCATGTTCTGGTAGACAAATTGCTTCTAGTATCAGTGCTGTAGCTCCAAAATCAGAAGGGACACAGAAACTCATAGTATGAAGAAGCAATCTCTCAGAGTCTTTTAAAGAGGTCCCCTCCAGTGTTTTGTAGAATCTGGGAGCCATTCATTCCATTCAATTTATCGTTCCTTCTTCTCTCACCTATTTAATGACTGTTTTGGTTAAAAACAACCTTTGTGGCAGTTTTAGCCTTTCTGTACATATATCCATTGGATTTCCATTTGATGTCTATGGTAATAAGAGTCATTTTCCTAAGAAGTGCTGTCTCTCAAGCAAAATCAGTAGTCTTCTGTGGAGCTTCAGCTATTCTCTGAATTGTTGAATTAAGATCTAAAGAAGACAATTAGTTTTTACTGTCCTATTTTCTCCAGATACATTTTAAGTCCTTTTCAGAACTTTTTATATGTTTTTGACTTTCAGTTCTAACATAGCTCAAGTTGGATTCTAATTAACCACTGGTAGTATGGAAGTATAGCTTCTCAATGTGGAACAAACCTGAAATCAAGGCTTAGAGAAAACATGGACATAGGATCATTATTCTGTACAGCAACATTTCTGCACATAATATCCTTCAAAAGTAGTGCTCCTATATACTGCTGTTTGCTCAAGGCATGAATCCTTCAGATTCTGCATGACTGAATCAGGATTATTTAGTTTTCATTGTACAGATATGCTCTACAGTATATACTATGACCTAATGTCTACATGAGTGACCCTTTCACAGGTCTGGAGGGAAACAAGGAATTAAAGAATAATCCAGCTACTTGTGAAGCCCATGGGAACTGAGCCAATGCTTTCAGTGGGACCAAATATGTAAAATGTATATGGCTTCATCCTCCTGGCACACTAATGCAGTTTCACTGAGCTCAGTAGATTTTTAATGCCCTTCGATCAGTATTAGGGAGAGAATCAGGCCCATAGCTTATTTTTCAAGAATTATTTCCTTTAGTAGTTTAATCTCCTTCTTGTTTCATTTACTCTTATTCACTTTTAGAGATTATACTTGGAACATCTTAAATGCTTTTTTTGGATTGTTGTTTTTTTTCTTTTTTCACCACTGCCGTTGATTCCTATATTATGTGCCCTTTTGGTATATTTCCATACTCCTGTCTAATGAAATGCATCTTATCTGCTAGAAAACAACTGCCTCAGATACAAACTCTTATCATCTGTTCATATTCATGTCCTTGAAACTACATAATATGAAGTGTAAAATGATAGAACTTGGTCTCTGTGATACAGAGATTTGTGGAAGAAAAACGTCCTCAGAATTATTGTCTGGCAATCCTAACAATCAGCATGCAGCATGTGGCTTTGGAAACGGTACACGATTCATCATGTAAAGGTGTAAGGTAGTTCAGTGCAATTTTGAAAATTTAGGATCTCATCTATTGATCATCAGTGTTTATATAACAGGTTAAGAAGTGCTTTCAAACTGTGCTCTGGTCCTGGAGAAAAAATGGTGCCCTGTGGCAATTATTGAAGGTTCAGACCATGGTTCTTATCTGACACGATGATGCATACAGGACATTTCCTGGAGTTTTCTCATTCTGCTCATTAAATGTCCATTGTGTGTCTTTGAGAGTCAGGCATCATTTCAGACAGTTCTCTCCTGACTGTACCAACTCAGAATTTTTAGGAGAAACTTCAGTTCAAATGTAGGATTGGTACTGCCATCCACTTCAGTAAAATAAATGGAGTGATTTGACTGTTTTGCACTGATCTCATATTAATATGGATCCGGTGAAACACAAAGTCTTGCTGTATGAAAAACTGTGGCCACCCTATAGGTGCTGAGGTCCACTGTGAATATATTAACCTAAGTATTTCATATTAAGAGGGTATTGTATAGTGTATAGATCACACTGTGTCATCCACTGAATCGCTTAAATTGTTATACACTTTTTTTGGTTTTATAGAAGTAGTTTGTGTTTTTACCTGAAAGCTTAATGTTTCCTTTGGGAGTTCAGAGCCCATTGTGTGAGTGGGTCTTAAAACTGTGGATTCTTTGACGGTAATGCATGTGAACAAAGTTAGTATTTTAAAAAGGATTATAACATATTAACTCAGTTGGGACTTTTTTGTCCATTTATAGAGTGAGACATATTTTAGCAAGTTTGGATCCTCAGCTGGTGGCAACACATGCAGTAACTCTGATGAGCCTGCAATGATTTATAATAGTAGAGGATCAAGCCCAGTAAATTAGATATTCCCTGCATGTGCACATATTGCATTCATAAAGTCGCCAATGTACTACAATGTTGAAGTAACAGATTTTGAAATTTCTATTCAAAACACATTGAAATCCACAGATGTCCTGTACAGTGAGTAAATATAAAGTCTGAAAATTAAATTTATTATAACCATAAGCTCCACATCATTTATCATTTTCAATGTGGCTTTTATTATTGCTTATTATACTTCATGTTATTGTAACACCTCTCCTAGTGAAAGCAGGGCCTCATGATACTGCAGATTGAGCAGAGCACCCAGTAAGAGGCAATATTCCCACTAAAGAGTCTAGACAAAGTAAATGACAGGACAGCAAAGGCAGGGAAAAGAAAGTGATTTGACTGAGAGAAGTTAGTGCCCAAAATTAGAAAAAGTGTAAGATTTTTATATTCATAACATGTATTCTATTTATTCAGTCCCACCTCTTTTGCTCCAGATTGAATGCAGGTATGTAGTTCCTCCTCAGATTAGGAGGACAGTTACATTTTATTCTTCCAGCTGTGTAACTGCTATTTCACTGGGTACTGATCTCCACAATATTTATGTTAGCACGTGTTGTCAATAGGCAAAGAAAGGCTCAGACAACATTGCATATTTTAAGCTGGTAGATTCATAGGCAAGTTACAGCTGTGACTGAAAACAGTAAGAATCACTACTTCCATCCATATCAATAGGATTCTCTTTGTACATGTACTAATTGTGCATTTCCCTTATTTCAAGGATTAATAACAATTAGTAAGGTCTTGTTTGAGTAAAATGGCAGAAGTGGTGCTATTATCACTCACTTTTTTTTTTTTTTGGTGCATGGATATAAATGAGAGAGATAGGAGGGCATATGGAGGAAAAATCAATCTGGGGTAATTTCTCTGCTGCAATTATCCACACAACTCATTAGTTACTTTTTTTTGTTTGTTTTTTTAGCCTTTTTTTTTCCCTTATAAGGTATTTAGCATTTTGGAGACGTGAAAATAGAGCACCTAGAGTATAAATCTGATTTTGGCATTGATTGGCCCCATTTGACTAAGGCTGCAAAAACATACAGCTATAGTTGTGACTTGAACTTTTCATAATATTTCTCTTTCACCATGATTTTGCAAGAAATTCATCATCTGTTTATCTGCAGAGCAGGCTTATTATAGATGGTATAATATTCCCCCCCCCTTCCCGTCCCCCCCCCCCCCCCCCCCATTGCCCCTAGGAGTTCCTTCCAAGACACAGTTGACTCCAAGTAAAATTAGTTCTTGGCTTGTTATGGGATGTCCAACAAGGCGGGCATATAAAGCTATAAAGCAGATGTTAGAATTTTTCACTGGCAATTCATGATACAACAAACAGGCACAATTTCATGAAAAAAAGACCGATGGTTAAACTGTAAAACTTCTGAAACAGTCTGTAGCTCTGGTAATTAGATGCCAATATCATGTCAGCAGCTCACATTGCAGAGCTCCTGTCCATCACCAATATGAGTCTTTCTTGAAAAATGACTATTTTTTTCTAATCATACAAGTGCATGATGACAGTAAAGTCTGAATGCTGTTAACTGGAGCTTGTTTCACCCTAATAGTCATTTGAATGGTGGTTTGTGCATATGTGTTCATCCTTTAGTGGAATTCAAACACAGAGGTGTTGACTGTAATGTGTTTCTTCTGCCACAAATTGCGTCTTGCTTCTGATTAATGTAAATTTTCACTCTCATGTATGATTCTTTTTCAGCTTTGGTATGATTCATGATGGAGAAGGAAATCCTTGTAGAAAAGCTGAGGGAAATATTATGTCTCCTACACTTACGGGAAACAATGGTGTGTTTTCGTGGTCTGTATGCAGCAGGCAGTATCTCAACAAATTTCTCAGGTTGGTCAGATGTTAATCTCGACCGGTGCCAGGGAATGTATCTTAGTAACTGGCCTTGAACTCTTGAACAGACATAAAAATTACGTAGGTGTGAAATTTACCTCTTTTAAAATGTGCTCAAACCAGTGCACTATTTGAGCCTGCACACTTGGACATCTGAGGTGTATAGGTGGTATGGTACAGAATCAGAGAGCCATAGAATCATAAAACAGCTTGGGTTGGAAGGGACTTTAAAGACCATTCCTAGGTTCCAACCCGCTGACATGTCAGAGATGCTGCCCACTAGATCAGGTTGCCCAGGGCCTCATCCAACCTGGTCTTGAACACCTCCAGGTATGGGGCATCCACAACTTCTCTGTGCAATATAAGTGTCTTTTTCCTGCCTCATTTCAAAACAACAAATTTCGCCCTCCATGAATATCCTATAATAAAGGCTGGCATATCATTCTTTCCCAAGCATTTCTGTCAGGTTTATTAGAGAATTAGCAGGAAGTGAACACAAAAGAGGACCAACACAGTAGTGCCAAAGTCATTAAAAAATGTAAATTAACATTTGTTGCCTTTCTCCCTAGAGTTTCTCTCCTGATCTAGCTCATGACATAAGTAAGGACATTTTAAGTTTTTTATACACTGCTTCTGGAGAAAAAAATGTTAAAAAGAGAAAGATGCCAGCTGTTTCTCCAGAGTGTTGGTACTACTCAGTGATGCTTTTAAAGGAGCTGTATTTTTGTCTATGCTTAATGTCATCGGAATTGCAGTCCTTTCTTGCCAAATTTTCCTTTTATTTGTTGTACATGGGTAGACTATGCATCATTATGTAAAAATGTGTAAGTGGTACTAAGACCCAGATCCAGTAAGGGCATTGTAGATGTTAATTCTCTGAAGTAAGAATCGAATTCCTACATATTTCAGTTTTTTGGTTTCAAATTATTCAGTATTTGGTTTCAAATTATTATCTTAGAGCAATGGATAGGAAAGATGACAGAGTTTTGGTGACTTTGTCTGCTCCAGTGATGCAGCATATTCAGATTACAAAAGCAAATTGCAAACTAATAAAGTCTCATAAGTCCTCCAGCATGCAGTATGGTCCAACAGACTTACACTTGGAAGATATATCTAGCGTAGGGTTACCTTCCATATACATGGCTTCTCAAGCATACATAAAGGAAAAAAAACAGACCAGAGTGTACATTTGGTCTTAAGCTAGGCCCAGCCAACCCAAAGCACACAAGCCGCAGTAGGCTTATTTTTGTTGATCCACATGAAGTGAATGCTGAAATGAGACAGTGTCTGTGTTGACTCTTGATTCCTGATTTTGGGAATCTATTTAAGGGAAAGAAGCAGACTAGATTACCTTGATCTTGTGACATGCAAATAAAGGGAGCAAAATACTTTGGTACCATTTTTTTCCTGTCACAACAGTCCCAAAGCCTGGAAATTCCTGCTTCCTTAAAAGTTTGCAGGTCAGGCTACCAACAAGATGTCAAGATCTTTTGGCTCCTGCAAGCATATGTTCTTATTTCAGTACATGACTATAAAGCTAATTAAAAGTACTGTATACCATACTATATGTTTTTGCTGTTCTGTAGCAAATTAAAATGTTGTGATTTAAAGACCTTAGTCATAATTACTATACATTTTCATTATAGTACAGCTCAAGCTGCCTGTCTGATTGATGAACCGAAGCAAACAGGACAGTATAAATACCCTGACAAACTGCCCGGGCAGATCTACGATGCAGATACCCAGTGCAAATGGCAATTTGGAATGAAAGCGAAAGTGTGCAACCTCAGCTTTGTAAAGGTACCTATTGATATCCTTGTGGAAAGTTAAAATTATATTAGGGAACTGCAGCATTCTATAAGTAGAAGTAACACTGTTCTCCAGAGCCTGGGGCTATTTCTCTACCTTATCTTGCTTGGCAATTTGCTTTGAAGGCACCGGCCTCCTTTGAGGAATATCACCATTCCTGAGGTGTTCCAGAAGGAAATTTGTTTTTTCCATGAGTCAGAAGGTGTGCAGTTGGATACATTAGACCCCTGAGCCCTTGCCTAGTATGCTTAGGGACATTAGCAGGCAGCAGAGCTTTGATCAAAACTTTCATGAGGGGTGAGGGTGGTAAAAGGACTAAGCTTCTTGTGTTTTGTTTTACTCCTCTGCATTGATGTGGAAGTCTGGAAAAGATCTACAGAGTCATTTAAGAACAATGAAAATGGAACTTCTGACTCTGTGATGAAGGATTAATTTAGATTAACCCATTATTATAGTGACTATTACAGTCCTTGCTGGCCTCCTCAGAGAATACATTTTATTAAATAATCCAGAGTGGTCATTCTGAAAAGTGTTGTCATTTCTTTTACTCCCATTATTATCCTGGAGAATTTTGATTTATTTTATATTCACCATATTTATCAGTTGATGCAAGCAGTGTTTCTTCAACAGCTAATAAACAATGAGGTGAGAGTGAACAGCATCGTGAAGAGACTGTTTTCCAGCCATCTCCCATGTTTTAGAAAATCTATTCAGCTTTATTGTCCCTGCAGACTTGTTTTAATTTTAGCCTTTAACATTTTAACACACTTTTTGTTTTAGTATAGTCTCACACTCAAAATAGTAGAAAAATATGTATATAGTGAAATGGTGCATAAACAAGAAGGCGATATACAGCATATGGCTGTACTATGAATCTTAAACTCTGAATATATAAATGCAGAAAATTTTGTCTATATGGCTTATATGGTAACAAAGGCATATATCATTTGTTACTTTTTCTAAACACCAGGACATAATGGGAATTATGAGTTCTATGGTAAGTACTTTTTTTTTTTTTTTTTTCTCTTTTCAGGATATATGCAAAGCTCTCTGGTGTCACAAAGTAGGTCACAGATGTGAGACAAAGTTCATGCCAGCAGCAGAAGGAACAGCTTGTGGTATAAGTATGGTAAGTTATTTTAAATAGGATGTCACTCTACCTTAGTTTTAGACTGTATTGGGTCAAATACTAGCTCCTCTCAAGACCAGTTTTATCCAGACCACCCCAGGTTTTGTATCATGGACTTGCTTATTGCTCTGTAAAAGACTGCACTGCAATACGTAGTCAGGACTTGTCCTCACAGTGGTGCCTATTTGATTGTAGGTAGTGATGCCTCTCCCATCAAGCTATGGAATAAGATACATCTAGCAAATCTAAATCAGTAAAAAAATCCATTGATTATAACACGAATTAGATCAAGACTTCAAATTCCACTTTGATATAAACATTTCTTAAGCCATAATACTTGCTGTAGAAACTAAGGCCATCATGCATGTTATCATCAATGATCATTACTAGAAGAACACGGCTATTTGCTATAGTTGCACTCTATTTTACACTCATCTATAGTTAGACAAAATATTTTATTTTGCTGTAATGTTTGTTTCGACAGAATATTGCTTTGATCTCCAAGTTACTGACAAATATTCTATTTTGCTTTTTCTCTTTGTATACTATTTCATAAGTGAATGATAAAAGGAGAGAAATTTTAGCAGAATTTTAGCAGGCTATTTTTAAATTACATGGGAGATTTTGAGGTTCTGACAAACCAAGACCATCAAATAACATGTTTTTTGGGGGAAGATAACCCAAAAAGATACTCTTCAAAAGAACAGTTTTGAAAATTTGTGCTTCAGAGATTGTGAGTCAGAGCTTGGACAGATTTAAGGGCACCGCTTTTCTATACCATCATTTTGACGAATCTCCTACTTCAGAGCCCTTGTCGTACTGTGAACTATATCATTGAGTTCAATGGGTGACCTTAGATTTCTTAGGGTAAAACACTAGAGCTTTTAAATTTCCATTTTTTTTTTCTTTTCTTTTGCACCTACTAGGTACCACTAACTCTGATGGGATATTTTTTGGCATTCTTTTGGCAGTGGTGTCGAAGAGGACAGTGTGTCAAATATGGTGATCATGGACCCAAGCCTGTAAATGGTGAATGGTCTGCCTGGTCCGAGTGGTCGCAGTGCACTCGGACTTGCGGAGGTGGGGTCACATATCAAGAAAGACACTGCAACAATCCAAAGTAAGACATAGATATGAAAAAGGTATTATTTTTATGCTGTTTATGTTATTAAAACAAAACAAAACAGATAGGGTCCATTTCTGTAGGGAAATGATACATGTGAAATGCTTCTTAGACCATTCTTTCATGTCCATTATGACCAGTCAGTATCTAAAGGACAAAAATATGTTCTGTCCACTAGAAGAAAGTAGTGGCTGTCCGAAGACTGCTAGAACACTGCAACATCTATACACTCTGACTTTTTGAATTTATTTTGTAACACTGCAGTTTATCAAACACCTGCTGCAGTAAAGAAATGCCACACAGGCATATTCACACCTAATAATTTAACTGTAATTTAAAAGACTTCTGATGAGATCATACTGTCCAGAATAATAAACCAAAGACGTTTAAAGTCAGTATCAAAATGGTTCTAGATTGATGACTTTGTATGTCTGTCATATTCTTTGTATTCTTTTATGTTTCACAAGTCAGAATAAAGTTGCTGAACCATAGTATTGTATGCTAAGTCATAAGACATTTCTGGCATGTTCCTCTAGTCAATGTCTTATCACTGTACATACTACTATTCCTTCCAATACTATTTCATAGTAGAAGTAAAGTGTTATCAGATCAGAATCTTTTCTAAGTACTCAGTTCACTGCAACTTAGTAGAAAAAAAATGATTTCACTGTTTTATTTCATACAAAACTTTAACAGGCATATACACATGTATTCTTCATTGCACACAATAAAAACAGCATTTAAACTGCAGTAATAAAGAATAGAGAAAATATGACACAGTTTATATGAGTCTGTAAAGAAGCCTCACACCTATTACACAGTGCTCCAGTAGTAATATCCATGCTTCATATACTATGTTATGGGAAAACTCAAGTTAGTTAAAATAGTCTTTATTATCCTCCATCAGTCAATCTTTGCAGATCCATAGCAGGGCATTCTCAACCTTTTCTGTTGTTTCTCTGTGGTTTTTGATGAACAAAATTACTTGGATAGCTTCATTTTTTAAAGTAGTTAGCACGAAAATAGAGGTTCTGAATTATGTGTCATATATATGTATATTTTGGTTTTCTTACATTGGTCCCTGTTTTTCCTGCTAAATTTGCATGTATGCACCTTGTTCTTTGCATTGATTTGTAAACCTTCTCTTGCTCTCCCTGCAAGATAGAAGAATGCCCATTACTTGGAATGTTTCAGTTTGGCTTACTATAATAAGTAATGATGATTTCAACTTATATTAACACAAAAGCTCTTTAACTTGCAATGTGTCTGTTACTGCAGCATGTATTTAAAACTTGTACCCAGAGTGATCTATCTGTTCTAATTTCAGTAAGACTTGATGTAAGACTTCATGTAACCATGTAAGACTTGATATCAGAACTGGATTGTGTCTCTAAAAAAATTAAATTTTATTACATTAGTGATAATCCAGTTAGAGCAAGAAGAATATACTATAAATCTCTCTCAGAGTTAGAGTGATGAAATTACAGACCATAAACAAGCCATCTACACAACAATATACAACAGTGTATGGATATCCAGGTAACTGTATTTCACATCACAGCACTTTTATATAAAAGTGGAATCCTATCCATTTTCAATGTTAAACCACATAGAAAGATTTATAACCTACTGACTGTTCATTGTTCACTTCTAAAACTACACGTAAACAAAGAATAATGATTCCTTTCTTTCTGAACTTCTGAAATACATTTCAGATGTTTAGATATCTCAATATATATATGCATATTATTTCATATGTAAGATATTTATTTCAGTTTTCCTAATCCAGGTTTGTGTAGGAGCTAATGTTTTTGTTCCTAAGCCTGACAGATGATTTTGGATAGCAAAATTCTGAGAACAACAATAAATAATATGTATTTCTATAAGAGATTATGACAGGGGCTGTGGATCTCTGAAGAACTGAGTGGACCTTCTTACAGGAGAGTTGGGGGAGATTTCTAGGTTTCCCATGATTTTAATGGTGACACGCCTTATTTAAGAGCTTAGACAGGTGAGAAATACACCTTCAGACTGCTGCTTATGAAATACTTATTATCTTATTATCCCCTCTTGAAAATGATATCCAAACAATTCAATTCCCTTTCTCATGATACTAATAAGATGGACATTGTGATCACACCCAAACAGCTCTGGATACGGCTCCTGAATTACCACCTCAGTTATGTACGAATTCATAATAACAGACACCTATGGAGGTCATCTGTAAAACACAGGGCTATGAAGATTTGCTAAAAGCATTATGTTTCTATAAATTGTCCCAGTGTAATTTCATGGATCTGGTTTTCATAAATCACAACATTTTACAATTGGGGTACTTTTCCAAGATAGAAATAGATTACATAATTTAATAGTTTAGCTGGGAAAGAACCTGAAGAGCGCCCGAGAGATTTAAATTAATACCTGAGTTGTATCTGTGGGACTGCATCCTACCCACTTCACAATAGTGCATTGTTCAGTAGAAGCAGAAGTAGAATGGAGTTTTAGCATGTATATAAATAAAAGACTGAATCAATAAAATGGCTTCAACATGTCTTTTTTAATCTTTTCTGTACAATAGCTGTAAGAGTGAGTACAGACAATGCAGATGTAAGCCAGTGTAAAATAATGATGCCATTGAAAGCATTAATAAAAAGGAAGATTGTGAAAGGCATTGTAGATCTTTTGAATTCATGCAGAGAACAATTGTCTAGCTTTGTGTTATTGTCATATTATGGTCATAATATGAACAAAAATGTCCTCACTTCAATTTAAATGATTACAAAACATGAAAAAATAGGAGTCCAGAAATCTCAGTCTCATTCACTTCATAATGCATGAAATATTTTCCCTATTTTCCTTAATTTTTTTTTTTCGGGATTTTACACTCTCTGTGTTACATTCCAGTGAATAGCCACTTTAGTTTCTTTCATTGATCTTTCAGTGCATTCTGTTAAGGGTACTGTAGAATTTATTTAAGCTACACTTGTAGCATTTTAATATTTGAGTCTTATATGAAGTTGGCAGCTTTGTACTTATACTCCTTTTACAATTCATTCTTTGGAGACTGTGCTGGCCTTTCTCAACTATTTTCTTCCTTCTCCAATTATCATCAGTAACGCCTCAGTTATAACAGCATTTATTCCATTTATTCATGCAGGGATCTTTACCAGTATGTGCCAAAGTTGGGAAGGTACACCTATGAAAGTTTATGCTGTATCTGCATTAGGAGCACTATACTGCTATAAAAATATTGGAATACCCTTTTTTCACTGTGAGCATGGTTATACTCAAAGAGCTGTTAGCCTGAAGCCAAAAGTTGTTGGTATAAACATCACAATAAAAGCTTGACTTTATCAGTGTCAATATTAGTCCTTTTTTCTGAAATTTGGTTTTGTAGTCCTACATCTAGTTTCCTGTGAATTACTCAACTGACATCTGGTTGGTAAAAAATGAAGGTGGAGATGTTCCCATCAATTCTCTGGCCAATGGCTTCAGTAATGGGAATGTACTGTAATATTAAAATGCTGGAACAGAGTTGAGAAACAGAATGCCTCTTTCAGTGCTCCCTTAGTTTGGTGGAATTTTATACCATCCTTAAATACAAGCCTGTGGCTAGAAATCACAATCTAGCCATAAATAATTCTATTATATTGCTTATTTGGTGGCATTTACTTGGAAGGAGGTTGCTTCTTTTCCTTCCACTAAAGCAGATTTGTTCACTGGGGCTGAAGGAGTTCAAAAATCATATATGTGCTGAAGCTGTAAAGAAAGTCTGTAGAGAATTGAGTAAGGACCCAACACTTGGCTGCCTAAACTCCAGGCTCCCCCCAGCTGCACAAATACTGACTTCACTGATAATTCACATCCTCCCTGCTCTTCAAAGACTGAATTGCCACCAGCTAGCATGGAAAATCCGTCTCTTTTTAAGACCTTTGCTGCTGTACCCAGTGTCAGTGTAGTTAGTAGATGACCTCAAGAAAGGTCAATGGAAGTGTTTTTTTCCACAATACATTTCTCTGGTGCTTTAACCCAGTTTTAAATGGCGTAGCAGAAGGTTTACACCTCTTTCTTGGAGAAACTCTTTTGTAGCCCAGAATTCTGGAAAAGCCAGGTATTGTGTACATTCAAAGCTGATTTAAAACATAAGAACCAAGTTCCAGCTTAGTTAGTGGGTTAGATGTGTGGGAATTAAAATTTACAATACGGAACAGTACAACGAAATAAAATGTATGTGGATTTTCTCACCCATGTTGCACCAAGCTGTCTCCATATTACTCCCCAGACAGATGCATGTTAAAAATTGCATGAGATACTTGACATGGGGTGTAGTTACAGCATACTGTTTGAGTCTTTAAACAAACAAATCTGATCACTTGTTGCAACTTTATCTTTTATATTAGCTATATAGATGACTATAAATAATATTTAAATTTAACAGTATTTTACATTTAAATATATCTTAAATAATGATTATTATTAAATAAGTAATAACTAAAATAATATTTTTATTACCTGATATATTTTATTTTCATTTTTGTCTGTAATATGTGTGTAACATCGTCATGCCATCCACTGAAAGATCTTGTCTCCCAAGCATGTATTTTCCCCACTTTTTAAAAATCATAATATAAATGTATGCAGGTGCAGAATTCTCACTTTTGTGTTTTTGTTTTTTTTTTTCCACTTGATGCAAGAAATAGTATAACATCACAAACAGTTCTTAGAGTTCGGGGTTTTGAAGACTTGGCTCAGTACTTGCAGATGTATATCTGAGTGTTGTGGAACTGCAAAAATAACATCAGTGGATTCTTAGGAGATCCATAAGGAATAAGGAAGTGAGTGAATACATATCTCATCAGTTTGCAGGGTCTCTCAGTCATTTTAAAAAGAGCAATTCTTGCATTTTAAATCAGCTTACAATCACGGACATAGACCAAATAGTAATATATATATATAATTCTGATAAGATGACATAAGATGAGTTATGCAAAGCAAAGTAACAGAATATGTTCTTTTCATTCTCTCCAAAATTAAGGGAAATACCCAAGTAAGGTTTGCTGAAACAAATGTGACATATTTAAAGTTATCCATGAACGTCAATGGTTTCCTATAGCAGGGCAACTATGTGTAGTCCCACCTCCTTTGTTTAAAAGCACACTTTTTCAAAATGATTTATAAAGTAAATGAACAACCGAATGTCATTATTCATTTTGTTTATGATTGATCAGTGCTATGTTATCCTTTATTAACTCTTATTGTGATGGGTAATTCTTTGCACATGTTCATTCCTGGGTTACAACGGAGTAAAAATAGCTATATTAACAAGACTGAAACCAGCCAATGCAAAATAGCTATAAATTTTAATTAGTGAACACATGATTCACCTCTAGATGTTTGCATCTTTGCTGAGTTTGCAATGATCGAAGTAGATAATTCATGGCAACTGCTTGCTGGGTTTTAGCAACTACGAAAATTAATGGTTTGTATAAGAAATACTGATCTCCTGAGATAATACATCCTCTCATTTTCTCTCTTAATGTGCATCATGTAACATGCCAATCACATAAAAAGTAAGTGCTGCAAATGAATTTTTTTTTTTTTTTTTTTTTTTTAGGCCACAGTATGGTGGCAAATTCTGCCAAGGTTCCAGTCGTATTTATCAACTTTGTAATACTCAGCCATGTCCAGCAAATAGTTTGGACTTCCGTGCTCAGCAGTGTGCAGAATATAACAGCAAACCTTTCCGGGGATGGTACTACAAATGGAAGCCATACACTAAAGTGGAAGGTAATTATGCCACAGCTCTGATGGACAAAGGCCATTCCAGGAGGCAAGCTACCAGCTGAAATTCATCCATATTCTTTAGGCAAATAACACCGTGATGTAAGCATATAGAAATTGAGTTGGCTTATTTGAGATATGTTTGCTTTCCAGCATAGTTGAATCCAGCTCTTATGTGATACCACCTGTATGAACATGCAGAGTTCATTTTGGTTGTGAATTTAAACTTTTGTCCTTAGCATGACTCCCCAGCTGTTGCTAGCCCTTTCTTTTATATTACATATGTTTTAGTATAAAAACAAAACAATAGAAAACAAAAAAAATTCCATGGATTTTTCAGCATGGGAAGTGTGAGCTTCTACAATAACGCTACCAGAATCTTCCTTCCTTTGGAATGTTCTCAGATTTCAAAATGTAACAATAAATCAACCTTCTGACTTTTCTACTGGTACAGTCCCTTAAGAATTAGAAAAACAAATAATGTACAGGAATACATCTTTTAAAGTTATCTTTATAAAATTCAGGTCTCAATAACTCTCTCTTGTCTTTTGTAGATTTAAAGTTTATTTTTAATTTATGCACCTTAGTTTTGTAAACAGTTTGCATCAATGTTCATTTTTATCAATTATAGCAAGTATTTGCTGCAGTTTGAAAGTACATTTTATATATGTAATTGCTGCTACTTAAAGAAAAGTCACTGGATTATATCACATGTAGCTGCTTTGTTTACAATTTGTACAAATTTGTTTTCAATGCCATTAAGTATACACACACCCATAACTTATTCATAGCCTGCTTATAATTTCTTTAAAAGATTTTGCAGACATTTCAGTTGCTATGTAGAAATCTGTGTCCTAACAGCCATTGTGAATGGAGCAAAGAGGAAACACGGTTTCACAGCATGTAACAGTGGATGCTACATTATAGGGGGAATAATACCTCATTTAACAGAAATTAATGTAGCCTACATTGGTTTTAAGGTGAGGGCCGTGTTTAGTTTAAAAAATTTGAGCTTAAATTAGGGACAAAGGGCATACTTTTCAAAAGCAAGAAATTCCCAAGTGACGCTGAAATTGAAAATGCCTGTCTTTATTCTCTTTAACTGCTTTTCAAAATACCCCCCATGATCTATATACTCCTGAAAGCATGATCTCGTTCTCAAAACTGCTACAGATGCCTTGCCTCTGTAGAACAAGTTGAGTGCTACATGCTATAGAAAATCCAGCTGCTTATTTAAGAATAAAAGGATACTATTTAGAATCCAATTTCATGTTCCTGAAAATTTTGCATTGCTTTATTTGTTGCACTTAATATTCATATTAAAACTGTATTTCAGCAACTGGGCCAAAATCCACAATAGCATCATTATATTTGTCTACATAGAATTTAACAGCCCTTTATAAGCACAATATACTATCTGTGTATAAGAAGAAATTTGATTGACAGTGGTCTGGCATTTTTAAGGAAAAGTGCTTTTGTTAGGGGAAAACCTCGCCCTTGTCCTAGCTTCCATTTGAACACACCATTTGAGCAATCATACCTTTTTCAAACTTTAATTAAACATTCAATACCATTGTTACAATAGATTTAAAACTATGGACAAGTGGAGTTGAAATCACAGCCACAGCAGCAAAGCTAATGAATGTGCCCATTTTCACATTGGTGTTGAATTCTTAATTCTGTGAGTGTGTGGGCCATTAAATCCACACGTTGTTTTAAAATGTATTTGTCTGTAATTTTGCCTATCTTGGGGTCCTAATAAGTCACTACACAATGAATCCTTTTAGCTGCCAAATGTCATGTGGGATGCAAGAAGAAAGAGCAGGGTGCTTGGAGTTTTTTGTTGTTGTTGTTTGTTCGTTTTTAAACTGTGCCACAGGTCTAATACTTCCTTGTCTTTTTGTTTGTTTGTTTGTTTGTTTTCCCCAGAGGAAGACAGATGTAAATTGTACTGTACAGCTGAAGACTTTGACTTTTTCTTTGCAATGTCCAGCAAAGTGAAGGACGGAACCTTGTGTTCATCAAATAAATACGATGTTTGCATTGATGGAATTTGTGAAGTAAGATAATAATTAAGTTTCTTAAAAACTTAATGTCTAATTTTTTAAGTGGGCAATTGACTCCTTAATAGAAAATGCAGCTGTGACTTCAAATTCCCTTGTATCTGAGTCCTTTACTTCTGCCTTTTGGTTGCAGCAAGTAGGGTGTGATCATGGACTTGGTTCCAAAGCTGTACTGGATGCTTGTGGAGTTTGCAAAGGAGATAATTCAACATGCAAGTTCTTTAAAGGCCAGTACTTGATCCAGCACAAAGCTAATGGTAAGGAAAGCTGTTCCACATGATCATCAACTTGTTGCTCTGCTGTATCCCCATGTAATATATATATATGACTCCTTGCTCATTAGGGAGTGTCTGAACGTCCAGATGTGAACTGAAAATCACAGGGAGAGTGAGAGAAGAGTTCACGTTTCTGCTGTTTCTTGGTAACAAGAAAGCTATGAACATAAGTCTTGGTTAGTTAATCTGCAGGCATTCCTCTTGTTTCTTAAGCCACTTTTTCCTTTTACGTGTGAATTTCCTCTTTAAAAATAATTTAAGATTCATGCAAGTGGGTCAACAGTTCTGACTGGAAGGGGACAATAGAAGATATAAA
The DNA here is from genome assembly GCF_040182565.1 of Anser cygnoides. Lineage (NCBI taxonomy): Eukaryota > Metazoa > Chordata > Aves > Anseriformes > Anatidae > Anser > Anser cygnoides. The sequence continues at coordinate 7,040,949 of NC_089884.1, forward strand.
AAGTGATACACAGCATAATGCCAAATGTGACAGCATTTCCACATCCATTTTCAAATTAAGTTGATGGGAAGCAATCCAGTTGATTCAATGGATGGTCCAATCACTAGGATGCGGACTTTTCTTTAGTGGACTGTCACGGGCTTATTGTGAAATCCTCTCACCTTAACCTCAGTTTCTCAGGCATAAAATGGAGATAATAAATACTTCTTTACCCACAGAGTTATTTTGAGGATCCATTTATTGATGATTGTAAGACATGTCAATACTACAGTGAGGTATGCCAGGAAATCATTTAGGATATAGCAATACAGAAATACAACGCTAGGAGAATAAGCTAAACTGAATGCTCTGCAAAAAGAGCTGTGTTCCACGTGTGTTGAAGGTTGTCGGTAGCATCTTATCTGACTGTAGAATGAAGTAGGTTTCTAAATGCTCAGATTGCAATGAGTCACAAGAAGGAGATGGAGTGATATATAGGGCTTTGTGGGAGCTCTCTGCATCCCAGTAAATCTCACCTCAAAAAGCTTGCCCATGATTGAAGTGGTACCTTCCAACTACTGCAGGAAACTACAGGGAAAACATGATAAAACAGTTACAGTGAAACTACCATTAGTCTGTTCTGCATTTTTCTAAGGTAAACTTGCTTTTTCTTGTCTTCAATCACAAAGAAAAATTCCAGGAATTGAAATACCTCTGAGTTACTCTGATTACAGACTGCATCAGCGGTTAAAATCAGATTTTTTTTTTTCTTGTATCTTTCAAACTGACTCAAAAAGGGTAAACCATCTCTATCTGTATGGCAATTGAAAAAATGTTGCTTACTTCTTTCATTTCAGACTACTATGCTGTGGTCACTATTCCAGCAGGAGCACGCAGTATACACCTCCATGAAATGCAAATCTCAACCAGCTATCTTGCAGTGCGCAACCTCAGTAAAAAGTATTATCTAACAGGAGACTGGACAATTGACTGGCCAGGAAAGTTCCCTTTTGCTGGAACAGTTTTTGATTATCAACGCTCTTTTAACCATCCAGAGAGTCTATATGCAGCAGGACCAACTAATGAGACGCTGGTCTTTGAAGTAAGCTTTCTTCTGTTTATTCTTCCCTTGATGTCTATTACAGAATTAGTAACGACAGCTTTAGCTCTGTGCTGTAGCTCTCAGAGAGATTAAAGAATAGTGTTGAGTCACAATAGTATTCAGACTTAATTGTGTAGTCATGCTAGATTGAAAGGCCTTTCACCAGTTCATCAAGGTTTGAAGTTTATTAAATGTCACAAGTTCAGTGAAAAGAAAGGTGCGTAAAACACTCCATATAGCATTATTTCTCAGTTGCTGCACAATGGTAGTAGAGATTATAAGCACATCCCACAACTGCTGTACAATAAAATTCAGAGATGTAACAAATAAATTTAACATTATGGATAGGCTTAAGGTAACAGCTTCAAATAATGCTTTAGAAAATGCAGGCACAAGTAGCCCTTTTTACATCTATTTTGGGACACAGGTGATCTAAGTACCATACCTTAGGCTCCTGTGTAATTTCTGTTGATTCCGTTTTATTGGTGATAGCATCTAGAATAAAGAATTTCATATATGTTTATCTCCCAGTCAACTTCATTCCACTTACTCTGTCTGCCAGATGTCCTGTATTGAAACTATATTTAGAAGAAAGTAAATTTGGTGCTTCTATGGTTTGTTTCAGTGTTACGTTTTTGAAACTGGTCAAAACTGGTCTTTTTTTCTAAGAAAAATCTCCTTCTGCATTGGGTTGCTTTTCTTTTAAAGTGCATCAGAACATCTGAGGGTCAATTTCTGGCTAAATCATCTAAGTCTTTACTCACTGTTAGCTATATCAGTTTGCCTCCTTTGTTAGAAAGCACCAGCAAATCCATGGATTTTTAACTTGTCTGTTACATCTGTTTTGATGAACTCTTCCCTGTGAGAAGGAAGGAGCCATCCCCAGAAGGGATTCAATTCCTTCCCACATCTTCCCACAGTACCCTGGTCAGCCTGCTATCAAACGCATAGCTTTCTCCGGAGTGTACTGGGGGAGCTGGTGCGCGAGGGCTGTACCCACTCTCTGAGGCAGCAGGCGGTGGTTCTTCTCCCCATCACGTAACACCGTAACTGGAAACAGCTCTCTGCAGAAGTTTAGCAGGACTGGTGAACCAAGAACTCTGCATCCTGTTTCCATTACACAGCTTTGTTCTGTTAAGCTTAGGAACACAGCAAATATAGACTGTGATATGAAATATATTCTTCAAGGATTATTTAAACTTTCACAGCTATTCAGTAAAGATTTTTATTTTGAATACTGAAGAGCCTTACCATTACTCATATTGAGTAATGTACTTAAACATCTATTTAAGCACCATTGAAGCTCATGAACCTTGAACACATGTTAAAGTACTTTAGGCTGGACACATGTTTTAGAATGGACAGTTTGACATAGGCTAAAGCTGTACATTTTAACAAATTGTTATCATAATTTGCAATGGCATTTCAAAATTTTTTTTTCTCAGTTGAAGAATTTTAATTTTGTGTGTGTAGGTAAATAAGAATATTTTAGTTGAAAGAAGTTTTGGCCTACAAGTCACAGACATGCTTCCTTGTCTGCAAATCATTTCCAAAATAACCTTACACCAAAGAAACAAGCACACTTATAAATACTACAAAATGCTAAGCTGAACTCTCAGGAATCTTATTTGTCATAATACAAAGTAAATTGAACTGTATTATTATAGAACTAAAGTATGAATAATAAATTGCCTGTAAGATGACTTGGCTGGATATCATGCAAATACTTCACAGAATAAAGATTAAAGAAAAAAATATTTCATTTTAATGCCAAATAACACTTCTATTTTCATCCTATCAAATTATGCTAAACAGTTTTATTAAGATTTAACATTTAACTTGAGGCTATTGCTCCTATGAGAGCTTATTTAAGCTTCCCTTCTATTTTTATTGAAATACCTACACCACTGGCTTTCGTAACTAGGGAATCTAAGAACTAAAAATGTTAAAGTTAACGCATTCCCCAATTATATATATCTATCAGCTGTAGTAAAGTTTATTATTATTATTATTATTATTATTTTGACTCTCAGTAATTTCAGCAATGTTCAACAAGCTGAATTCTGGAAAAATGCAAAATACTGTGTTCAGAGATCTGCATTATTTATGCTTTATCAATAAATAAGCAGCAAAAATGCCAATGAAAAACAAAGAATACACTTTTATGAGGAAACACACGTTGCTGAATATCTATTTCCAACAGTAATGATGAAACAAATCCTATCTAACTTTAAGCATACAAAATAAGTCTTGCTAGCAATTTTTTAAATCCAATTAAGTTGATTTTCAGTAAGATGAGGCTTTCCAGGCAGCAGACCTCAACTTCTGTAATGTTTAGATATTCTTTTCATTATTTGCAGTTATGTTGTATTCAACACCAATTTAATAATTATTTTCTGGATTAGATTTTTTTTCCAGAAGAATTCACTGGGAGTCCTTGTAAAAATGGATACTACAGGGACTAAGAAACTGAATAAATTGCATGCATAAATACAGGAACTTTTATTATTCAGGCGGGCACAAAATACATGTTTTTGTAGGTGTATTTATTGCTGTTCCACTATGATCTGAAAGATAGATTAGCACAGTTTGTGCTTGTTTAATTTTGTAGTCATAGTTTTGCAAGACATTTGTGTGGTGACCCAAACGATCCAGGTTTTCAACCGCATTTCTGGATGCAAGCCAACCTGCATGCTTCCAGAAAGTTCAGGTTACGCACATCCTCTGAGCAGCATTCACAGGAGAGGATGGGACCAGTGCTCTCCAGGTATGGGTCCAGACAGGTCTGGCACATCTGTGCTCAAGGCAATCTCTTCCTGTGAAGTGCAGTCATTCTCCAAAATATTTTCTTGAAACAGACATCTGAAGCATGTGTTAAGAAAGAAGGGTGAAGCCTAAATAAGAAAAAGAGTCTTAAAATTCCCTATTGCCTTGCATATCACAAGTAATAGTTCAGCCTTGCAGTTCAGCTAAACGTTTCATATTTATGCATTATTGTATAGCATGTTCCTGTGCATCCGTTTTTCTATCAGGTTTTTCAATAGCTACGCTGTGTCATTTAATCAGACTTTGCAGTCCTAAACACTATTCAAAAGTGGATGAGAGACAAGAACCAGAAAGTACTTTTCTTTTTTGTCCTGGAATCTTACCAAAACAAAACAAAGCAAAAATAAACAACAAAAACACATATACATATTCACATATATTACATGTATGTAATTATGGGAACCAGTCATAGCAAAGAAGACAAAGAGCAGTGAATCTGTAATTTAACTAGGTTGTGAGAGAAAAAAAATACAAACTTAATGGCCAAATATTTTCTGAGGGGGAGGAGAATATTTTGAGAAGAACGTGGTATTAAAAGTGTAGGACGAGTGTTTCCTGACCACAACTACTGGAAGATTTAAATGAAATTCTAGAGTTCATCAGAGCCTTTTCTGGATTGTCCAAGAAGTAAATTCACAGATGGAGGGAACGCAAAGCAGTGTAAACCGGTGCCCTTTAGAATTTGCATATCCTTCTGAAATTGATGTTGGTATTATTGATACGTTAGTGATTGTGGGTTCGTAGAAACCAGTAAAAGCCTAAATGAGAAATAGACACGGGTACCGAAGGCAGTTCCCGAAATGTCAAAATTCAGGCTAGATGAAATAACAGACAAAGGTCAAAGTGGTAGAAACATGATAGTTAAATGATAATCTGGGATCAGAAATTAATACCAGGTTTTTAAATATGGTTTTGGTAGCATAATTGTCTCATCTTAAATGGAAACATATTGGATTTTTTTAAGGTAGTTGAATGTATTCAGTTTATTTATTTATCTGTCATTTGGTCAAAGGTCATTTGGGCACCACTTCCATTTAAAGACCTCAACAGTGTTTTTCTGTTAACCTGAGGAGGAATGAACAGTAAATTCATCATTCATTCATCTAGCTTTGAAAATGAGGGCTGGCAGTGGTCACCACTAAATGCTGAAAGTACTTTCCATACGGGGCTAGCAGGGACATTGGTGTCAGAGGGCTCTACTGATACAGATCTTGTGTGAGGGCCACGTGTGACTTCCATTTGTTGAAATATTCACTCACCCTCCACAACTAAGTCAAATTACAAGAAAGAGTCTGAAAGCGCAAGAAAAACCCGCACTGTTAGGTTGGCATGAAAAATATTGCATGACCAGGGATCGATAAACTAACTTAAAAACACAGTAGTTCAATAATGTGGTTTTCCCTTCTACCAATAAAGTGAGGAAGAATGGATTGATTTGAGAACTCAAATCTGATTTGAGAAAGCACTGTAAAGCTTTTCAGGATGAGATAGAATCAGTATCCTCACTGAAATTTACCTTAAACTTGGTGAAATATTGTATCAAGGAATTGTGAAATCTTGGTAAAAAAACATGGTTTACTTTGACAACAGTAAGTAACAGTTGGAAAGGATGCTTTATAAAGAGGCAAATATTCATGGGAAGAGAAGGTGAATGGAGCTTCAAAGCAGGAAAATGTCTAATTAAAACCAGTAAATCACTTCCTCTTTGCCAATAGGAAAAAAAAAAGAGGGGAAAGGAGGCCAGGTGGAATGACTTTACTGATGATCTAGCTGCCACTGGGAGAAAGCCAAGTTGCAGTTATAAAACATTACATTTATTATCAGCTACTAGATGATAAATTTGTACTGATTTCCCCTAAAGAGAAAGTAAGTTAAAGAGAACTAAGATGTGCTTATAAGATACAGATGTTGGTTCAATACAAACAGATAAAAGGGTTTTCCTTTAGTGAAGAGAGACTAGCTGGACAGTATCCCTGAAGGTTGTACATTTAGCATGTGAACAGTAAAAAAATCGAGACACAATAACAACAGAAGATAAATTTGAAACAGCTGAAGTAGAAATGAGATCATAAAGGACCTTTCAAGGTTACTGTTTTTTTGTGATTTTTTTTTTTCCTTTTAATGACCTTAGTGGACTTTCTTGAAAAACAATAGTTTGTCATAAGCTTTTAGTTAAGATTTTGTTTAAAGTGACTTTAGAAATACTGAAGGGATAAAAACCCTTTTGTTTTAAGGTTTGGCTTAAGTAACCGATGTAGATGCAATTCTTCCTTTGCTGGTGCTTTTCTCTACAGGTGTTCTCCCACTTTCCTTGGAAGCTCCTGCTGTTGGCCACTGTCAAGGCATGTCAAAGCCCCAGCAGCTGCCCATTCAAGCCAGTGGTCCTGTTCTAAACAGGAACAGTTTTCCACCAGCACATGCTCCATGCTTATATTTACACTACTGAAAACAGAGTAAATTCATGAAAGTCAGTGGAATTAATCTTGACTGATCAGAGAAATCAGAATCTGGCTTAGCATGTTGGATGTTAAAATATATATTAAATGGCATGTAGATTCAGAGTGGATATAAACTGCAGGTCTCACAAGCATCTTTCTGAAAACCAAATCGAAAAAGCCAGACACTAGTCTTCAACACAGCCAAACTTCTTAGTCTGCCCTTATTGGTGTAACTGATGGCTCACTGGAGATAGCTCAACTCCTCCACATCTACCTAAAGAAATTATCAAAGACTTACAAAACAAGGGAGTGACCCAGGAAATGTAGATGCAATTTGAAGCTGCAGATCAAAGCTACCATGTGCGCTGGGGTTCAAAGTCTGGGCTCATGCCCATTTTGTAAATTATCCCCATGTAGAATGAGTAAAGATGAAAATACATGAAGCATATATGGATAAACAGTAGCTATTCATTTATCTGGCTTTTTATTTAACCTCACCTCAATTCTCTAGGTGGTATAAGTGTATTACTCCTTCACAGAGATATGGATTCATTTTATAGCTTGTTAACCTGCCAGACACTTGTATGCTTTCCTGTATATTAGACAGAATATTATGGGAGAAAGAGGAGTTTATCTTGTCTAAATTAATCTATTTTAATTCAGTGTATTGCAAATGACTTCACATACACATCTTACAATAAAAGATACCTTAAAAGCACAATGACTCAATCGTAAAAAAGACATTGATAGGCTCTTTAAAATGTTGACCTTCGAAAAGGAGTATTGTATTAGAGACTTAGGATAGCCATGGGGAAAAAAAGAATCTCAAACAAAGGAGCAGATGCACGGCTAGTTTAGAAAATTTATTGGCTTAGCTTTGAAATCAAAATTAGCAGCAAAAGGAAAAGGTTCTTTACTCAGGAGAATTCAATTTATCCATTGTTTTAACATTTTATGCCCTAAGCAAAAGCCACAGTTCTTTTTCTTCAGAGTAGATCTGGCAGATTCCAGCCACAGAGTCTGTGGTTTTCAAACTCAAGAAGCTGTAAATTTTATAACTCTGCGCCCTGCGGTCAGAGCTGCTGAGTGTTGTGTCTGAAGTCAGGTGGCTGGTGTGTTAAAGGTAGACATTAAACAGTTCTATTGAGGAACTGGAAATGTTTAAGGAGGTTGTTTGCCAGCTGTAAATTTGGGAGCAAATGCCAGTTGGCTGAAAAGATGCTGGAATGCATCCAGTTAAGTAGACTTGCACTGGAGGTCTTTCCAAATTTGTAGGTCTGATAACTTGGCTGTATACGCAGACTTCAGTTATTGGGTTGTTAAGGAAGGGCTTTATAATGAATGTTTGAAAATACGAAAAAGAAAAATTTTTATATGCTCATTACTTTGGCAAAATTGTAACTTTGCAATAGCATTGCATTCCTGATGAAGACTTGGTTCAATGTTACACACTGTATAACATTTTTCAGCTGAGTGCCAGGGACTTTATATGACTTTGTGTCCTACAATATTTTGTCCCCAGTACTTTTCCAGAGTTTGATTTTGCCCTTTTTCTTTGTAGCTGGCATGATACAAGGATGAAGGAGACCTGAATGTAATGCAGCTCCTGCTTTGTAAACATTCCCTCTTGTTTAATAAGTGGGAAGGGTCTGTAGTTTTGGCTGCTGGTTGGGAGAAGGAGAGGAAGTTACAGACTTCAGCTCTTTCTTACAATTGGATCTACTTTCCAATGCACAAGAAGGGGGTGTAGCCTAATGGCATGAAATGTGTACGGAACAGCCTGCATGATGTACAGGATTTACCCCACAGGCACTCACTCAGCTGGAGGCTGCAAGGTTCTGACATCATCGCATGGTTCTCCGAAGTGACAGACACTAACATATCTTGTTCTAACTCGTCAGACATCATTTGCTCTCATTCCATTTGCTGTGTTGAAGCACCAGGAGAACATTGCTCCAGAGGAGTAAAACTGGTTGCAACAAAAATGTTATTCTTCTCATCCTCCTTCTTTTGTGTTCTGAATTTGTTGCTCAGGATGCATTTGTTTTGTTTCTTACCTCTACTACCACCAAGTAAAGAACAATTTCAGTCTAATATTTCAAGATATTTGTGTTAGGTAAGTTTTAAGCTTTACGGTTATTTTGGCCACCGGCATAGCACAGCTTTGTGACAGTTGTCAGAATCAAATGAGGCAAGGGCTCACCCTTACATGAGGTCTTGAGGCATGGACAAAACATCCTCCGCTTTTGACACACAGCTTACAAAAGGGCCAGGTAGAATTTCAGCCCATGCACTTGAAACAACATATAGCACCTCGGGAAATGAGAGAAAGAGCATCCTCATGGGTTTGGGAAAGAGGAAAGAGACTTTATCTGTTTGTTATTAGGCAGGTCTTTTCTATCACAAGAATAAAATAAAGCTATTGTCTGAAATTGTATTTGAACAGGCCCAGTAAATGTTCTGTTAATGAAGAGTGACTTTATGCCCCCCCATTACTGTGAATGAAGTTCTGTGAGGAAGAGTGGCCCCAGCTATTAGCAGTGAAAGCAGAGGAGCTATACTAACACTAGATTTTGTGGTCTTGTTCTTCGTTTGATATACTGACCTTCCACAGTTGCTAAATAGCAACTAAATAGGAACACACTAAAAATATATTTCCACAACCTGCGGAACCTGCCAACCTGTTTTGTTCTAGAAATTTTGACACCCATGGGCTTGAAGGTTGAGATTCAAAGTGACGGTGGAATAGCTGCTGTAACAGAGTTGGACTTTTTGCCATCAGCACTTGTATAGCTTTCTAAAAATCAAAACGGATAAGGAGACATTTTCCTTCACCTGAAGGGGCTGCTAAATCTTATAAAACATTCACTTCACAGCGGACAGTGATGAATAGTCAAGGAAAAAAGAAAATCCTGAAAAAAAGTTACATTGATAAGGTTTGAATAGGGCATAGTAAATAAGGCACAAATCCACACGGTAAAGAATGAGCATGAAGTAAAATACGGAAACTTTGTCACATGCTTATTAGTGAGCACTGAATGTTGTAGAGGCTTTCACTGTCACATAAATTCTCTTTTGCAATATGTAAATTTTCAGAGTATTTTAAAACTCTTGGTTCCATTTTAAAATGTTGTTATATTTCTTGGTCTTAAAAGACAAGAGAGTAAATTTGTTGATATTTTTTGAACCCTATCTATATAGAGATCAGTTCTATCTGCATGGGTGTGCTTAAGCACTCAGGTTAGACATCACACAAACTTAACTGACAGTGTCTGCCATATTTCATTAATAGTTTGAATAGGAATCATTACTGTAAAGTGGAATCATACTCGAATTGCTAGTGCTTATCAAAAAGCATATTTTGGAACTGAGGTAAACCGCACCTGATCTTTACATTGCTATGACCAGATCCATACTGGTGAATAATTAAAACTTAGTAGAGCTCTGTAACTGTACACTCTTGCACTTTTTCTATTAAGTATGAACATAAATGCACTTTACTGCCAAAAGTAGCTTCTAAAATAAATAAATTGCTAAATACAGTTTTCTCCCCAAGTTTAGGTATGTGTCAGATTTTCATGCATCTTGCATTGATTTTAATTCAGACTGAAATTAATACAGTGAATTGGAGGAAGCTGTCTCCATGAAAGTTACAATATAATTCATTACTAAAATATTGCACCTCCAAGAGGTAGATTGCCTGAGTTAAGTGACAAGGATTGTTATTGTAGCCAGTAACCACACTGTCTACAATTTTTCTAACACATTATGGTAAAATCAAGAATAAAAGATTTTTCCAATCCTTTTTTTCCCTGTAGACAAGGCATCCAGGGACAGGTCCTCTGCTGGATTGAAGCTTTTTCAGTTTCAATCATCTTAAAAAAAAAACAGCTGAGGGTCTGCCAAATGAAACTTATCACCAGTCAGCACAGAAAAACATTTTTTACAAGGAAAAAAAATCAATTTTATACCCTCAGGCTCAAGAAGTGAGGAAGCCATCTCTAACTCTATTCCCAGTCCCCACACAGCTATACTACTGCTTTGCTCAAGCTTCTTGCAGTAAAGCATTTGAGTCTTGCTTACTCAGTGAGCGAATGCTTCTTCATTCATAGAATCATAAAATCATGGACTGGTTTGGGTTGGAAGGGCCCTTAAAGAGCATCTAAGTCCACCCCCCCCTCCACAGGCAGGGACAACTTCCACTAGAGCAGATTGCTCAAAGCCCCATCCAGCCTGACCTTGAATTCGTAGAAGGCATTGTGGAAGGATCAGTTAGCCTAGTGTTTGCTGGCTAGAAGATAGGAAGTATCTCCCTTCCCCAAATCCTTAATCCTTCCACTGCACTGGCACAAGCAAACTCCAGAACCTGCCCATGAGCCCCCGGTGAAGGCAGGGATCCGCCTGTTAGGAGTCCATCTCAGGAGACGAGCACGGAGTGCTGGGCCATGGCCAGTGACATACACTGTATTGCCAAAAGTCCAGACAATATTTCATGTCTACTGAAGGTATTTCTGCTTCATCAGTCCAGTCAAATGCCTTCTGATTTAAAGGAGCATTGTGCTGGCATTTCTGTACTCTGCTTATATGTCCTGCGGGTGCTGGGCCAAGCAAACACTTTGCTTTTAAGGAATTACTTTGATGAGTTTTAGCTTAACAAAGAATCAGGTCTCCAGCAAATTCTTTCACAAACTCTGTGTGTGTAAATATGTTATGTGTGTATCATGTTTAGTTCATATGCCTTCCAAATGACAGAATCCTTTTTTTTAACTCCTCTCTCCCCGCTTCTTTTTTTTTTTTTTTTTTTTTTTTCCAAACAAACCCCAAATACCCCTCTCTAGATCCTGTTACAAGGCAAAAATCCTGGGATTGCTTGGGAATATACATTTTCCAAAATCAACACTGAGAACAAGACATCTGTCAAAAAGCACAGCCACTCCTGGGTGACGGTGCAGTCAGAGTGCTCAGCTACTTGTGGTGGGGGTAGGTAACTTTCTAATTTCCAGTGCTCTTCTTTTTCATTTTTAAGGCATCTCAAACATTTCAGCTGCCTTTAATTTTGAAAATTGTTTATAAATACAGACAGAAGGTTACACTGAACACCTGGTCCTTATTTTTTACCTGACAACTTATAACATCAATGAAGTACCGTCACACTTCCTTTGTAGTAGAAAAAAATCCTGGCAGTCTCAGTTCATGTCACTTATGGGGAGGACAATCTGTAGGCATATAATATCTTGCTCTTGAAGTAACATGGAAATTAACTATGTGCTTTGATGTAGTTGTAATTTGGGAACATAGAAAGATAACAAATAGTACAATTTATCTATCTGTAAAGAGTAACTGAAGACTAAAGTGTTATAAAGACCTTTATTGACAGTTGCACCCTGGTCTCACTGTTTAATTACAAATATTTGAGTTCGGCCAGATTAAATTCCGAAATTCTACGTAAGATAAAGGTTTCTTATTAACATATTCTTCTAGGCATTTGCTTTGCTCAGAACATGTATATTTTAAAATCCCAGATGCTCTGTCAGTCAAAGTAGGATGTAGTGAAAGCAGGAAACTGGCAAATGGGAAATCCTGGAAAAAGAATTGAGAGCAAAAAAAATATTGGCCTTTAAATCAGAACTGGGTCATATAAACAAGATTGTATGATGCAGCTGTCTTTAACGTCAAAGAACTGGACTAGATGACCATGGAAAAGCCATGTTATGCTCCTGTATTGGCAAAAAAAAATGCAGGTGAAATTCAGGAATATCTTTTTAGTGTGTTGTTAGACTTCACAGCATATCAGTACACTGTTCAAGGCCCACCAGGAGCACTGTAGACAAAATACAGCTACTCTATTTTTCTTGCTTCCCTTTAAAACAAATGAAAGTTTGTTTTAAGCAGCGTGGATAAAGACAATGGAAGTAACCATGTTTCCAGATTTGACTTGCTGTGCCCAATGAACCATATGTGAGGTGATCGCTACATCCCAATTAAAGGATGTATCTATAAAATCATTTAATTAGTTAAGGCATTTGTCATCTTCCCTATAGTCTGACCTGATGTAGAAAATAGATAGAAACTAGGTACAGGAGCCTGCAGATCTCTGAAGTGTGTAAAAATACTGAAAAATCTGCAAAATGTTTTGTTGCCATTTGCAAGCACATGAGGAGAGCTCTAAGCAAGTGCTGCTGGTTTCTGCAGGGAATTAGGATTTGAAGCATTACTGATTTTTGCTGGAGGAAGATTCTGCAAATATGCCATTTATAACTAAAACATTTCATCTGACTTCAATAGTACCTGTGTAGCAGAGAAGGAAATTAGTGTTAAAAACTTGTTGCCAAATGAAATCCTATTTTACTTAGTTCATGTCAGTGGAATTGTACCAAGGATGAGCTTGGACTTGTTTAGATAAAATTCTTTTCTACTACTTTTTCTCTTATATTTTGAGTAAACATTTATTTTACTACATTTTTTTTTCTAATACTTCCATAGGACACATTACAACAAAAGCAATTTGTTTAGAAGATCATCGTACACGAGTTAATTCCTCCTTTTGTGGTGCAAGGACGAAGCCTTTAACTGAAACAAATCTATGCAATACTAATCCCTGCCCAGCATAGTAAGTTCTCTTTATTTTTTCTACCTTTTGTTGTGGCTTATGACTGAGTTAGCCAGCAAGGAAGTCCTGATAGGCACACAGAATTGTATAGCCTGCTAGATGAACCTCTTTTTATTCTGTAATTTAAAACAGTAATTGTTTAAAAATGCTAGTTGTGTAGGCTTCTGCCCAATGATAATAACAGAGGCAGTATTTCTAATGTTGCTAAGCAAGACCTCCTGAGGATTGCTTGCAGCTCTGTCACCATGCTGGGGTTAGCTATGTGACACTAAGTAATCTAAATTACTTAGGGGCCCATTCTGCCACCTTTACTCACCTTGAATCAATAAGACCATTTCCTGAGTAAAGTGCTACTCCCCATGTGGAGACTTGGCCCTCTGACTCAGATTCCACATATTAGATTAGGCTAAAAGAATCTTGTGAAGTGTAATTAGTGATTTTTGGACAAAATGCTCCATAGAGGATTATGACACCAATAAGAGGACTATTTAAGCCAAATAAATTGTCAGCAATGCTCCTGGTGCCCACAAAAATAAATATGAAGACATTTCCTATGTTAACAATCTTATTTTCTAAAAGACATAAGAAAGTGAGATGCAAAGGAAGACAATGACATATAGATAAGCCGTTAGAATCCAGCTGGTATAAATCAATAGAGCGCCTTTAAAAACAAAGGAGTTACACTGATTTATAGTAGCTGTGGTAGGGATCCTTTGGAAAAAAAAAGTTGCGTGTTCATATAATTAAGCACAGTATCATGTGGCTTAGAATATACATGGGTAGATTTAAGGACGCATTGAGCATCTTTCTTCTGCTGTTTTTTCCATATTTGGACTCCTGACTTGGCGACCTTAGCATTCTTTTAATTTTATATTAAACATGAGAAAATTATATTGGACAAGACATCCGTGACTTCCAGAACAGGAGTTTTTCTAAAGCAATATGTTGAAAATATTAAATGTTGCAGAAGAAAATAAAGAGAGGTAAAAAAGCAGTTCAAGTGCACAAGTAGCAGAAGGTAGAAGAAATGGAGGAAAGCTCTACTCCTGGTGTCATCTGGTGGTTTTACTCTGCAGTGATAAAAGCAATGGGTGGTAAAAGCAATTAGCTAAGCCCACTCCCACACTTCATAAAAATAACACATTTAATGAAGTTTAATAGGCTTTCCCTATCTTCCCCAATGCAGAAGAGGATGATGGGACAAAGCAGAAAGATATACATGCTCTGCAGTGGCTTTGTTTTTGCTTAAAAATCCAAAGTTTGCAATGTGTTTAACATTCTAAAAAATAGTCCAGTAATAGTTTGGAATTTCCTGCAAAATTTAAAGATTACAGCAGAGAACACAAAATCCAAATGGCAAATTATATACTATGACCACAAAAGGATAGAGATAAGATTTAAATAATGGCAGCATGTCACATCAGAGCCCCATGTTCCTGTTTCAGCAGTTTCTTTAGATTGCTTTTAGCCACATGATTTTCTGAATACTAATTTTATGTAATCTTTGTAGCCAAACACAATCTGTTTGTATATGACTTATCTTCTGCCAGAATTATTTTTATCCAGTGAACACAGTATCGTGTAGACAGAAATGCAATGTCTGTGATGTTCCCAGGAGTCTTTTTAAGCTGCTTATGCTTACCTTCATTTTGATGTGGTATTGTTGAATTATAAAGCTTCAGCAAGTGATCTTCATTTCTATTTTGTCCCTCTGGACCACACAGAAAATTTCTATTTCTATTAAACAGAGATCCCAACTTATTTTAAAGATCCACTGATATAACTGAAAATGCTGAATATCCTTTTTGACATGCAGTACAATATTTTCATGCTAAACTTGCTCTGATAGTCTTGGATTTACTACAACACAATTAATGACTTCATGCCTAAAAAGAAAAGCTGTAAAAGCCTCAAGCCCTCAAAAAAACTACGCCTTTCAAGAAGAACAGTTCTACTCACTAATTAATTATTTTTAAAATCCTGAGGATATATTCATGTATGGAGGATCTACGTGTAGGACCATGTCTTAAGTTAACAGATTGCCATTCAACTGAGTGAAACTATGCCAGATCATCTTTGCTGAGGAATCTGCCTAGAAAGTCATTACATGTAATTTTACCCACAAAACTGAGACTGTCAACATAAAATATATATATATATTTATATTAATAAATACAGTGGAGGAGACAAGGAATGCTTAATAGCCAGCAAATAGAGAAGAAACAAATACGGTAGGCCTAACAGGCAAGAGAAGGTGGTGAAAAAATAGATGAGATACAAGTGTGTCTGTTTTGTGACTTAAAAGAGAAGACACCAGTCTTGTAAAGGTCAGTGAGGAATACTTACTGCATAAGGACAAAGACTTAGTGGTCTGAGGGAGAACAAAACTATGACCCTAACAGTAAGAACACAGGCATCAGAACTGCACACTGTTGTTGGGTTTCAGAGCTGCCAAATCTGCTCATAATTAGTTAGTTATTCGAGCTAATGAAAGATACTCTTGGATCACAGCCCAGATAATCCTGGAAAATGGCAGTTTACTAGAGGACATTAAAGCAAGTTTATTGCCCTCTCCTCAGTGAAGAAGGGAACTTTCTGGACACTTATGGTGAATAAACTCTTAAAATGTTCGCTTTTGATTGCTCTGCCAATCATAGTTGTCAGAAACATCAAGGAAAACTAATTAAAAGCTGTAGAATGGATTAAAACTCTATCTTCTATCCAGATGTTTGTATTGCAAAGGTCCAAACATTTATATATCAGGCAAAAAGGAAATTTCTGACGTGTGCTGGAAATACATAACTACTGACTTCTCATATTAATATTTCTTTGCACTTAAATTATGTCTTTTTATATTTCCCACTACTTTTGGCAGTTACTGAAGTTCCTAGATTGAGCATTGGGATTTCTTCTGTTCCCAAAGGAATTTTACCAGAATAGGCCTTTTATACATTTCTTACCAATTAAAATTAGTTTTGTTTACAGGCAGATGTGAACAGACAGGCTAATGAGATGCTGGACATCTTTCACACAGTAAGAAAATAAAAAACAAAACAAAACTTTCCTGTCATTAACACTCTATGTAAGCAGCTATTCTAGTCATTACAGGGCTAATGCTGTGAGAAATGATGGAAGTAGGGATAGGAGAAGCAGCTGGATTTGAGACAAAAAGCCCTTTTCTATGACGTCAATTATTAACAATCCGTAAAACTGTTGTTTTAAAATACTTAGTTTAAATTCAGTGTTGGGTATTTGAATGAGTTCTCAACTTGAGCAATCATTTAAACATTCTTAATTTCCTTTGTTTTCTTCACCCCTGTTTTCCCATTGAGTTGTTGGTTATGGTCTCACATCATAAGCCTTCGGAGACAGACACAGTTGTGTGTTTGCGAAGTGACACACAAGAGCTGGGGAATCCGCCCAGTCCTTCTATAACAGAAACACTGAGCAGCTATTGACATTTCAGAACTGAACTTAGCCTAAGCGACTGGCAGTGACTATTCAGGCTTTGTGTAATTTTAGTGACAGCATGCATAACTGAAGCTTGCCTGTGACTGCAGCATAGATTTGCCCAACGGATTTTGCTGGTTGAATTCCTACTGTTTTATTTAGATTCCACATCATCTGTCTGCCAAATTTATTAGTCTGAGGACAATTAAATCCTCCAAACACTAACAACGGGACTGCTGATTTTAGCAAGTATGTTCTTTTTTGTAAATAGAGTAAAGCTAAGGTTTGCCATTGATATTGCTGGACAGCATCATGCCAACATTTGTCAACCTAAGCAAGTGTATCTATGCACACGTCATTGGGAGGTACCTGCCCAGCTAAATTGGCCCCACTCTTCCCTTGCCATGCCAGCTTTTTCCTTGTGTAAGCTTAGGTGGATCTTCCTCCTCTCTCTGCCTTCTGACAGAGACTGAAACAAGGGAAAAATGTAACAGCAAAAGGCAAAACTTTCCAGTGATACAATCTCGTCTATTTACAGACCTGGCTATCCATCTGACTTTTCTTTTGGCCTCTGGTCTGTTAGTCTATTTGGAGGTCTCTTCAGCAGCTGAAGTGACAAAAGTGATCATCCTATCATTTCTTTAGAGAAGATTTTTCTTTTCCTTTTTTAGAGAGAGTTTTTCAGTTAAGACATTGATGTGGTTAAAAAGGAATGGTGATTTGTTAGCCAGATCCCTAGATTTTCTAGATACTCCACCAGCCTCAATGGCAGTGTCTCCCTCAGTCCCTGTGGAACTCCAAATTCTAGGTCATATTCATAGGCAAGTTCATTCTGGTGGATGAGAACTGTAAATAAGTAATACTGGTTTTTCTAGTCGTATGACTTATATTTCATCCCTATCAAAATGTTCTCTGCTTTGAAGATAGACTAAGTAACTAAGGCTTTTTGATTGCTTGAAAAGATATCAGTACATCAGTAGAGTAGACTAAGCTGAATCCCTGAGTGATCCACCTTTGATAGGTGGCTCAAATACATTGATTTTATAAAGCTAATTAGCCTCCTGTGTTTCTAATATATATTTTCTCCGCTAAGCTGGTCACCAGGCGAATGGGGTGCATGCAGCAAGTCTTGTGGAGGCGGGCAACAAAGTCGTCTCATTCAGTGTGTCCAGAAAAAGGCTTTCCAGAGAGAGGAGGTAGTGGCCCACTCCCTGTGTCCTGTCAGCACCCCTGCCCAAGTGCAGATGTGCAACAGTCAAGACTGCCCACCTGAATGGAGCCCTGGACTATGGTCTCAGGTAACTTGAAAAACTTATATTTTCTTTTGCTGGAATAATGAAAATACTGCCAAAATCTCTGCTCAAGAAGGAACAGTGTAAACTTTGTGAAAATCAGTATTTTGCGAATAGCTCTATTTATAAAGGTAACATGTAAACAACGTATATATTTTACCTAGCCTTCATAAGTGGACGGACAGGAGGGGTTACCAGAAGGGGACACGTGATGTCCTGCTGGGTACATACAAACAGATGGAAGATTTTTCTGGTTTCATAACTTAAGGCTCTACGAATTCTTCAAAGCCATAAACTCCTCTCTGAGATCAGTTCCCACAGCAATATTAACTTTTCTTAGAGATGACAGGCAGTCAAGGATGAAGAAGTATTTGGACATGCTTATTTGCATACACACTTTTGAATTGTGGGTTGATAAATCTGTGATTTACATGTGCAATAATAATTTCTGTACTTTTGCCTTTGTCAGAATAACTCTTCTTTAGCATACTTTAGAATATCACTGTACTTAATTTCCACGAGGGGCATAAGGCCCCTAGGCAGATTCCTATGTGTACACACCCTGATTCACAAACCTATGAAATGCCTCACATTAAACCAATCTAAGTTAAAAAGCATACACACACAAACAAAACTCATCTCTGCTCTTTCTTTCACTATTGTTGCTGCTGGTATGAACTACAAATGTAAGGATAGATCAAGTACTGGGAAAGCCTTAGATGTAAGAGAGAGACAACAGTACACCTATATCAAAGGGAGTGACAATATTTTGATTTTTCCATCTTCATTTAATGAGATTCAAGGTGGATTTAAATTTACTGAAAATTCTGTTACTTTTATGTACAATTCTTGGTGCTGTTACTCTTTAGGTCCTGTTCAAGACTGTCTTGACATTCTGGGTTGAGAAGTACAGATTGCTTCTCTGGGGGAGTGCCCTGTAATGGACTGTGACAGACGAGTAGCTTT
Source organism: Anser cygnoides (assembly GCF_040182565.1). Lineage (NCBI taxonomy): Eukaryota > Metazoa > Chordata > Aves > Anseriformes > Anatidae > Anser > Anser cygnoides. The sequence goes on from NC_089884.1 coordinate 7,059,612, forward strand.
TTTTTCCAGCATATGTGAGCAAAACTTTACTACGGCAAGAGATTGTAAAAAACAGATATGGTGATTGGATATTTAAAAAGGAAGAACAAAGTCTTCAAACATATTCACACTTTCAAACTTTATTTCAAATTAAAAAAAAAATAAATCATTTTTCTTCCTCTTCGGGAGGTGTATAATTCAAGCTGGGATTTCAAATAAGCCTGTGAAAATTAAGTTCACAAGTCCTGCCTAAAAGTAGCGAGCAGGCCTGTTGAACAAGTCGGTGAAGATTTCTAGAGTCAGCTGAAAGCTCCTATATCGCAGGCTCAAAAGAGTTAAAGAAAAACAAATGCAAAATACCCAGTCTCTCTTCACTAATCAGGGAGTCATTTTAAATGATTTTTTTGTCTGTCTGGGGGGAAGATTACAACCAGATTTTCAGCAAACAGGTATTTCTAATGCATCTTCAGTGCAACTCTGCTTTCATGAAATCTTTTAAAAACATTTGTGATTTAATTTGTATAGTGATAATGTGGTATTCCACATTGGAATGTGCCTGTTAATTATTAGTAAGAAGAACACTTAGAAGAGGATGCAACAAGGCAGAAAGCTCTTTATTTCCTCATTTCACCAGAAATGGCTCATTAGTGCATTCTGTTGCATGCTAAGGCAATGAAAACTACGGAATGTCTTTTCAACTGAACCACGGCTCAGCAATACACATTTGTTCACTGGTGACTTGTCCTAAGCTTCATTGCAATCCTGGTAATTAACATATCTTTGGTCAAACATCCTAACGATTTTCTGTATCAGATTTTGTCTTGTGAGACTCATTTGTGAAGGAGTTATGTATAGATTCCCTGGATACCCTTGGGCCTATGTCAGGACAAAATAACAAACAGCTGAGAACATCTTGCTGTGGGAGATCTTCAGAGGGAAGGTTAGAACCAGTTTTCAAGTATGTTGTCCAAGGAAAAACAATTTTGCTCACAAGTCTAACTTCTCTCATCTATTGAAGAGAGATATTACTTATCTGTCCTACATGGGGGCTGTAAGAGTTTGTAGTTTACATTACAAAAGTGCTTAGAACAATTCTTTAGAAGCAACACACAGATGTTGCTGTTATGTGTTTATGAATTGAATTTCAAGTTTACTTGCATTATAATGACAGCTACAGAGCACATTAACCATGGTTTCTATGCTTACTGCAAAATACAAATAATGTCAGTTTGCATTTCCTGTAGCTCAAATGAGAATTTCTTTCCATCACAGTGCTCCAAGACCTGTGGGAGAGGTATTAAGAAACGGGATGTCTACTGCAAAAGTACTGGTTCTCCCAAGCTTAAAATCTTGCCTGATAGTATGTGCAGCCAAGACCATAAACCTGAATCCCAGCAGACCTGTGTGCTAGGACGCTGCCCCAAAAATGACCGGCTGCAGTGGGTGATTTCTTCCTGGAGTGAGGTAAAGTGGTACAGCTACATGGCTCACTGTCTTCCTTCACTGGTCTTGACTTGGGGCACACACAAACTGTGTGGGGAAAAAGAAGCTAAGCTAACATTTGAAAATCAGGCGTTGTTTGCAAGCCACTATAAAAACAGTTCTTTAAATTCAGGTGTAGTTAGATGTACTCTATGTCTTTGTTTTTCTGGAATTCCTCTGACTTGGATTCATATTTCTTTTTATACATTGTGGAATGTGGTCTTTGTGGTTTTAGTAATGCTTTTGTAGTTTCACATAATTTGAGTTGTCTTGAGCATAGCACAGCCTTCTCTGAGGGCATTTCTATAGATGTAAAAGGTGTATGTTGCTTTTGCAGTGCTCAGCTTCCTGTGGCCCAGGTGTACACAAGCGAGAACTAAAATGTGGTGAGAAAAGCATCCATGGGAAATTGATCACCTTTCCTCAGAGAAGATGTAGAAACATCAAGAAACCAAACATAGACCTGGAAGAAGCTTGTAACAATGGAGCCTGTCCATCACAAATGTTGTATAACATGGTATCTGGCTGGTATTCCTCACCCTGGCAGCAGGTAGGAACAGGAAGCTTTCTTGCCTCATTCTCCCAGTCCCAGCTAGCACTATCTCTCCAGCAGCATTTCATGTCTTGGATTTTCTGGAGTTTTTAAAGGAGCAAGTCTCCCTGCATGGTAGTTCATGTAGCATACCCTAGTGCACAGCATTAAAGAATGGAACAACTGCAAAGTGACTGCTGACTCCTGGACAGCGTATCCACTGTAATTAGAAGGTGGTTTTAGAGAGCACCAAACCTAGAGAAGTGGTGGTATCACATGCCACAGAATGGATGCTAGCTGGAACTGCATAAACATCCAGCATGGTGTAAAATGCTAAAGACTATGCCACTGTGACTTTAGGACAATGTGAGTCTGAGCTACCCAAATTGAAGCTAGCTTGAGTCTTACGGTCATTGTGCTGTAGTCAAAAATGTCCAACTGTAGGGAGGAGGACAGAGGAGGTTATATCCCCAGTGCTGACAGTCCACGGGTGTCTCCTGCACACGGCTGTTCCCTAAGGAAGGTCACACCACTCAGCCACTGGAGCATGATGCAGCTGGTCCTTATCCATCATGTATTTTGGTGCAGTTCATTTCTTTGTCCTTTATCTGAAGAATGTCACCGTGACGTGTTCTTTGTGCTCCAGAGGCATCAGATTCCATGGTCGGTCCCCTATACTTCCTTCTCAGTCTTCTTCGAACTGCACTGTGGTTGAACTATTACATAGCTACATGCACAATGGATGTGAGGACCAGCACAGACTGCCTGGAATTCCCTAAATACTATGATTAATTATGGGATCAGTCTGTATTTGTTCCTACATTCTTGCAAACAAGCTTCTGTATTTCTGGAACTTATCTACTTTATGAGTCACATATCAATGAGCCACACACTCATTTAATAACATTTACATGAAACAATGTATGCCTGACAATTGTAATCAGATGAAAATGGTCACATTTATCTTAAAGACAACTTCTCATGAAACACATAGAAGTAAAATGCTTATTCATCTTAACATACTTCATAGATCTTCCTGAAAACGCATAGTGTTTTTCCCCAGATACTGCCATAATTATGGTTCCAGTGGGAGTTTTATCTCTGTTCAGACAGCAGGATTGGGACCAGAGGCTCAGAGTTCAAAAGAAATCAGTGCAGACAATCAGGAACAGGTTTTCTAAAATATTCAGTTTATGTCTAGATGCCTAAGTAAAGAACCAAATTTTCAGTGGAGTCCTTAAATAACCACACTTTCAGAAGGGTTCAACATGGAGAACAGATGCACACGTCTTTGAAAATTTGGTCCTGATGGGGATTGCCGAGCATCAACACATCAGATCCTGAAATCTTTCTGAAAGTCTCATCTTAAACCCTTGAAACTTTTTCCTTTGGCTTTCATGAGATCTGAGAGATTCCCTATAATTAAAGACAGCTTTTTTTTTTTTTTTCCCCCCCCCCTCCTGTCTACAGTGTACAGTAACATGTGGAGGGGGAGTGCAAACCCGGAGTGTACAGTGCCTACGTCAAGGGAGACCAGCTTCTGGGTGCTTGCCCCATCAGAAGCCAGCAATCCTGAGAGCTTGCAATACTAACTTCTGCCCAGCCCCTGTGAAAAGAGGTAAAACTCAGCTCTACATGCTGCTGCAGGGTTGGTTGCTTATATCTATGTATATAGATATACTCTATATCCAGTAAAAATCATCTTTTCCAGTTACACCCACTGAAGGTTAGTATTTAGCATGTTCCTGCACAAATGAATTTTTCCCAACTTTGCAGCTTTACAGTTACTCTCCAATACTACAGTATCTCTCTTCTCAGAGTGAGCCCTCTTAAAGCAAACTTCAATATAAGATTTTAAAAACATTTTTAAAACATTTTAAAAATGTTTAAAAAAATAAAAAAATAATAATTTTATTTAAAAAATAAGGTATGTTTTAAAAATATTTTTTAAAGTTATACTGTTTGGTTCTGAGCTGCACCTTCAGATTATCTTGTTGATTCACATCAGAGTGTCCTATGCTGGTATTCTTTTATGATTAAAAATAGTGACATTTGAAGTAACAAATGAGAACTTGCCATTTATTTTTTAGTGTTTTAAAGTCCACCCAAGCTTCAGATTACACCCACCTCCAGGCTGTCCAAAAATGCTTTGTCTAGAGTGTACTTTCTCTTCTCTCCTCCTGATCAGTGTATGGCACATGCAGACAGGAAACAAGAAATTCATCTGTCTCCCCATTTGTGTCTGCTATATCCCTCCCCATCTCTTTACTGTGTTTTGCAATTCTGGAGGAGCAGAAGTAAGATGCTTTGTGTTAAAGATGGAATGGGAATTTTCTCAGAACCACCAAAAAAAGAGAGAGGTGCATTTGCACCATCCTGTGTATTTGCTCACAAGCTGGTACAGTTTGTGACTCCTTCTTAACTGAGGAAAAAAGCTCACGAGGTCCATGTTTGTCCCATATAACAACAGTTATCTAGGCATGTTAGAGCACTTCAAACATTAACTGTCAAAATATTGTACCTTAACCATCTTGTTACCATCTTAAAACAGGGACCTGAAAGTAACATCTATAAAACTTAGGCTGGATTACAAGAAAAAAAAAAAAAAAAAAAAAAAAAAAAAGAGAGTTGGAGGCAAAGGTCAAGCTCTGGCCCTGCATCTTGTAATTTGACATTAGGCAACACCCCCTCTTGTCTCTACTGATTTGTGACATTCACTGTGCACAGAAACCCTGTAAAACCCAGTGATGTCTTATGTGCTAGACCATTCTACTACAGCAACTCAAGACACACAGATTATCAAACTGTGATATCTGGGGGCCTGAATCCAAACTAGGATATACAGATGAAATGGTCCTAAAAGAGATAACGGAGCAGTTGTCCTGCTTCTACAGTTAAATGCTCTCAACAATTCAAATGCTAATGAAGCTTTCCAAAGTTCTGTTGTACTTCAGAATTTCTGTATTACATCCTCTTCTATCATGATACAGCAAGCACTTTTCTTTTACCCCAGCCTCCCTCTGCTTTATTTCATGTCTGAAGTAATGTCTGTTATTAATTTTGGCCTTGGCCTGTTTCTCTCTTGCCTCACATCTGCAGGAGCCCTTTCACCTTTATTATAACTGGGTCGTCAGGCTCTGGAGATCAATTATCTCCTCACTGCTCTGTAACTTTCTGTCTAAAGCAGCAAAAAGAGGGGGAACCAGCTGTGCTGGAATCACATTCAAGCAAATCAGTCTCTATTATCAGCCACGTAGCTCCAGCTCAGTGATCACAGTCAAGAAATTAATGTTTCAGGGAGAGTTTACACACTTTCCTAGACAAGCTGGGTCCTTTCCATCTGTTAGATGCAGTTACGGTCACCATAACTCCTAACATATCCAACTGCTTGAAATCAATCAAAATTAAACCAACATGTAAATACTTGAGTAAATAGAAATAAGGAACTGACAGCCTGATCCACATCCACTGAAGCTAGAGGGAGTATTTGTGTTCATTCCAATAGTCTTTGGATTAAGTCCCAAGAGTAAAGTTTTCGGCCACACCTCTGTAATGTTAGCATTGCACTCCAGTCTTCAGAAGGGAGATAAAGATTTATTAACATTGCCTTCTCATTTCTTAAAAAAATAAATTAAAAAAAAACAACTAGCAATTTGCAGATTTTGAAAATTTATGCTTACACCGCAGGAGATCTTTCTGACTTAGAATGGTTTTCCTTGCCTTGAGCTGTGCATGTCTTTCATTGGTTGCCTGCTTTGGGTCCTTCCAGTGGCAAATTCTGCAGGGGGCCATCAGATATAGTGAAAGCTGATGCTAAACTACCATTTCCATCCCTACTGACATTCGGTTAAGAGTAGAAGCATAACATGGTAGAGTGGGAAGGCTACAGTATGACACTGAGCCACCCAGTTCCCAGAAAACTTTTTGTTCCAGGATAGTATTTTCTTTAGATAACATTTATAGATAGGATTCTGTTTTTAAAAATTGAGGAATATATTTTTTTTTCATTTTGCTATTCATTCAAACAATTTTGAGAGTGATAAATGTATACAACATCACCACTGCCATCATAAAATGTAAGTAAAAAAATGTGAAGCAGTGAATAATCAAAATAAATTCATACAAAGAGACTGGGATGACTCCTGAACCACAAACTGTGAAGAAGTTGCCTATGCTATGTAAGGGAGCATATATCTTTTATGACTCAACTTAGCTGATCTGAGAATGCAGACAACGGTGGCTAGATTGTCTTCAGTGTCTCCTTGTAAATTCCTTTTATTGACCATGTAAACAGTAGTTCTGAGAGCAGAATGGAATCTTTTCCCATGCTCATAGGAGATTTCAGTTTAGCTATAAATTTTGCTAAACCTCATTTAAATGTCTTACTGCTCTCCCAGACATTGTGAATTTGTTTATAAATCATCCATATGAATCATCACTCTGCTCTTTCAAAGAAAAGTAAAGCATCCACTACAAAACAGTAGAAAGCAGTAACTATGAAATGTTTTTTAAAGCAACTGGGCTGTATGTATAAATGATCTATACATAAATATGTGAAATAAAATCTTAATTGAAAAGTCTTATTTATTTTTGCAATTAAAAACTATGCTTTTCAGAAAAAAATGTTGTCAGCTATCTCTTACCCTATTAGTTAATTAAGATTTCACCAGCATGGCATAAAGTCCTAAAAGCCTGATTCATACCACCTAATTTAAATGTTTAAGTTAGAAGAGCGATTCCTTACACTCCCTGCATAAACAAAAGGAGAAAAATAAGTCACTTTGGAAAGCGTTGATATACAAACACACAGCAGAGCATTTTGTGCACATAACAGACTATGATCCATGCATTCAGTTTTCCATGCATTTTCTGTATATATACACGTAAACTCAAAACTGAGACTACTTTGAAGCACAGCTGAACTCCATGCAATGGTGGTATCAACATGCATTGGAGCATTGAAGTGGGTTCATTTATACAAGTACTTGGCTTTAGAGCATTTATAATCAGAGATGAAAACACTAATGTATCAAAACTGACTTTTTTCACCACTACAGTTAGTGGTCAAATCCCCACTTCATTCTGTTTTCCTGAACTTCAACGTGTGCTCTGAATTTTTTAATTCCTTTAGCCTCTGACATTCCTACTGTATTAGCTCTAACAGCATCGCTTAACAAATTAAACTAGAATTTTTGAGATGGAAGCTAGTTCATGGTTCGTTTTCTTTGAATTGAGTAACCCATCATATTTTTAACATTACCAAATGCATACAAGTTTGCTGAACTACTGCCTGATTTGTAGAATTGCTAAAACATAGTCTTAACATATTGCTTGGATTTCTCTCCTTCAGATGATCCTTCTTGTGTGGATTTTTTCAGCTGGTGTCATCTGGTACCCCAGCATGGTGTCTGTAACCACAAGTTTTATGGCAAGCAATGCTGTAAATCATGCACAAAGAAGAACTGATAGCAGTGTGTTATCTGAACTCTTCAGTGACAGGATTTTCTTTTTCAATTTATGTTGAAATTAACTTTGCTTTGAGCCAAGACATGGTGCCACATAAACCACTGATGGAACAGACATTTTTTTCTAAGGGAATGTCTGAGGTACAGTACTTGTTGGATATATACTGAAAAAGGAATGTTGTTTTTTTCTTTATTTGCTGACCTCACTAAAGTACAGGGTACTATGGATCACTTGAACACTGAGACTCAACGGGCAGTTCTTCTTTCTTTTAAAGTGTCATTTTGCACTGTCATATATTATGAGGAAGAAATTAAGGCAAGGACGCCTTTTTCTGGCTAATTTACCCGAATGCCAAGCGAAAGAGATTGGGATCTCAAGGAATAAGGTTACAGCGTGGCAGCATGACAGATCACACAACCAGAAGTGTTTCCTTTCATATCTTTTATGATAGTATCATCCCCAGGTAAGGAAGCTGCTTACTGCCACTTTCACAGAAAGACATTCAAATGACTGTTGGTTGGAGAATCCAGTGTCACATGTGTGACCACGAGAAGTAAATGGTGCACTACAAAGATATATGGTGCTTCTCTATTATACTTGCTGCTGGAAAAGCAAGTTTTGCATCATGCTTATGTTTTTATTGTTTTGAAGAATTCATTTTCTGCTTTGTGTAGAAACTCAGAGGTGGTTAACTAGTAACTTGAAATGTATTCCTAGAAATATTCAGCGTTAGAATATTTGGACTTCTAATAATGCTCTGTTACAAGTAAAATAGAATTTCATATTTCAACTAACTCAAGGAACTCAGATTTATTGAGCTCAATGGTTATGTTTTCAACTTTCTAAGCTCATTAGATATGTAAATTTAAAATTTAAACTTGATAAAGTAGTGTTTTTTTTCAGAAGCTAGGTTGTTTAAATGCCAAGATACTGAAGAATGTCTTCCTTTTAATCTCAAATCTCTGCAAGTTTTGATTCATCTGTTGCCCAAAGGAAATAACAAGAATATTGCAGTCCATCAATCCATGCCAAACTTCTCTAAATAGTTATTTATTCATATAGGTGATATGAAAAAATTGCAAATGCTAAGCGGATGATTTACTCTAACCAAATGGAAATCATTTCTATTTTTATACATTCTCATAAAACTTTTATTTAGTTCAGAATCCACCAGCAAACAAAACAAATGTAAACACAATGATATTTGTAATCATTCAGTATCAAGATGTTAGGTGACACTGTATGTCAAATGGTACAATTTTGAAAGTTTCTGCATTGAAAAAATACCCAACACAACTTATTTGCCAAAACCATTCTGAGACAGAGCTATGTTCTACTGTAATTTTCTGGGGAGTGCCTATGAGGGACATATTTATCTAATTCCACCCAATCCCACAACTTCTTTTGATGAATGTAGCTCAGTTTTACTGTTTTTTTAAAGTATCATTTCAGCATAAGATTAGCCAGCTCAGCACTAATGCCAGACAGTGGTCACTTGAAATTATCAGTTCCTTTTGCAACAATTTAAATTAAAAACATGTATTCTATGATACTTTAAGAAATGATGATTGGAAACATCTCTCAACCTACATCACTCTGTCTTGATATTCAACATTGCATAATTGTAACCTCTTTTCTAGGAAAACTACTTTTTGTTTTGTTTTGTTTTTATAATTGTGCCCTTTTTATTATTTGATGTAAAATAATTAATTTATTAATGCATAGCTTTTCCTTTATATTTCTTTGCTCAATTCCTTAAGTGAAAACTGAGAAAAGAAAATGGTAGTGTCACAAAATATGAATTATGGTGTAAAAAAAAAAGCAAAAAATATAAGTGTAATATTTAATTATTTTATAAGCTTTGTAATAAAGTACTCTAACTGTTTCATTATATTTGGAATTGTAAAATTCATGAATAAAATATGGAGGTTATAAGTAACTATCAAGTAATATAAGTGGTGTATATGCATTTTGTTGCATTCGTGTTGATCGTGCCATAATATCTTTAAGTAAAACATTATCCTACTTTCTTCTGCTATGTAATTGTCTTCTGTCTGTGACTCTCAACCTACCCCAGTTCTATGGGGGACAGCAACAAAAGCTGTCCAAAAGAAAATCTTGTTCTTTGGGACAGTGGAAATATAGACACCATAGCTGAGTATGACTTCTACTGCCTGTCCGTGCCCTTACCATTCAGGTTTTCTATGGGTTAATATTGGTGGGGAACCCTAGAAACAGTGACTTTGAGTGTTTACAAGCCATTATGATGAATGGGGGGAGGTCATTCCTTTCAGGGACTCAAAGTCAGACATATGCTCTAAGGTCATGTGAAACTTGTCTACTTTTGAAGGTCCTATTATACTGGTAAGTGTGGAATGCACCACTGGCTATTCAACAAAGTGAATATATTGTAGCTGCCTTTCAAGAGTAGATGATGTTTCTCACTTGCAAGACTATCCCGCCACTGAAGCTGCTAGTCTGGAATGTGCCCACTGCAGGCACAAAAGGTCAAAATGGCCATAATTTCATGTTTTTATTTGCATAATACAGAAGCTAAAATACACAAAAATAAAGTTCCCTCCCTATATGCAACACAAAACTGACCCACCTGTTCACCTGCAAAAGACAGCAGAAACTTGTATATCATAGAACCACCATGATTCTTGTATGTATTTATCTGCAAGGTGGTTTGCAAGAAGCCTCACTCAACTAAGCATTAGGTTTTACAGTCTCTCCTACTGGCCTGGGGATACTTTAGTTTTCTAAAAATGACTCAGTTATGAAATTTCCATGCCACTCCCTGATATGAACTAGGAGGGACTCCATCTGGTCACTCCATCATTTTACATATACTCTCTAACATATATTTCCAACTTGTCCATTCATTCACCACCACGCAGGTCTCTGACCTGCTTCACAGAGTACTGTTGGTAAGAAATACTGAGCATACCTCTGACTTACACTGTAATCTAGTAGGCACTAATAAAAAATGGATCAGTCTGCTCCTGAAGGATTCCCAGCAAGTGCTCTTTTGAACATGATTTGGACGAGTGATTTAAATAATTAATATGTCCACACAAGACTTCAGACTTGAAACTGCTTTGTGTTCTGGTCTAGAATTTTGGAATTAAAATTAACTGACGGTTTTCAGTGAATTACAGTGCTGGAGATGGATGTTGAAAGAGGAAGTATTGCATAAAGATGTGCTATTGTGTGGTTGGATCAACCCCAAGTCCACAACTGTTATATTGCTAAGCCTTTATAACGATATTTGGTATACAAAGCTTGGCAGTTTTCTAGAAGTATATTGCTTCAAGGCTCACTTTATAAAGCAGAATGGGGTCTTTTCACAAAGGAATAACTCTGTTTCCTGTAGTCAGATTTCATCACTCAGGTAAAGGATGCATCTGCCTAAAACTGAAACAGATATTTAATGAATGGCTTGATTGTAAATCAAAGTCAACTACCCTGGATGCCCAGAAGACATGAAATGCTGGAGACAGATGAACATTTTGCTGCATGTGGTTTTATGGTAACATGATCCATATCCTGTATTTCCTTTATTTTTTCAGCAAATCCTATTCAAATATATCCATAAAATAAATTAACATTATTATTTCTATTGTAATAGATGTCCAGCCCTGAGTCGCTGGGGTTCCATTGTGTACAACACTGTATACATGCCATGAAAGGCTTACTGTCCCAAGTATACAACAAGAAACAATAGGAAAAGAAAGCATTAACAGTGAGATCATTGTGATCTGAAACGCTGCTCGTGGGTCATTGTCTGTCTGGACATTGCAGAACATTTCAAAGGAAACACCATGCAGATAAGATCTGAAAGAGCAAAAAGTTGTGGAAGTCTGTCTTGGCTGTTTTGAAAGGAAATGGTAAGGATTGCTAAGGCCTAAGAGGAACGTAGAGGGGAAAGTTAGTAAGGAAGCTGGGATACAGTGGAATGAATCAAAAATGAGGTGTGCTCAATGTTGAGTCCTAACCAAGATAGTGACTATCATGAGACGAAAGAAAGAAATATGAATTATTCAAACTGTTAGCCTGGCAGTTATCAGGGACTACAGAGATGTGAGGTTTTGGCAAGGCAGTAAATCGTCTTTCCATCAAAAAGAGTTCTGGAATAAGGAGATGCAGCTGGTAAAAAATACCCTGAATTCCTTCTTCACCAATCTCATACAAACATCAACCAAATCAAGCTGACCTTCCTTTCTGCTTTCTGCATGTTGTGCACCAGTAGCACAGCTATCCTCCATCTCCTTCTCTTTAGAACAGATCCAGGTCAGGGTTGGGCTGTAATCCCAACCATTCCATGCTGGAATTGGTTCTTCCATGTATATGTTTCTTCTTGTATAAGTTCTTCACCTGGCAGGTTACAAATAACCCTTGCTTCCCATGAGAGCAGGCAGTGACAGACAGATTGATTCCCAGGCTTGCACTGCAAATGGTACAAAAGCCGGTTGCTGTTGACCGCATTGCCCATGGATAGTCATTGTCTCTGCCCTGGATGGAGGCAATCAGAAGCACACTCTGGCCAAAGAGCTTGCCTTCTAACAGTCAACATGCCAGGCAGGGTTAGAAGTAGCTGCCTGCTCATTTTCCGTGAGTGATACTGGAGCACAAACTGCCTGAATGCCCCAGATGAGCAGAACTAGAAATGGAACCTGAATTTCTGAATTCAAAATCCAATATATCAACATCAAAGCCAATTTTCCTCATGCTCCCTGAAAGAAAGAAAATCTATTCTAAGACCTATACTTCAAACTAGTATCTATTTTACGTACTTTCTGTTCAGTAGTAAGTATTTATTCATAAACAGAATCTGATGCAATTTCTAGATTCTGTCAATGAAGGCAGAACCTTTAGTCAACCCTAACTTCTGAACTTACTTTCTAAGCATTAAATCAAGCCATTGTCACCATACATTTAATCCTTAACACCGTACTGTGTACCTACTGTGATTTAAGATAAACCCTCAATAACTCGTAGGTGACTTGGACTGCCAAGTGTTAGTTTATTATGTTCTGTTATGATAATGTTCACTAATCCTCTCATAACAGCATAGAAGAGCTGCCACACATGATCATTTAAAAAGTATATAAAAGGGTTTATAATAGCAATATTTACTCATGAAAATCTTACCTATGGAAAGCAAACAGGGTTCAGAGAAAAGCATACACAACTCCCTCTTTGGGATCTTCTCCTTCTCACAACATCAAAACACCCAAATCAGGCCTGTCTAATAGGAGAAACTGAAGGCATTGTCTTCAAAGCAGGAATCCCCTGCTCACATTCTTGTGCTTTTGTGGAAATTATGGACCTTTACTAGCTCCGTTTAGATTATACTTGAAGATATTCAGGATATCTGCAGGATTCAAGAGTTGTTCTCGTACAAAATAGTTAATCCTATGTATAATGTTGTTTCTGACCAGCTTTCATAGTGCTTCTAGTGTAGTAATGTATGGCAACCATCATGACTCCTCACCTCAGCAACCTGTAATGACACCCAGGATCCTTGTGTGTCTTATGTAGAGGGGGGTACCTGAGCACAGAAAGGGATAAATTTTCATTCCATGAAGAGACATGAGAGAAAATCCCATTAATGCTTTCCCTGGATGCAGTTATGACCAGTTTCACAGGAAAAGCCATTCTGGTGCAATGCCTTCCCCAGAGCACTAGAATTCACATTTCCCCATTGTACATCCAATGCAACTGTTGAACAAGTAAGAAGTAATTGAGGCTCGCCTTTTCCCAAAATGCATCACCGAAAATGATTTTTTCTAAGCGACTAAACAAAATGCTTTACAGCTTTCATTTCTGGGGGCTTTTGACAGTTGAAAAACAATTTTTCATTGAGATCGTTTTCTGTGTTGTATTTTTAACATCCAAACAGATCATCTCACAGATTTATTTTTTTCCCCAAATAGACAAACCCTGCAAAAAGGAAAGTGCTTCTAGATTATTCACTGTGTTAATGATATGTCACTGTTTATCCATGTGAGTTAAATGAGAAGATTCAATATGCAAATCATAATTCCACCCTTTGCAGGATACTCTACTTCCAAGTCCATTAAAAGAAGTCTAACTTTCAAAAATTTAACTGTACAGCACTCTCCATTGATAGATAATATTTTAATAGGATCAGAACATTTCATTTCTAGACGCAGATATTGCCTGTCAGCAGAAAGTTCATCAGCTCAGACTTTGTAAAAATACATTGCAAATGCTAAATTGCCCAGAACTACCACGACTTACTCATTATTGTCTTTGCTGGAGTGTGGGGAAAAGTCAACCAACAGACAATAACAGGCTGTAAACACAGCCCTCCCCAATTAAATATAGGATATACTTCTTCAAACTGTATCATTTACCACAATTTAATTTTGAGGTTTTTGGTGTCCACTTCTAAAATACTAGTTGCAAAACCAAAATTGCTTATGAACAAACTGTAACATCTAATTTTAAAAGCATTCAACTATTCAGTGAGACCTTAAGATGGTATATGGGCAACTATGATATACATCTACCATATTACATGTTCTGAACTCAAATTCTTGTTGTGTCTTGTGGCCAGTTAACATCTAATTCTGCCCCCCCCCCCTTTTTTTTTTCTTTTTTTTTTTCTTTTTCAACTGCAGTGGAACTTGTAATGAAAATCCTGAACTTGTTGTAAGTGTCTTGTTCAGCTAAGTATACAGCTTGCTCTGTGTGTCATAAACAGTTGACTAACCTCAAGCTGGATTAGCCCTACGTTATATTCGCCATACTGATCCAAGAGCATACCAGTGCAACTCCCAGGTAGCTGATACAAAACACGTTTAACATCTGGGACATTCATCAGCCATTTATTTATTCCTTTGCACCATGATTCTACAGTAGAGCTTACTTATTCTGAGAATCCTGTTCAGTTTCACCAGTTGTATTGCTATTTGTAATGTAGAGCTAAATCAGAGAGTCTGTGTCCATGCTGCAATGCAGTGCTATAGATCAGTCATGTGTGGTGGTGAAAAAACTTCATCTGGGCTAGTTAAGAAGCCAGAAGTTCACAGAACTGCTTGTGTAACAGCTGAGGGTTGATTCTAGAGCTATAAATTAAAGTTTGAGATTACACAGCTTCTGAGCTTTGACCTATTGTAATCAGTAAGGGCAAGGTTGAAGGGGCTTGTGTTTGCTGCACAGTATTTGCATCGGATTGTGTTTGTTTAGAGCCATAATTCAGTGGTTCTGCTGGTCTTCGGCATGGGCCAAGAATTAATTTTTTATATTGAAGCATAACTTAGAAACATAAAATGGATGGGAACCTATCTTCTGACTGACAACAGGCAGAGATGAGATACTTCATGGATATGCTGATACTCTCTTTTTCTACCACCTGAACTGTTCTTACCTACCTATATACAATATATCTGGTATAGATTTTCTGGGCTGTTAATCTAGCTCTTATTTTGTACGAGTAAGTTAATTAAGGTTAAAAAATAAATAAATCATAAAGGCTATCTGTCCTTATTCAGGAAATAACCAGAGTAAAGAAAGCAGTTCCCCAGCTTCCTAGATGACACAATTACACTTTGCTCAGGGACAGAGTACTTCAAGAACTGGGTTATTCTTGCTGCTGGCTCTTGTAAATGCTCTTCCCTGATCTTCTCATTAACCTTCTGAACCTCATGCCTACTGGATGGATCCTAGCCAGCAGCTACCAAAGGACTCTTTGAAAGCAGAGTTTACACCTCAGTTTCCAAATTGTGTTACTGTAGTGAACTAACTATATACAAGAGGGAGACAAACAGTGGATTTGTCTTTTCAATAACAGTGGTTGATTAAAAAATAAAATACCAATAATGTGAGATTCATACAGTTCTGAAACCTTCAGACATTTTGGCACATAGCTCTGTCTCTCTCGGACAATTGCACCCCCTTTTTCTCTGCTTCTCTCCTCCTGTTCCAAAGCTCCCCCCCTGAAGCCATGGGGGGATGGGGAGCGGAGCTGGTTGTGAAGTGTCTTGGGGTAATCCACTTTGACAGGGAACTATGCTGATTACAAGTTATGGCTTTGGAACTGTAAAGCTCCCACTGCTGTCTATGTACAAGTTGCTGCTTTCTATTTAAACCTTAACAGTCACATCTAATCAAGAGAAAATAAGGACGTTTTTATGAATTCCATGAGAAAAATTCCCCTCAGGTGTAGCTTGCACGGTTTGATCAGCTCCAGTATCATGTTTTAGCGTTTCAGATTAATCCCGCAGATACTGAGCCAAGAATGCTAGCTTTCATACTCTCCTGATAGTCAGGCAAAAACACTTCTGCAATTTGTTATTATTTCAGCTAAACTTGCAATATGCAAATTAAGATTTATGGCAAATGAATGCTTAAAACTATGCATTTATCTTCATGTGGAAAAGGTATCATGTATTTGCAAGGTGCCAAAAAATACCAGAGCTGGGCAGAGAACAAGCGAATTACAGCTCCTAGAAGGCACTGGAGAGCTGTACATCAGCGTTTTGTGTTCTGATGACAGGAAACAAACTATTTCACAGTCTAAGTTTTTCTGGAAGATATAGAGCTGACCCAGCCCCCAGCCTTAAGTATCTTGTTTCAGTGTTTCCAACTGAATATTGTTAAAGTGTCAGGTAAATCTAAGATTTTCAACACGGTTACGCTAAAAGAAAAATTATTATCGTATGGAATGTAAGTATCCTGTTGAAAATATGGTGATGAGAAAAAAATGATCAAGTAGAGATAACATTTATGTTCCCTACTATTCTCCCATCCTACCCATGCATAAGCAATTAACATCATTCCCAGCCATGTGCTGACTCAGCTTTGCTGCAATTACATTAAGGCACAGAGACAAGATACTGCCTATTCCCTACCTCATCTTTCTGGAGCAGTACTGAGTAACACAAACCATGTAAGTAAGATTCAGGGGTGCTCTAGAGAGATGTATTCCTGTGTGGTCTCATTCCCTGCTTTATATTCTGCAGTACTGAAGACAACAGGATGACACATGGACTAGAGAGAGATCCATGCATACTTTCCTTCCTAAGTCAGGGTTTCCAATGAAAAGCACTGGAAAACTGAGATACATGCCTAAAGTTCAGCTCAGCCTGAGCCTTGGGGTCCAATTTTCATCTCAATCAGAAGTAATTTCCCATAAGTTAAAGGATTCATAACCATACAAAATCAGTGCGTACAAGTCAAACTCAAACCACATCTGGTAGTAAGGACATCTGGTAATAAGGTAATACCTGATGCAGCCGTACAGGCTGGGGGAAGAGCGGCTGGAAAGCTGCTCAGCAGAAAAGGACCTGAGGATGCTGGTTGGCAGCCAGCTGAACGTAAGCCAGCGGTGTGCCCAGGTGGCCAAGAAGGCCGGTGGCATCCTGGCCTGCATCAGAAGTAGTGTGGCCAGCAGGACCAGGGTAGGGATCGTCCCCCTGTACTCAGCACTGGTGAGACCGCACCTCGAGTACTGTGTTCAGCTTTGGGCCCCTCACTGCAAGGACACTGAGTTGCTTGAGCGTGTGCAGAGAAGAGTAATGAAGTTGGTGCAGGGACAAGAAAACAAGATGAGGAGCAGCTGAAGGAACTGGGGCTGTTTAGTCTGGAGCAGAGGAGGCTGAGGGGAGACCTCTTGCTCCTGAAAGGAAGTTGTAGAAAGGAGGTGTCAGTCTCTTTTCTCAGGTGATAAAAAAACAGGACACAAGGAAACACTCTCAAGTTGTGCCAGAGGAGGTTTAGATTGGATATTAGGAGGAATTTCTTCATGGAGAGGGCGGTTAGGCATTAGAATGGGCTGCCCAGGGAAGTGGTGGCATCCTCTTCACTGCAGGTATTGAAGAGACCTGTGGATGTGGCACTAAGGGACATGGTTTAGTGGTGGGACTCAGTAGGTCAGGTTAATGGTTGGACATAGTGATCTTGAAAGTCTTTTCAAACCTAGATGATTCTATGACTTTTACAACATGAAGGATGTTAAGTGAACAGCACACAGTTTTTCTGAATTTACTCTCTCACAAGCTACAGTTTCCAGTTTCTGGAAGATGCTTTGCCTCACTTCTCTAGCCTACTGGAAGAACAAACTAGCCTTAGTTATGCATGTTCTACCTTATTCCCTTTTTTCATCCAACTTCTATGAATATATCACCTAGAATTTCAAAAATGAGTGTTGCAAGAAAGTTGTTCAGCTGAGGCTTGGACTTGATATAAATACTTAATTCTGCACTTCAGACGTTTCCAGGTTTTGGAGACTGAGAGTGGTTTAATCAAAGAGATCTGATGTCTGATACCTGTGGGGTTGGGCTCTTTCAGCCCAGACCTTGCAGTGGTACCTTCTGTGGCTGATGAGAGGGTGCTCTCCAGAGTGAACTCAGAGAATGGCACAGCAGTAAAAGAACTATATTTCAGCGAGTAAAAGAATATATGTGTTCTTAGACAGCCACCTAGTGAGCTCAGTGAGGAATCAAGAGCTGGAAGAAAATTCACCAAACTGTTTGAGACTGCAGTTACACTACAAATACAGTGCTAAAATCAGCAGTGAACTTCAGAGGTTTTTCTCATAGTAAACACAGTTGCAGAGGAAGGGCTGCTGAATTACTAAACAGCCGTAAGATAAGATTCCTCATTACCTAGCAATTCTAGAAACAAATATTTGGGTGGGAGTTCAAGTATTAAAAAGGATGTCTGAGGGTTAACTGAATTTCAGAAATGTTTAGGAACAAGTATGTGTGCATATATGTATACAAATATGAGTTGTTTTTTTTTTTAATCTCACCTTTTTCTTATGTACCCATTTCTAAATCTAATGACTACTGTTGATTGAAAACCCTCATATCATACAATATAAAAAGGGTCAAAGTCCAGAGGGAAAGATTCTTAGAATTGCACCCGGGAATTCGCACAGAAAGCCTGCTTCATTGGTCTGTGTGTTCCAACGTTTCTGCTAATCTAAACGAACGTGGTTGTGAAAATAGTATGTCTTAAGATGAGAGAACCTATGACCCCAGTTCATGTGAGGAATAGCACTTACATTTACTGCTTGTGTGTGTTAAATTCTAGCTCTATGAGAGAAAAGGAAAACAAACAAAACAAAAACAAAAACAAACAAAAAAAACAAACATAAGGATTCACAGAAAAACATTCAGGTATGATTTCTGAGTTTGCCTTTGCAAAATTTTTCCAGGAAGACCACCAAAATGTTACACACTTATGGTTTCATACCTCTGTTAGTGCTCTGGATGTTCATAGAGCCATAACATGCAATTTTATCCTCATGTTAGAAACATGCAGAATGTGTGGAATTATAATGAAGCAGTCAGAGTTTGCACATCATCAGTCCAGTGGTTACATATTAACCACTGCTTGCTAAATTACTTTTTGCTGTGAAGACCACTTGCAAGGAGAAAGCTCCCAAACAGTCTCTTTTTATAACTGTGATCATTGAAAAGAAAATTAAAAGAAAAAGATCAACTGAAATAAGACATTAAGACACTAGTGGAAAATATTATCAAAACTACCATTCTCCAAAGTTTCACCTAATATTAATAAGCCATAAAATAACTGTGTGAAGGTGGTTAGGTCAAAGAAGAACTAACTAAACCCTGCTGATTATTATCTGTTTGGGATGATGTATAATTTCTACTCAGACATTTACTGCCTCACAAAAATCAGATACAGAGAACTGCCGAAGTTGCAGATCGTGTCAGTCCTAAATTATTGCTGTAGCCTTGAATGCAGTTTCTTTGTTCTTACAGACTTGCAGTGTTTGTAATCCATAAGCCCAACAATACAATAATATACTAAAAATAGCGTGCTTTGAATTCGTCTCAGAAACATCAGCTCTACATGCCTAATTAAATATCCACGACACACACAAAATAATTGCAAAAAGAAAGACATCTCCCTCATGAGGGCCAGATGATTTTAATTAGATCTCACTCAAAATCTTGCTACCCTCGCACAGCCCAGCTCACTACAAAACGTTCAGTCACGCTGAGATTGTATGCTGCCGTCTGGGTCTCTCTTTCCCCTTTCACACTGGTTTCTGATTTTCTGTTTCAAATTCCCCCTGTTCTGTAGGAATTTACTGTCATCCAGCCCTCAGAGCTTCAGTTCTGAAACTCCCCAGACAGGTGGGCCTGGTGCCATTTGACAATTTGTTGTTTTTTCATACCTCAGGAAGAGGTATGCGCTAGCCTGCACAGATGGCATGCTTCTCTGTAGGAGAAGCTGAACTTATGCACGCAGGTTCCATGCAAAGTCTGTATGGGAGGAGAAATAGTATTTATTTATTCCAGATAAACTTCCAGCCCCTTCATTCTGCCACAGACACAACCAGAGCTGCCGTCAGCCCAGCAACTCGAATACAGCTCCTTCGCCAGGCACTGTGGGTTAAATCTTGATGGCATCTCACCAGACAGCACCTCACCTCTCCCCAAAGGGCATCATCGGAGTGAGTGTGGGTACCACACCACCACCAAAAGAGATCCTGACAAAGGCAAACTTCCGTCATCTCCCTTCACAAGCCTCAGTTTTCAGCTCATTTGTATCCAGGGGGAAATCAGTGCCATGGGGCTGCGTTCTGTGACTCTGCCGAGGGGTGAGATAAGCACATTTCAAAATTTATACTTCAGGAGAATTGGAACGATTTGAATATCCCTGTCGTTCTAAGTGGGTGTTTAAAACAATACAATTATTTCACCTGCTTCAGTACAATAGGTATTAGTTATCATAGTTCACCAAGTTCCGTAGTCCACTGTTGTGTGATTTCTCCTTTCCTGGTCCTGAGTATTTATACACATAGGCAAATAGACAGAGCTGCTCCCTGCTGTTTTATTATGGCAGCATTACACTAGTGGTTGCAGTTATAAAAGTACTCTAACCTGAAGTACCTCCTTTACCTCTGAAGCCGTGACTGTATTGAGTTTCCTATCTACATGTGTAACACACTCTTGCTTTTACACAGCCCACTTGAAGTGTGAGTAAAATTCATCACTGTCAGACTACACAGCCACTAACGCTTCTTAACACTTGTAAAAGTGTAAAATGTATTTCTTTTCTGTTAGACCTGTAAAAATTATGTTTTTCTTCTGTATCAAACTAATTTCTATATTATGCAGTTAATATCTTTTCAGTGATGAACCCTAAAAGCAATCCTTCAGAATACTTGTATTTCCCTAGAGCAGTTTCTTTGACTCTGTGTTCCCTTCATGTCTAGAGGTCACTTTCTGCAAGTACTTGACCTCTGTTCCTGCAAATTGGATGAGTATTGCATGCTTATGACATCTGCTATGGAGAAACATCTCTCTTGTGAAGCCCAATTCAGATGTTAACTTTTTTTTTTTTTAAGTGACCTTTTGTTCTGACACAATCTTGTAATCAGAATTACCCCACATCACTGATTAATAGCCATAAAACATCAAAGAATTCAAGCCTGTAGAAACAAAAATGTGAACAGCTTCCGAACCTACAAATCATAGCACAGCCTGAAATTCTGTTCTAGGACTTAGGTTCATTCCCTTAGCAATTTGTTCAATACTGTTGCTCTGCCATATTAACTGAAAAGCGTAGGCAGGAACTGACAGGATCTTTGGTTCAGTGATGAGCAGACCAACTTTCTGTAGCCCCTAGAAAAATACCAGCTTCTCATGATTCACTATTAAACTGTATCTGTCTGTCTTTGATTTGAAAATTACAGTAGGACTTGACTGAAGGTCAAGGCTGCTTCCTGGTCATGGGTTTAACCCTTAATGATTCAGAACAAAAGTACCTCTCCAAGGTCTCCTAATTTAGAAAGAAATTCTACCATTCCATGTGGTGAACTACCCTGTAAATGGAAATTTGGTATTCCCCAATTTCCACATTCCCTGTGGAAAACACTCTAAGGAGGCTGGCAAAACTAGAACCATTAATTCCCTTGCAGAGCACAGTTTGGTGGATTTTTATTGCTTCCCAGATCAGTAACTACAGAAACATTCCTTTAAAAACTCTGCAGAGCTTTCTCTCATATGTTGGGTCTGAAGGAAATAAAAAATCCCTCTCTGTTTTCACAGATTTAGGAGATTTAAATTCAGGCAGTCCATGAGACTTCATACAAGCAAAAACTTCCCACAGCTCATCTAGAAGTTAAAAGAGGTGTTTGCTCATTCTGTTTGATGTTTTACACTCTTCTTGTGAGACATTTCCCTCCACTGATCTCCCCTAGTGGTCTTAATTTCAGAACAGAAGTGTTGTATCATAGAAGCAGACTGCATGGTGAGATAGTAGAATAAGTTGTAGAGAAACTCTTATGCCATATGGGAAAACTTTAAAAGCAAGTTACAGTTGTTTAGATTATTATGAAATGAATGACCAAGCCTTCCTCTATATACTTTATGGACATTATTAAAAGAAATGCTAAAACAACCATCCCCAACAGTGCGTTGTTCTTGCTGTTCTGCATCAGCAAGACCTGAGAACTTTTCACTTTTTTCTCTTGTCCTTGTATCTACGCATCAAGTCATCTGTGGAACAAAACTGCAAAGAGGATACTATTAACAAGCTCTGAAAACATGGGAATAGCAAGCTTTCAGAGGACTCCTGGCTGTGTAAGTTTAAGAGGAAATGATCAAAGGTTGGTGCTAGAATAGGTACAGCACATCCTGCAGCATGGTGAAAGGACGAAGCAGCAAGACAACTACTCAGGTAGACTTGGCTGGACTGACCTAGATTAAAATTATGTGGTTAAACCTAAACAGTACAACATTTTTGTTGCACTTCTCTCAGCACACTAGAAAGACTGGCTCAGCTACAGCTACAGGTCTGGCGAGCAGATGAGATGGCCAGTCATATCTGGTGAGTCTTTGCTTAAGGTCACTGCCACCTTCAAAGTACAAGCTAGAAGGAGTTTTGTCTGAATTCAAATTGTAATGATTTTTACATAGTAGAAACCTTGCATGAAGAGTGGCACAATTCTTTTATTTAATGGTACTTGTCAATATTTTTTATTTCTTTCTGCGATTTCTCTATAGGTCTTCTCCAGCCTTCTGAAAGCACTGCATAGACATGCATGGCAAAACTGCTGCAAGGAGCTGGATCCTTGCTTCCTTCTACAAGACAGGTCTGTATACAAATATAATTCAAAACTTTCCAGCAAGTGACAAAACTCAGCAAGGCACCACTTAACTCTGCTCTTGCATGTCATATCCATCTACTTCCGAGCTACCTTTCCTGGTAGCATTCTCTTCAAGTCAATACAAATTGAAGCACGTTTATTAATGTTACACCTGTTCCTTTGATATACACCTCCAAGAAAGTGTTTAAGTAGAAAGCCCTTCATAGCATGTCACCAAGCTCTCTAGCCCCACACTTCACAAGCCTGCTTCATTGAACCAGGCACAAAATACAATGTATAAATGAGCAATTGCATTCATATTGTTTGCCTGGAGGTTTTCCACATGTGGATCTACTTGTATGCTTTAAGAAAAAAACTACTCCTGTAAGTAAAAACATGAATGTGTCCTTAAAATTGCCCTTCTGAAAATAGCTCAGCCTACTTGTAAGAATTCCTGCAACTTAGCACATGCTTCATCTTCAGCTCAGAGTGCTAGCCAAGTAATAATCAGCACTCAGCAAGAATTAGGAAGCCAGTTTGTCACAGTGAGGTCATGGGGAAGATTATTCCTGCTTTATGTCTCCATTTATAATAAATATTCCATAGCCTGTCATGGAGAGGATGTAGAACATATTTATACTTCCAACCCCCCTTTTCACATACAATTCATTAACTTGCTCTGATAAATTCGATAGAAGCCTATACCCTTTTGTCATTTTTTACTTGCTTCTTGGCTCAGAAGATCCAATAATCTACCTTATAGTGCAATGAAGATACTGTGTAACTTTGAAAGTTAATGCAGTACATATCTAGATTAGCAAAGGTGTTTCCTTTTAATGTAAAACATAACTGTGTAAATCTTTTCAGAGTCCTGTACAACATACAATGCACTCAGCTCATGTTTAGGCTGCTTATGACCATCTGTTGAGATATCATGATTCAATTTCACAACTTCATTTCTCTCCTATCCAAGTATTTATTGCCAGATACTGGGAGGTTGGAAAGACAGCCTGAATGACATTGCAATGGCTCTCCTCATCTTTCACAAACACTTTAAGAATCCAGTGTATTTCTCAGAATAGAAACATTCATTTATCTGAAAATGGCATCAGGAAATGCAAGCAGTGTCTCACTACGTGGCATGAGGCACTGGAATGAATTGTGGTAGTCATTAAGGAATTAGTACTACCCTTAGGGATCTCACAAGAGCAACCTAGGTACTGAAGTTATCTCTGCATCTGCACAGAGGTGCCAAGGAAAATGGTGATGAAGTTGGCTATTGCATAACTTGGTGGGAGTATTACATGAAAACATTTTCTGCAAATGGGATTGACTATGTTAGGGAAATCAGTAACTTGATTATAGTGTCCAAATAGTCAGGGAAGTTAGAGCAATTAGTCTAATCTACAACGGGTGGCTTCCAACATGACATCTCCCGTAGGCAGATGGTCAGGAGTTCAGCAGACGTTAGACAAAATTTTCCTATGTCCTCAGATTCTCTAAGGGAATATGGCAAAGGAACTGGTTGTGGTATTTTTACACAGACCGGAGACTTTTCAAACCAGGAATCTCCCATGAGAGTATGTAGAGAACAGTTCATGTTATGGTGTTGCCACGTTTGCAAAACAAAGACTGAAGAAAAAATTCTCATTTCTTTTCACTCTGAACATCTTAGCAGCACTGAGGTGACCATGCAATTTCAAAAATAAAATAACATAACAAAATCAGATTTAGGAATGTACTAGAATTCAGGTCCCAAACCACTGTAATGTTATAAAAAGACAGGAAACATGTCAGCTAAGATTTTAAGAGAGTATCTCAGGCTTATAACATGAAAATGGCCAGCAAACATAGAGAGCATTTATCTATAAGACATTAAGATACATGTTGTACCTATGTCTACTATAAATAGATAAAATTTTGAATGCATATTTTTCAAGCAAATGGAGTACAGACAGCTAGTTCTCTCTTTACAAAACATATGGGAATCATCATGATGGAATTACTCCTTTCAGAAACTCATGCATAGAGTTTTGGGGAACTTCCAGTTGTAGTCCAAGAAAATAATTGCTTAGAGATGAAAAAACATTTTTCTATGAAAAGAGATTCTAATCCTACATTTCTTAATCCTATAATTCTTACCCAAATGGCTTTCACTGAAGCCTACTGCATAAAGAAGTATTCTCAGGTGAGTGAAAAATAATAATGAAAAAAAGTGGTAATATATTTAAGCTGACAACAAAATAGATGTTTGTCAAACTTGAGAAATGACTTGCATATCTTCTTTTTTTTTTTCCATAATAGCACAGCAGCTCCTGTTGGGGTTGTGTGGCATATGGCTGAATTGATTCTACAGTGATGTTCAGTGCCCAGCAATGTTTAAATATTTCACAGATAGACCTAACATAGGAAATCATGGCACCTATTCTTAAGAGAAGGAGGGAGGACGAGTATCTTGGAAACATAGAAAGAAAAAAGGATTTTTTCCCTGCTAAGGCTGAGAATCTGTTAAAACCTTATGCAACTTTGTGGAGTTTTTCAGTCAATTCACACAACTGTTATTTCAGGACAAGAAATCAGAGAAAGGATGAATGCATGAACAGTTAATAGAACCACACTGAGAACAAAGCAGTAATCACCTCTAGGTGCTTCAAAGATGTCAGAATTTTTTATTTTCATGCCTTTAAAATTATCATCTTGCTCTGATGACCTGAAGATAAGTATCCTTACCTCCAGCTCCTGATCTTTTCTTCAAAACATACATCCCCTCTCAGCTGCAGATCTGACCTGGGTCAGTTCCCATGGCCTTTCCCTAAGAGGTCCTGACATCAGTGCCTGGCCATTAGCCCTGGCCGCCTAACTTACAGTACTCATATCATTTTCCACATCCTGGGATTGTTAACATCACATCATTCAGTTCACTGGACGTTTCTATCATTATTCTAAGCAGAATTCCGTGACATTTTAGTGGTTTTGTTTTGGGTCATTTCAGTCCTCTGACCTGAAGCTGCTGGTAATCCACACAACAGACTTTGCATTCTGACGTACACAGGTACACAGATATTCGTGTTACACATAAAATACTACTGTATCTCTGGAAATAAACATGAAAAGAGTTTTGAAATGCCAGGTTTTGAGAGTCTATTTGTGAGGCTGCAGAACTTTACAACTATCAGCAAGGTATACAAACTATCACCAGTTAATACGGTTTAACTGTCCTTTTCAATCAGACCTTTGCAGTTTAGAGATAGCACCCCCATGTCCCATCTGAGGAGACCAAAGCAGGAAGCTAATGTCCCTTCTAAAGCAACACCTACTATAAGGATCAAACCTGCTGAGAATTCAGGAATGCTAACAAAACCTAAAAGTATTTTGCTGAGTAAGTCTTTTTTTTTTTTTCTTTTAAAAAAAAAGAAGTAAAAGTAGGCAAATCAGCTGAAAAGAGAATAAGGATTAAAAACTTGCAAGGCAAATATGATTTGAGCACTGAAGCAAAGAAAAACCCTGAAGCATGTGTAGGTAAAGTATCTCCAATTAAGATGGGCTACACAATAAACCTATCATAAAAGCCTTTTGCAGACATGAACACATACGTTTAAAAATCCTATAACAAAATGCTGAATGGAAAACCAATTCAGTATAACCAAATACTATTTCTTCTTGCTGAGGTAAGCTAATGTAGCACTCTGTCAAATCTCTGGCACTTAACAGCACTTAGAGAAATACACAATGCAATCTTGGAAGCCAGGCAAAGACAGATGGAAACGAACAATAAATGAACGGATGGCTAGACAGACAGAAAATCTCACCCAACATTTTATCTGCCATCTGCTTCTCCTTGTAACTGTACCTTTACACAATTAATTCAAGCCCCAAGTTTCCCTTCCTGACATTAGAAATTACATGAGGAGTGTTTATGACAGAGTGGAATATGTTTAAAGAAAAAACAAACAACAAAATTAAAACCTGAAGGTAAGCATTTGAGAGCACAAGCTCTTGAGAAAGGCTTTAAAAAAAAACAACCACTCTTGTTATTTCCTTTGTTATTCCATATTGTTCTTTAAACTTCATCCTAGAGGGGGTCTGAACAACAGCAAGAGATAAGCAGAGACGAGATGAAAGAAGGAAAGATACAGCTTTGAAAA
This sequence comes from Anser cygnoides, assembly GCF_040182565.1. Taxonomy (NCBI): domain Eukaryota; kingdom Metazoa; phylum Chordata; class Aves; order Anseriformes; family Anatidae; genus Anser; species Anser cygnoides. The sequence continues at coordinate 7,086,316 of NC_089884.1, forward strand.
ACTAAAAGCTGTTTCTTTTTGTATAGCTCTCTAGTATCACTTGCAGCAATATGGAAAAGCAGTAGGAAACGTGCTGGGGTGGGAACGTTGCTGTGAGCTTGTGTTACAAACAGCACATTTCTGCGTGGCACAGAACACTGTCTTTTTCATCCTTCTCACCAGGTCTAATAACAATATTTGACACTTACAAGTCAACATGTACCAAGTTATTTCAAAACACTACGTTTTCTTTCATTTGAATTTACATTGCTCCTATGGGGCAGAGAGGAGAACAAAAGAAGCAAGTGATAAAGAGTTCGATAGTTACTGAACAAGTTTCTGAACTCTAACTGCAGAAGTCAGTGAAATTCTCTGGCAGGTTTTATATAAGAAGGCTGGCCTCTTTTAGCCTTAAAATCTATTATGCCATGTACCATATCACCAGAAATAACTCAAAGATACATATGGTTAATATTTTCTCCTGTCATCAAGTGTGCAATGCTAGTGTGAGACCAAAAACTTCTCCTCCTCAAAGGAAGAAATACTTTGCTTCCTAATATAAACTTAGTTCTTCAAGAAATAAGTGGTAAGTAAAGAACACACTATGGCTAAAGATACACTTATAATCTAGGCCTACACTACTTTTTCAAACAAAACAACCCCCATGTGCTGGATTTTAGAAACTGACTCACCCTCCATATCATACTGCATCTACTGTAACTATCACTTTTCATCCCCATTTATTAGACTCAGAAAGAGCACGATAAAACCATTTTCAACAAGATTAGTAAGTTTAGAATTAATCAGTTTTATTGATGCAAAGGACAGAGGGTTTTCTGCTAGCAAAAGAAAACATACATCTCCATTTGAAGCTTTCACTAATTTAGATTTCTTACTTAAAAGCAGCAAAACACTGAGTTGTCTCTGGTGGACAATTCCTGATGAGAATAGGGTTGGGATGGAGCACTAAATCAGTGCAATGAAGGACACTATTCTGTGGCACTGATGTAGTGCGTTTTTGTAGCAAAAACATCATACTGATTTCAGGACCATGCTGTACTCAAGCATTTCAGAGTGCTGCAAAGACTTCACATGAGTTGCAGCACCAAATTTTATCAGCTGTGTCAGTTTGATTGGGTTGTATTCTAGCTTCAGAGATGCCAGCTATGTAGTAATATTTTATTGTTTGTATCCATCCCTGACAGAGATTGTAACATATACCTCTAGAAATGTGCTTAGAGAGCTGTAAATAAAAAGCCAAATTTTGTAGGACAAGGATTCCAGGTTGTGAATAGCAAGAGCATACATTCACAATAGAATACTGTTAGCATTTTGTGACCCCTACTTAAGTGCTACTGCTATGTTAGCAATTGAATAACGATGGAGAAAGAGCTAAAGCAACTCTGCCTTAGGTCACAACAAAGACCAGCATATAGGTTCAGAAAAAAAAAAAAAACCACAAAACATTTCCATCTCCCTGTATTTTGGCTCCCTGTCTTAGTGAACGTTCTTGGTGGAGTAACTATAAAATATGGTCTTATGATTAACTATCAAAATTAAGTATAAAGACTAATTTTGCTGAGCAGAAGCTTTGCATAATGCATATCATAGCTCATATATAGCAAATACAGCTGGTGCTTCTGAAAATATTTACTGACTTGCATCTTGTGCCTATCACTACTGTCTAGTGCATGGCTTGCCTTGCAGAATTGCTTACGTGTTCATATTGATGACAATATGAACTTGGCTAATGGAGAGTTTTCTTTAGCTGACATAGTGGAGAGCTCCTCTGAGAGCTTGAGCTGCAGAGTTTGCATCTCTGTTGTGTTGAACCTGATCCAACATCCATTCCAGCTGATGGAAATACTCTTGTTGACTTCAGCATACATTATAGTAGGCTTTTTCTGCAGTTAGTTGCAGTGACAGTGTTCGAATGTCGAAGTTCTTGAACCCTCATACTACATGTATATATCACAACTTTAGGAACACATAACACCAAGCTAGAGAAAATTATTCTCTTAACACCTTTCACTGCTCATTTTAGAGCCTACCACAAAAATACCACAGGTTCTCCAAGCCATTGAGCAACCTTCCATCTTTTTACGTGCTTTTGTTCTTGAGAAACGTCAGAAAAAAAAATCAGTGTAATATTTCAATATTTAACAGCTACCTCAGAGTAATGACCCTCTTACTTTTTCCAATATTTAGAAGTTCAGAGGTGGACTGTGTTGAGAACGGCAAATTATAAAATCATAGTTAAAACCTTTCTCCATGTCAGCCATGTACCTGTATGACACAAAGTCATGCACTGCCTGGGATGATCTGTGGACCAAGAGAAGCAGTTCTCTGTCAAGAGACTCTGCCAAAAACTTCTCAAGTATAATCTAATGACAAATACCTCAAAACTTTCTAAATGCTAAACATTTTAAAACCAGATTCAACAGTCTGATTTTTTGCCCCTCCCCTTTCCTTATAAAAATTGCTATTGCTTCTAAAATCTACGTGACAAGTATGAATGACTCCTTTTGTAATTGGAGTTTTCTGGTGCTTTTGTCATACTACTACTGTGATTAAATACATTAGTTTTAACTACAAACTCCTACTGACAAATCGGAAACTGGAAGTGTTTAGGAGAACAGAGTGCAAAAAGGAACAGAAAAAATATGGAAGAGAAGGAAAATCCTAAGTGCTTCAGTGATATGAGATGTCACAATTAGCATAAGAAATTTAACTAACTTAGTGATCTTACACTGTATTCCTTGTCCCTTCTAGCAGCCAAGCACTTCCCTTTATTGCTTAGCAGAACAATGCCTACACTTGATGACAGTGCTGTGACCAAGGCTTACCAAGTTACATGCCATTGAGATCTGAAACCAAGGTGAATTCTATGACTATAAGAACTTTTCTCTTAAAAATTAATAGATGTCATCATCAGGACAATGACATGTCCTGGAAGATTGTTTAAAGGCAACAAGTATTACAGGCTATCTACAGAAACTACTTGAGGTGTTTCCTAGAGATCCTATCACTGTCATAGCAAAATTTTAATGTGTGAGGCAGATAAATATGGATAGCAACTGAGCTGCAAATTGACCTTGTAGGCTTGGGATAGATTTAGTCACTGCTGCCAAAAAAATTTTCAGGTACATCAGAGATTTGTGCCCAGGGGTTCTCTTCTTACCCAACTAACTTGTAATCACAACTGTCAGTTTCAGAACATTCGTATGACCCTGTGGAGTGTAATGTGAGTTAACCATCTGAATGTGAAATTCGTTAGACAACTGCAGCGTGCTCAGTGGGAGCAGATTGTGAGACAACGGTGATGTATAAGAGAAGATGAAAGAGCAGGTTAAAGGGTTCCTGCAGTGGTTTTGCAGGTTTGGGAATAGGTGTGCACATATTATGCCAATGTGTCTTCTCACACACCTCAAGTAAGATCGTTTGGATGCTGTGAAAACTTGAGCAGTAACAGAACTTGACATCTATCTCTTCCAGTATCAGGGTATAACAGTGATTGGACTACACTTTAATAAGTCTTGCCATTTCTTGTTTATCAAGGACATCAGGCTCTGAAAGCACAATTTGCTAGATTATAAGTTTGCTGTAAGAGGTGTGAGCAGCCCTCCCCACATCACTCTACCCAATACCCCCAGTACCTCTCAATCTATGCCAATCATTCATCTGTAAATCATTCCAGTTGTTTAAAGGGGTCTTGAAGACCCCTGACTTCTATACAGTTCAAGCAGGGCTGATTTATTACCCCTCCCCCAGTTACACTTGTTTAGCCTTCCCAAGTCCAAAAAGCATCTATTGATACAGTTAAGGGCTTTACATAAAGCTGAACCTTTAGGCAATAAGACTACTTGGCAGGCACTCACTAAGTTCTGTTACACTTTTTTTTTTTTTCCCATTTAATTCTAATTTTACTTCCCACTTCTATTTTTCCCCATAATTTCTTATTGCTGAGGTGGGCACTTACAGAGACAGGCAGTACTGCTATTAAAAGAATCAATACTTACATTGCACAATAGTTATACTGCTTTATTCTATTTGCATCCTGTGCCCTTCATTTGTAAAGAGTAGTGATCAATTATGAAGATCTGTCAGGTTTGTTATTACATGAGATCATTTATTCTGTTAAGAGGATACAGCAAAGTCAGCAAGCCAAGACCATATAAAGTCAACTACAGTTTCAAAGGCTACAGTTGAATCCTGTGACAAAGACAAGTGTATTTCCTACATTCAAACCTTAAAGCCTAAGAACAACAGGACAACTCTCTTCAGTCTGACTGCTAAGGAAACATTATCAAGATTCACAATATGCAGCTTGAAAATTTCTGAAAAACTTTCTAATAGTGCTTTTGCCTAAAGGTTTTCCCTTAAAGGTTTCCTGTGATTTGTGAAAACAGTCAGGGAGAGCAGTACTTATCAGATCCTTTTTATACTGGACCAAGAGAATTACATAATTATCCATAGATGGCCCTGTTCAGATTCTTTGGGAATTACAGTTAGGGCATGCAGCTGTGGTCTTCCCTTCCCTCTCTAAGACAATGTCAAGTTGAATTTGCCAAAACTTATGGATGTCCAAGTGCACTGTAGCAGGTCAGCAGAAAAGCAGCACCTATTAGCAGAGTACAGCTTCCAGATCTCTAAAAGCTTGTTATCTGTGTGATTAAGCTCTACTATTGTAATCAAACAGGTTGGATGCCATATCGTTAAACTTGCAAACACATTCAATTGCTAACTAACAAATGACTTTAGTTCCATACACCTGTATGTCAAATCCAGGCAAGCAAAAGTTGAGGTAAGGTCAAAGACAGACTTCGTTTCTTAAGGTTTCATGGTTTTGCTTCATGAGATAAAAGACAAAGGTGAGAAATTCTTATAGTGATTTTCAACTAATGCTTTGAATAGAAATTTCTGAATATTTAAACTTTTTCTCACAGTGGGCATTCTGATACTTGTAGCCATATCTAAGGAAGGATCTTTTACCACTAAACTGCTTGAAACTGAAAATGAACATACTGCAGAGTCTAGGATTGATGCCAGAACTGCGAGTTCTCTGCTTATCTACAGAACAGGTACAGTCGAAGTATAACACGTTCAAGATATTTTCTCGGCAAACATCTCACACTAATTTTGAAAGGACTATGTTAACGATAAATGTTTGTTCACTCTGCATACCCATTCAGCAGTGATTTAAGAAGCTAATTAGTGCTGACAATAATTTTGGAAGGAGGTTGAGGCCCTGATCCTAAATGAGCTTAAGTACCCATTATCTCTTTTATCTCATGCCACCTGAAAGCAATGTACCTTGGAGGAGCTGAACCCAGACTCTACTATAAGGCATATAGCCCTTCACATTGACTGCTTTCCTGTTCTGCAGTTAGAGAAATTCAGGCACAAAGAATCCATTACATGCTTGCGCTTTGACCTTACAGATAGGGAGAATGGATGTGGCTCTGAAAGCATGAAGAGGAGCTTGACCCCAGGTACTAAAATCAGTAAGGTTTAAGTTACTTGGAACCTCAAATTCCCAAATGAGCTGTCATTTAGCTCTGTGAACATTTAAAGTCTTGAATTAAATTGCTGCCATAAAAATGTATCAGATACTAAATATCTGCTTGGAAGTATACTTAATATCACCAACAGCCTTATATATTTGTTCCTCCACTGAAGCAGGATGCTTTATAGGCCTTCCTCTGCCATTCTGCCTTGTGGGACATAAGGCAGAAACTGACCTTAAACCGCACAAAACCAATTCTCTTTCTAGATTAGTCTGCTGCTGGCCAGACCTACACAATATAGTCTGTGCTATCTCCAGGGCCAATTTTTCTTCTCAGTTCATATTTAAATTCTACAGAATGTAGTGTAGATTTGCCAGCACAGTGGTAGAAATGCATTTAAAACTGAACTTCTCTCGTTTCTTGTAATTTTTCCATATATCTTGCAAACAGTTTTCTTTTAAATCGTGAATAATCTTAGCACATGCATTTGTAGGTACAAAACCAGAGTCTGTATCCTCTGAATTTGGCCCAATGACACTCGTGTTACTGTGCCAGTCCTAGGTCTGTTGATAAGTTACACGAGCAATGACAAGAGGCAGAGAAACAATTTAGAAGAAAAGAAATGCAATTTTAAATGTGTTATGCCTATCTACATTTGTAATTCTAGTCATGGATCCTATCTGTTTGTAAATTTCAAAGCAAAATATCTCTGAACTTGTGAAGTCAGTGCAGATATGCTCATCTTTTTCTTGCCGCATAAAATTAGACACATACCAGGCAACTGTGAGCTGATTAAAAGAGTCTCTCCACCAAAATAAAAGAAGCCAGGTCTTGTTATAAACTTGGATGCTGACTCTTGACAGAGGTAAGAATTTAAAGTGCATTGAGATGCTTATGAGATTCCTACTATTGTGAGAACTTTAACAACTGGTTATACGCTGAAAAGTGACTCTGAATAAATATCATTGTGAAGTTTCAAATTTATTTTCCCTCGAAGTCTTACAGAATAAATTTGCCCACTTTACAGGTAAAGATGCATTTTCTCTAGCTGACAGCCCTGCAAACTCTGAAAGTCACAGCTGTGCTCTTGACTTGCACATTTCATTACTGCCCTTCTGAAGTGGCATCTTAGTTAAAACTCTATTGTTAATGTAAGAGACAGAAAAATAAATAAATAAATCTAAACTCCTTCCCAACAGCTCTGATTGTACAGGACTAACAAGAATAAGACAACCCTGGAAACGTCTTCCTTCTCATATAGGAAGGAAGAAGACATGCAGGGAACAGATCTAATGAGTGTGAAGGGATCCCTATACTCAGCTGCATTTTTCTCCAGGAGAGGAGGAATACAGGGACAAAATTCTGTTCAGGCAAGCAATGACTAGATTTTCTGAACTCAGTGAATTTTCTGACATTCCTCTACAGTCTATCTGCCAGTCTAGGCTGCTTATGCAAAAATTAAGAAATATATCATCCCAAAATTAAACAACTCCCGTTTCAACCATGAAAAATCTCATTTGTGTCCAGCTCAAATTGTAAGTAAAGGTGCCATTTCCCTAACACATACTACTACTGTGACTGGCTTAATAGTAACTCTAGAGAGCAACATATTCAGCCTTGGCCAAAAGGCAGCTGTGTCCCAGAGCCAGCAAATGAAGGTAGCTTATGCACCTCATTCATTTCCATTGCTCAGAGATCAGAACTGGCAGTTTCATTAGTACCAGTACACCTGTTCTGCCCAGAAGAAGTAATAAATTGCCAGAGCTTATTTCCAGATTGTTTGTGTCTTTTGTTGGGATGTGTGGAGTCTCCTCTCATGTTGATAAGAATGTTTAATATATACACAGAGCCATACTGAGTGCTTCTATGCTGTGTCTAGCCCTGACAGATCACTTTAGTTAGACCAGTGCTTATAGCTGTGATGGTTGCAGCTTCTGTGGTCTATGAGGTAAATCTTCAGACTGCTGATCTGAAGTCTTCCTTGACTCTACTGGAACTCCTCTGTGGAAAATCTCTTACTTCAGCTTCATACTTGAAGACAATTGGCCTCATGATGTACTAGGAAACTGTGCAACCTGGAGTACATTTACTCATTAAGCCTCAGATATAAATCCTTTAACAGGCCTCAAATATATAGAACAACTAGTCCACATCCAAAGATTACTATAAAGCTATAACCATTGTGAATGGTGGACACAAATCACTCTGAGATTTGATTTTCTTGAATCATAAAGATTCACCATAAAATCTAGTAATGAGCAACATTTAAAAAATGAGCTTCAGTGCATGAAATGTTAGAAACATTTGCAATCTTTTGGAAAAATAGTTTCCTGTTCAAGATCAAATTTTAAATCATTCTCTCAAAGTTGTCGAACAGAAACGTGTTAGCTTCTCACAGGCAGGTCAAGGAGACATAAATGTTAGCAAAGTGTGTTCTAAAAGTTTTGTGTAACATATACAGTATACCCTGGGTATGGGGAGAGCAGACTTCAGGCTGCTCAGGAATGAGTTAGTGAGGTCCCCTGGGAAACTGCTTTTGAAGGCACTGGGGTCCCTCAGTGCTGGTCATGTTTTAAGTACCATGTCTTAAGAGCACAGGAACACAGGAACATGCAGTTCCAAAATGCTGGAAGTCTAGAAGGCAGGGCAGAAGGCTGGCTTGGCTGGGCAGGGATCTTCTAGAGATTAGGTGGAAAAAGAAATTGTATGGCCACTGGAAGCGAGGTCAGGTGATGCAGGAGCACTACAGAGATGCTGTTTGCTATTGCATGGAGAATATTTGTGCACCCAAAGCTCCATTAAAGCTGAAGCTGGCCAGTACTGCAGGGGATAATAAAAAGGGCTTTTAAAAATATGTTAACAGCAAAAGGAGGACCAGAGATAACATTGGCCTGTTACTTGATGAGGATGGAAACCTCACAAATAGGGTCACAGGCAAATCAGAGATGTTTCATGCCTTTCTTTGCCTCTGTCTTCAACACCAGTGAGGGGCCCTGTGACTCTCCAGAGCCCTGAGTTGGAGAGCTGTGACTGCAGGAACAACTCCCAGTCATTGATACGATTCTGTTATTTTTATTAAGATAAGTCACGCTGTGTCATCAAAGTTGACTGCAGTATACAGTTGTAAAATCAGTGTGAGATAAAAATCATGCCCAGTGTGAACATAAAAATTAAGTAACATTCCTTTCTTTTTAACAGATAGGACTGAGTGTCAAGATTCAGTTTGTGTTGGGGATTTCAAGATTTTGAATAAGAAAGGAGTAGAGTTCTTGGCTGGAATTCATTGGCTTATGAATTGGCTTATTCCCAGCAAAATCTTTTGTAGGGATGCACAAGAGCTCCTGCATGAGTATAGGATGAAAGGATCTGTGAGAGAACTGGCAGTTGTATTTTGCATGGAACATTTCAGGACTCTTGATCGGAGTCCTTCAGTTTTTCCTTCAGACAGGCTCCTAAATGCTAGCAAAATGCGTATGTTGCATGGTTTGCAGAAAGGACATTAATGTGCTGATCTGGGCTCAAAACTTCATGAAGCTTTGAGAACTTTTCTGAAAAGCTATTGTAAGTTTGGAGAGAATAAAAATCTAACATTTTATCTTATTATGTTTAGAGCTTTCAGAGGAAGTCTGGATATTATTTAGTAATACCCCAGCTCTGATGGGCCATTTTCATCTATAGATCTCAAAGAATTCTACATGAGAGAATTATTTCATCATCCTATTTTCTAGATGGGAAAAATGAAGCACAGAAAAACAACATGAGGTCCAGAATTTGAGCTATCAGCATCCCGTAGATGGTAACTTTATTCACCAAGCCACATGATATGCTTTCCAGCAGAAACCCATCAGATGGGTAAAATTAATAAATATGCGGTATTTGATGCCTGTCTGGTAATAGCACTAAACCATTAAAGTATCAACCAATATGTCAGTTTCAAAGAAGCTGAAAACTTCTGATTGCTCTTACTTAGAATTTCAACTAGCCTGCATGTTATTAGATCAGGTTTAATGAGTTAGATAACTAGTGACATAGGGTCAGAAGGACCCTAAGGACAGAAATGCCTTTTTTTTTTTTTTTCCTCACTTCAATTTGTAAATTTCCTTGGAAATTGGAAAGCCTTGCAATATTTCCACAGAAAATGATAATTACTTTTTTCCCATTTTTTGATGCACATGTAAATCTCATGAGCCGGATATGCTAACAGGTCACACTCCAATTTGTTCCTGCCATTCTACAGCAATACAGTTTTGAACTTATACTGCCATATTTATTCATTTTATTAATACTGGCCCATAGTTAAACCAAGCATTTTGAACTCCCTGAGAAGCTTTCAGCTACAGGAAAACTGGGGGTAAATCAAAAGGCCCATATGGCATGAGTAGCATCCTCTTTGGAGTAAAGTGGAGAGATGTGGAGAGCAAAGTAACAATCCCTGTGCTCCCCTACTTCCTATGTGTAGAAATTAATATTCAAAGCACTGGTTCTTCGTAAAGACCTTAGATAATTAACCCGACCAAAGTCAAAGGATTGTAAAATGCCTCTTTCCACAGACAGTCACTTCTCAAGTTTAGATCTGGTGCTATCTCTTTGAAACATGCATTTCTTGTTCACTTTTTATGGATAGAATCTTCTACATACATTCTGAAGTAACACTAGAGGGCAACAATGCATGAGATATTCAGAATTTGTGTGCCTGAGAGGGTATGAAATGGGTGGTCTTCATTTGTTAACGGTTAAAAAAAATTTACCCTTTGCTTCATGCGTTTGCTTTAATTTGAAAAGGACTTATGCTGAAATAGAAAAGGAGGATGAATATGATTCCCAGAGGACCAGAAAGAAAAAAATTGCTTTCTTTTTCACAGCGCTGTGATAATCTTAAAAGAAATTGAGTCTTTTTTTTTTTTTTTGAGAAGGATACAGGGAATCAGTGTCTCTTTGAAACAAAGTACTTGACATTTTATGATCCCTGAATTTGTTCCTTATTTTGGTGAAACACTGACAGAGAAAGATCTATTAGGAAGGAAAGGAAAGAAGATGAAAACAGGAAAAGAGAAGAAAAAAAAAGGGAAAGAAAAGGGGAAATAAAATAAAGGAAAAAAAAAGAAGAGAGAAATTATAGAAGTAGTTACAAGTCATAAAACTTTTTATTTCTTCATTATAGGTATCTCACACGCACATCCCAAATATTGTACTTACCCTTACTGTCAAGTCTCTCCATAAATTTTAGCTCTAAAGGCAGTTGATCTGTAAACTGAAAGAGTTTTGCAATGGAGGGGAGGAAGGGTTTGGTTTGGTTCTCTTTGCTCTCAAATCTAATTTACCACCCTTTCATATAGTGTCTTGGGCCATATATTATTTCTAACAACATTGTTTGCTCAGATTCCTATTAGTAAATGATATTGTCTAAAGCTTGGATGTTGTATAGTGCTGGAAAATAAAAATCTTTCCATCTTACTGCTCTCAAGTCTCAATAAATTCAAGGTACCTGGATGGCTTTTTGTCTTGAATTTACGGCTCTGGTGATTAACATCTTCAGGGTGCATTCAGACATCAAGAGAAGGTTTTGCTTCAAAAAGCTTTCGTTTAGGAACATCAAGTGCAAAATTAATGATTCAGGATTCAGTCTGGAAAAAAAAAAGATATAAGTGTGAAGTGAACCTTTAATGGTCTGTTGGAGGGAGTGACTGCTTAGAAGAGTTTTTATAGCACTGCACTTCCTGCTACTTCAATAATAATAATAACAGTAACAGTAATAATGCCTACCTCTTGTATTTCACTTCCCATCAGCAGAACTCAAGTAATTATGTTCATTTCTTATTTTGAAGCAAGTGTTATCAAAGAAAGGAATGTGATAATGCAGTATGTGTTTTCCACTGCTTGTGTTTTTAAGCAATGTAGCAGGACTAGTTTTCTGTCCTTTTCTGAGGTAGGATACAGAGGAGTACCAAATACCAAATAAAATCTTTCTGAGCATCCAAATTTTAGACTGATCACTATAATTTCCTTAAAGGTGTGGATCATATTGTGGCCACACAGGGAGTCTAGCTATTTTGAGTAGACAAAATATTTGCTACATTTAAAAGCCTCACCATTTCTGCTTTCAAATATATAGCACAAGACTAGCATGAAGCTACATTAGTACGGCATGTTGATGGGATGCTTGACTGGTACAAGACAGGTAATTTAAAAGCAGCAGATTATGTTCTTTGTAAGAAAAAGAATAAAGGATCAGTCTTAAAATGCTCATCAGTCTGAGTGAGCTTCATTTTTTTTCTTCCTGCAGCCAATAGAAAATTATCATGCCATATGAAATTAGTTCAGGTCATGATGGTGCAGCTGTAGAGCTAGAAGACAAATCATGGAGATTGCTCAGAACAGACTCTCAGTTTTCATGTTGCATGTAATGAGCCTTTTGGTTGAAATATTTGTCATGATGTACTTTGTTGCCAGTATAAGATGAATATGGTTCCTGTGTATTTGAGCCTCTCCAAGATAACTATTGATATTCAACTGTTTCTCCTTTATGTACATTCACTTCAACATTGGCAGGGTATGAAAGGGGACGATAAGGATAGTCACATAGGTCAGGTTTCCCTGAAGCGATCTTGCCTCTCATGCTGGTGTTCTCTTCTTTAATCCAAACGTAAAGATGAATAGTAACAATTCATTTCAGCTATATATTATTAATTTTAAGCAGTCTAATTTTTCTTTCAGCCACTTTATATTACCCACATATAATGACCCTTGCCCACATAAATCAACGAGGAAGATTTCATTGGTTACTGATGAACCCAGTTCTGTTCATTCCCAGCCTCTTCCTCCAAAACACTGAACATAATGCTCAGTATTTTCTTGGTCTTCTTGAAGAAGTAATGCATAACTAAACCCTTTAGTGAAACTTGGAAAATTGCCCTTCATCTCCTAAATGCTGACTATTAACTACAGGAATTTTAAGTGCTTTGCTCTATTGTATTTAGCTGTACTATACTAGATTATCCTTCATTTTTGCACTGTCCATTGTGGTTGAATAAGGTGATAATTAAACACATGCAGTCTATAGAACAGAAAGTGTTATTCAAAACTAACCATCAAAGGTCACATAACAAATACATTGACAACTTGCTAAGAAGAGAGATTATCCGAAGTCTTGACTTGGTGTTAGCTCAAATCCCAAGACAGGAGAGAGTTTTTATTCCCTCTCAATTCCTTTGTTGTTTTGGGATTTCTATGTATTGCTTAGATTTAATTTCTATCAAAGCCATCCCATCAACTCTGTTGACTGCTTGGTAAAATTCCCTTCTACACTCGGGTCAGTATGTACTGAAGAAGAAGGTTATCTGCACTATTAAACCTTTGACTTCTCGTCCTTTGAAGAGATCATTTTGCATTTTGCTATGGCAGAACTGTAATTAGATCTGTTAATTAAGGACAGAATGAACTTTTTAAAAACTCTAAACCCCTTTGCATTTTTGATAAGTTTGCTTAGGTTGCTACTGACCTTCATACAGGGTTTGCCACTGCTTATTAATTGTTAAATTTTAATTAGGCATGCTGATGAATGTGCTAGCCTTTGCAATAAATAAAAGGTAGCTTCATTTTTAATCGGATATTTACAAGTCTACAGTGAAATTATCTGCTTTCCTAGAACATAGTTCATTTAACATATTTTGATAACAGTAATTGGTGGTATATAAAAAAAACAAACATATATATAATGACTCCCTGGTTCAGAGACTGGATTGCCAGTGCAAGATGAGCTAAGATGTTGGATCTTAAAAACATTCCACAGGCACTTGAGCTAAATGACTTTAACAGTTGGTCAGATATTCCTGGTATTTTTACTGAAATTCTTCTAAAACTTTTCTTAGAGAAGAAACAACTCTTCTTACAGAAGAAGCAGGTCAGACTGGGACGGGGGGAAAATAGAAAGGTGAGAAGATGAAGAAGAGGATGACCTTTCATGCCTGAGGGAAATGAAATTTGCAACAATAGCAAGTAACCTGCTTTTTTTTTTTTTTTTCTCCAGTAACCTATCCCATGCTTGTGTCTATTGACCCATTCAGGGACTCTGCAGACATACCAAGAACGTTGTGAAGCAAAATAATGGGAATCTGTCCCAAACTCCATTGAAATCAAAGGGTTACAGGGATCGAAATATTTCTTTCTGATTGACCAACAGCCCCATATATGAAAGAAATGGCAAATATCTATCCTGTGTGATCACTCTAGTAGAATTAACAACCACCCTGTTTGTATGCGACCTCCTGCCACTCCCATTTCTTGCATTTGTGAAGGATCATCAGAGAATCTTCTCATGATGAATGACATATTTAATCATCTACATCCTTTACCTATACAGATGTAGCAATCCCCAGCTGCTAACACAGCATACAGTATATAACTTTATCCCCAGTTTCAATGCCATAAATATAAGCTGTGCAGCAAACTGAAAATACTAGAGACGGTGACTGAAGTCCTGGTTCAGGTTGAGGGAAGCGGCAAATGTCACCCTTCCCACACAGTCCCTGCCTAACTTCAGAGATCAACAGCCAAATGCTCTGCACTGCTTTTATCAGGACCCACCACATACATAATGAAATGCTGCTTCAGTCAGTGCTGATCTTCTAGCTGTTTCACTATTTGCCTTGAAGAAAGAGCACATATGATTCACTTTTTGCTGGGAAATTTATGCAGTATCTCCTCACAAGGACTGGATAACTAGATAATTGTCATGTTGTCTGTCTTATTACTGACAAAATGCAACTTAAATTTCATTAGGGATGAAGCAAATGGGTTTTGAAAGCAGATGAAGTGCTCTACTCAGAACTGTGTGTGTAGTGCCGGGGGTTCCCTGTCCTCTGACCATCTCAAAGCATGTGGTCACTGCTGTTTGGTTTGATGCCAGTTCTTCAAGTGTCGAGTGCTGCTTTCAAGATTCACACTGCAAGCAGCAGGGCTGATGATTGACTTGCCAGGGTGATTTCAGGCAGTCATGAAAGTGCTTCTTTTCAAAGGCTGGTGCTTTGGGAGCATTCTACCATACTGTGGGAATATTTTGCTAGTGGTACACCTAGCTGCTAACTGGACTTACAGTGATGCAAGGCCTGAGAATTCAGAGACAGTAGGCAAATTCATTTTCTGGGTCCTAATAAGTACATCTTCTCAGAAAACAAGTTTCAGCTGATTCCTTACATGGGATTCTGTGATATGTGTTTGACATATTATGTCCTGACATTGAAAAAGAAACCTAAGTCCATTTTCAGAGAGTGCTTGAGTAATTTGTCTGCTCTTAACCCTGTTTTATCCACAGATGTTCCCAGCAAGTCTACTGAGAATCGGTTCTTCTTCTTCAGAAATCAGGTATGATTGCATGACTGGCTTCACTTTTCCTTGCAATGAAAAAGCAAGAGAAATATCTGAAAGCTTTCCCCCTTACTGACATAAAAATGGCATTACATCTTCAGCTCAGGGTGGAACATGCTTCATCTGATACTTCAAGACACAGGCTAATGCATCTTACTGTTGATTTAGGTGAAGACCAAGACCCTAGCAATACAGTTGTAACTGCAACAGAAAATGGGGTATGAAATAAGGCCGCGTATCAGTCTTTTTAATAATGATCTCCTCAGAGCCATATTAACGAGCTGGAAGCAAAGAATTATGGTTGAGCAGAATTTCTTCCCCTTGAACTTAGAATAGCAGCAGGACATGAAGGAGCTGTAATAGAATGTTATTTTACAAGAAGTAAATAATGTAATAGAGTCTATAAGGATGTCAGCAGGAGAGTTAGAACTGTCATAGCATAATCCTGACTTGAGCAGCAATGTGTGAAAAAGTAGCCTGCAGCAGTTTTTCCAGTACTTCAATAATTTCTGCTTTCTCACTGATCTTTGTTTACTCTACTTACCTTGTCAAAAAAATGTTTTACCTTATGTTAAAATGCAAGTTAAAAGAGGGAAATGTATTCCCAGAAATCCCAACTTTTTGAAGCATACATATTTTCTTTTCTTTTTGGGCTGTGGAAAAGATGGGAGAATTGTATTCCTTTTACTTAAAAAATATGAAGAGCAGTAAAGTCATACATAAAAAGAAAAATCCTATGTCTTTGTTGCCTTTTTTTTTCCTTCTAATGAATAATTCAAAAAATTGGCAGTATTACACCTCACATTCTTGTGGTATGATGGCAGTTTTTCCAAAGAGTCCTCAAATGTAAGCTCAGGAGGGTCATGAAACTACAGTTATCATTACTGGAATACAACAACATCTTCCAAGATAGTGCAGCACATTTATATATATAATTATTGAAGCAAGCCAAGGAGGGCAAGTTTGCAACTAAATAAACAGGACATATCAAACTGAAATTACAAAAAAAGAGGAGGGGGGCTGTCACTTTTTTGTCATTTCTCATTTCGTGTGACATCTATTTAAATTTTCTTAAACCACTAATATAGGAATGTAATAAAGAAGGGAGGGACAAACTAAACATAACTTTTATGATGGCTTTGCTCCTGCCTTGACATCATGCAAAGAATTCAGAGCATGCACCCCCAGAAGAACACTCTCAAAAGTCTTCCCTGGCACAAATTCAATCTGACTTTCAACAGGATCTAGGCACCTAAAAAGGAAAGTAGTTTCCTTTCAATGTTGTTTCCATTGATACTTTGCTGGCTGGTGCTGTGGCAGAACCCAAGATCCTATGCAGTTCTCTCACCCCATCCTAGCCATAGCCTCAGGAACAGTATGCCATGCTTTTAATTCTAATTGTATTGGCTTCCCTATGTTTGAATTAGACCTTTAACATCAGTTTGGTGTAATGTGTTTGTATGGAATATTTGTCTCGGTTTTAAGGAAATACATTATAAACCTTTCACTGAGAATATGAGATATTGCATTGTCCTTGAAATTGCATTAGGTCCTTCAAAGCCATTTAATCTCAATTAAAGCAAAGCATACAAGATAAGGTGCTCCGAAGATGCATTAAAGCGTGTTATAGTGCCAAGCCTCCATGCTCTTTGACACATCCTAAAAGCACTGTGGCATTGGTTTAAAGGTACGGTTCAAAAATCTCCTTGTGACCCATTATCCATGGATCATTAGTATAATTCAGAACTATTGCAGTGTATTGTGCCAATGTGTGCTAACAAGAACTGTTAATGTATGAAGTCTTGACATGATAGATTGTAATGCCTCTGGCTCTGTCATGTCAATGGAAGTTTATGCATTAAATAAAACACACCAGGGGATTCGATAGCTCAGAGATTGGGAATGCACTATAAAGCCTTTTAATTCAAAATCACCATTTGTAATCTATGCTGAAACTGCAAAGCTTGACCTTGGGTGGATGGTCAGAAGTTTATATGAAAGAAGTTTAGCATTCTCAGTACAGTCCTTCCACTACAGGACAGCATCCTTCGTATAATTCCTATTGGGATCCTAAGGACTGTAGGCAATATGAAGCCTGAGCTACTCTCACAGCTGAGTGAGCACAAGACATTTCAGGGCGACGTGAGCAAGTTTATGCTGCCATTGATTTTCCTGCACTAATTCAGAGGATAAACAGAGGACTCAGTTCTCCAGAGTTATCAATCTGGCACCTTTCAAGCACATTTAGATTGGCATGGGCTTTTATTTTCTGTTTTCTTTTTTTCACTTCCTAATTACATGTTAAATGCAACAGTGTTAACAGATGTCACTAGAATACAATTCCCAAGGATTTCAAGAGCAAATAACCATAGGAAAAAACAGGATTCACAAAAAATATTTCGCTATCCTGATCATTTAGAACTGTAAAATAAACTATGTTATTTTCTTAAATACCTATTTTTTACAGTTATTTTTGTAATAAATTTTTGCCAAAGTTGCCAGCAAACTGTTGAATCACAAGCACACAGGAAGAAGATGGTGCAACAGTGAGAATTTTCTCCTGACGAAACCATGAAAGGCAATGGCTTGTGGTTTTTGCAGTGGTCTCACCTCCATATTTATAACGTAGTATATAGAAAAATCTTACTGTGGCAGAAAACGTATTCATATTAGTGACAAGCTAAAAACCACAACAAACAGATACATTAGTACCACTCTATTCTGGGTCTATTTCCTACCTGCCTTTTGGGCTTAGAAAACTATTTTTGTATTTCTATTCTCCTTAATCTGTTAACAGTGATTTTTAAAAATAACTCACCTACTACATAAGCTTGCTGCTAATAAATTTATAGATGGTTTAACTGATAAATCGAAGAAAAGAATTACATAGGAACATGAAGTAATTAATATATGAGAATGCCTACTTCGATTCTTACATAATAATGAGTTCAGAAGCACAGAGCTTCCACAGCTCTCAAGGAAGGCAGCGAAAGCTGCAAAGATTAAGAAAGATCTGCTTTTATAAGTCGCCTACATGTGGACATGCCAGAGCTGATGCCTACAAATATTGTAACCTCAGGTATAACAATAGCTGATGAGTAGTTGAACCTCTTTTTGGAGTTCCACTAGGTCTGCACAATTATTTTTCACTAATATAGATAAGTAATTTTTAATATGTATCTATTTTGGACATGACAAAGCAGGTCATAAACAGGTAAGCACACTTACATAAAAACACTCAAGGCAGGCTATATGTGTAGTTCATGTACATGGACTGTATGTTTTTTTAGTACTACCCAGGTCTACTGCCAAGAGTAACACTGAGAAAAGTAGAATAATCTGTGAAAACTGGGCTATGTCTTCTGGGTTTTTATCTTCTACTAGCCCACAGTGCCTGGAGCTGTAGCGGCACAACAGGTTCAGACAGATCTCTTCTGCACGTCCTGAGCTGTCTGACTGAGGCAGGTCTGGTCTGGGAGCCATGCGGCCAGGCCAGCCAACAGCCAGCTGAAACCTGGCCAGAAAGAAATTGGTTTGTCTGGCCAGCTCAAAGCATGGGAAAAGCAGATGTGTATATGTCTGCACCTCATCGGATCTTATTTTTTCACTTTTTTTCCTCTAGCTTTGCCTTGGGCTTTTGGGATGAGATCTGCCCGTTCTGAGTGTGGTCTCATGGAGCTCTGATCCCACCGAAATGAGAAATGCCCATGAGCCCACTGAAGTGAGAAGGCCTATTAGCACCCTTCCCTCTGACATTTGCCCACAGGCCCTGAATTCTCCAACACCTAAACGGAAATTGGTCAACACCCATTGCAGAACAGCTTCAATTATGTGCTCCTGGTCCTTATACTTTGTGTCATGGAAAAAAAAAAACACAACAGTTCCAACAAAATAAATTTTGTACTTTCACTGCTGCACTAGTGGATCCGCTACACTTAGTCCGTTGTTTAAAATATGATTAGGACCCAGGTTTTATCACAAAAGTGACCTGGTTCAGGCTCATAGTTCCAATACTTCTGGAACTATTTCAGTGATGAACTGTAGATGGAGTTATTAACTCACCAGAAGCATTTGACAGAGGAAAAAGAAAAGGCCCTCAACACATTCTTCTCTGAAACATTTATAAGCTCTTGCAATTGTTTGTTGATGTACTTAAAATAGTATATTTAAGAGCATGGGAATGGCAGCAGGCTATTTGAGTTACTGAGGCACATGACAGGTCCCTGGTTGGAAATGCCACATGACTTCCTGCTCATATACCACCACCCACCTCCAAACACTTCCTAATGAATTCTAGACCTGGAGAAAAAGACCAAAAGCCAGAATTGTAACAGAAAAAGGAGAGATCTCAGAATTAAAAAAAAAAAAAAAAAAAAGGATAAACAAAACATTCCTAGAAATACAAACTGCCACAACTGCTTGGATTAAGCTTGATTTTACGAGTAGTAATAACTCCTCACTGTTCTCCAGTGTTCACATAACATGATAGCTCACTTTATCTCTCTGTTTCATCTTTGTTTTCAGCTGAGTTTCAACAGTTTTTGAACTGGGGCTATCACCAAACCTGTTTAGTAACATCACCATCATCCAACACAAGCAAAATCAACTTCATTTTCCAAGAAATACCTATTGTCTATTGAAAAGATTAGGGTGACATTCTCTTCTTCTGGAATGGAAGATTTTCTCTCAATTGTTACAATACTTGCATATTTCTAGGGAGCAGAACACCCAGTCATTAGTGGGTTAAGAAAATCCCCTGGAACTACATCATAAGCAAGTTCTATTCCTGTTCAGTGATTTATTTAAATGCAGTTATCTCTGAAGGATAAGAAACAAATCCTTAGGGTAGTCACAGAAGGAGGGAGTTAGGGCACAAGGGGATTTTTCACCTTCAGATTGAATTAACTGACTTTATTCTAAAATGAGGATAGTCAACTGGGATGGTTAACCAAGCATTTGTTCAAGACTGCAGCACATGACTAGCAGAGATGCTCTGCTGACCTGAAGGTGTTTGGGGTAATCTGAAACCTCAGCCATGGGAGCAAGTGAATTTCAGCAGAGACTACTGGGGCTGATAACAAACACCCATTCCTAACTGGGATCCCAGAGAGCTGTTTGCTTTTAAGACACTCTTCATCTCCTCCTTGTCTATCCATTTTACAAGGGGGTTGGTATGCATTTTTTTATCACTCTCAGCAACATGAAGCGATCAAGATACAGTTTGTACTGTTAGGAAACCTGCCTAATCTCTTCCAGCCAGCTGTTCTCAGCAGCTGAATGCCCAGACAACTGTGGAAGTGCCTTCCTGCATGAGGAGATCCACAACTGAACCTCTGGAGCAAAGGGGACACAGCAGCCAGGGCACTGCTGCTGACGTACTGCACTAAGCAGGAGACACCGGTCTGTGTTTCAAAGAGCCCTTGCAGTCCCCTACAGAGCAGGTTTTTCATGGGGCCTGAAAGCAAGCTAGTTTAAGAGGTTCCTTGGGCTAGACCTGCTTTGTCCTCTTCCTGTCGGCTTTGGGTAATAAGCAAGGGCCAAGAGAAAACATTTGTTTTGAGGTCAATATAATGTGTCGTACCTTTTCAATACTCACATAGATTTTTTTATGTCTTCTGGACAAGAACGAACATGCTGATTACCTTAACAGTACTTACTCCTATACGCATAAATGCCCCTATTTGTACTAACCTGTTTCATACATACCTGATTGCCTAAAATCAGACCTTTAATTTACACAAAAGTATTGTAGGAGGTTGACAAATTGTGACAATGACCACAAAGATGTTCATTACTGTCAATCAGAGCAAGGTGGTCCTAGTAGTTTCCACATAAGCTTACATAATAAGGAAATGCAAGTGCATAATGCAACAAGATAAACTGTGCACAGAAAATCATCCACTTTTATAGGCAGTATGAAGATTATGACTTTTAGCCATCTCACAAGTATCACAGAATCCCAGAATGGCTTGGGTTGGAAGGTACCTTAAAGATCACCCAGTTCCACCCCCTACCATGGGCAGGGACACCTCCCACCAGACCAGGTTGCCCAAAGCCCCATCTAGCCTGGCTTTGAACACTTCCAGGGATGGAGCATCCACAGCTTCTCTGGGCAGCCTGTTACATGGCATCACCACCCACTGAATGAAGAATTTCCTCTTAACATCTAATCTAAAACTTCTCTCTTTTAGTTTAAAACCATTCCCCTTGTCCTGTCATTGTCTGCCCAAGCAAAAATTCACTCTCCATTGTTTTCGTAAGTCCCCTTTCTTGAAGTATTGAAAAGCTGCAATAAGGTTACCTTGGATCCTTCTCTTCTTCAGCCTGAATATCCCCAGAGAAATATTTTTGTTTTGAGAAATATTTGTCATAATCCTAATGATATTGCAATTACTCAAACTGAAAAATCTCCGCACCTAGCAAGACAGTAACTTGATGGCTTGCTAAAAGAAACAAGCCTTAATAATGTATTCCTGTTAAGATCCTGCATTAAATGGAAGAACTAATTGAAAAAATGTCTGATTCTCTGTTATTCTACAGCCACTTTAAACTACTCTGATAAAACAGCCTTAGATTAATGCTGTTTACAGAGTATAGGAGAAATGGGAGTTCGGGCTAACATTTATATACTTGGAAATGTATAGCTATTTTTGTTATATTGTAATTCCCCCCTCCGCCCCCCTCCCCCCAATAGTAAATTAGATTTAATAGAACTGATGATTTGGTTATCCTGAGTACTTTTGATTATTAAAAGAACAGTATGAAACGTTTTGTGTTGTTGTTGTTAAGAATCACTAGAGGTCTCTCTAAACCTGCATCCATTTTATGTCATCTCTCACTCTTGAAGTGCTTGTGTATGAACTCTTATTTTGGACCATAGTTTCTGTTTATGCTTTAGACAATTTACCTCATATAACCTTAATGCCAGTGTATAACACCCACTTATTGAATTAATTGTTTAATAGGCCAATTAACTTCAGCTATTTCTCTAAGTGCGTAAATGAGATCATTCTGTTCCTCTACATAATATGACACTATTGTAATGAAAAGTTAAAGGAGAATGGATAAAGCAATGTAACATTAGTCTTTCGGGCAGGTTCCAAGAATTACTGCAGGCAGTGGGACTTTTGATATTGACTCCAGCTGCATCAGGATTTGCAAAAAGCCACTTCACTACAACATGTTCATTAAGCTGTGTCATTTTCACAGATTCATGTATCACTCCAGTAGCTAATGCACAGTTTAGTGTTAACTAATCTGTCTCACATTTCGTATTTCTTTCCAGATCACTCAACTGGTTGGTTTATTAAGTATTTTTCACACTCCTTACACATTAAGAGAACCTGACTTGCACGTTCAGCACTCACTAAACAGGATTATCAACAAAGAATCTGAAGCAGCTGAGCTTTGGAAGAAATGCTGCCACAGCCATACTCAGTGTAGCATCTGCCCAGTGAAATACAGGAATTCCTTACCTAGTAACTCAGTGTCTTAAGCTGACTCCTGTTGGAGAGCCTGCACAGAGATCCACCTCAGCATCATCGCCATCTGTAAATTAACCTGTGGTAACTAAGGCAGCTTCCAGCTATTTATGCCACTCCTTCACTGGATGTCATGTAATGGCAGCCGCATGAGGGAGGTGTCACGTTGTAGTGGCTGCATGAGGGAGGAGGTGTTGCATAATGGCGGCTGCGTGAAGGACCAGGTATCATGTAATGGCGGCCATGTGAGGGAGGAGGTGTCGTGTAATGGCGGCCGCGTGAAGGACCAGGTATTGCTTAATGGCAGACGCATGAGGGAAGAGGCGTCACGTAATGGTGGCCATGTGAATAACCAGGTATCGTGTAATGGCAGCTGTGTGAGGGAGGAGGCATCGCCTAATGGCAGCCATGTGAAGGACCAGGTATCGTGTAATGGTGGCCGTGTGAGGGAAGAGGCGTTGCATAATGGCAGCCACGTGAAGGACCAGGTTTCGTGTAATGGCGGCCACATGACAGAAGAGGCGTTGCATAATGGCAGTCATGTGAAGGACCAGTTTTTGTATAATGGCGGCCATGTGAGGGAAGAGGCGTCACGTAATGGCGGCTGTGCCGCACTGTCTCCATGCTGAGGTGAGACTCCCTTCTTTCCTGCTCCCCACCCTCAGTCATAGCGGCCTCCCCGTGCCTTTCTCTGCCTCTTCCCTTCTCTCCCTTCCCTGTGCTCCCAGGGTGGGCTGGAAGGTGAGACCTGTGCTGGAGGGCTGCTGTGAGGGTGAAGCCCTCTTCTCCAAAGGTAATTGGGTGACATTGGCAGTAGGGTGATGATTGGACCAGATGATCTTGAAGGTCTCTTCTAACCTTAATGATTCTATGATTCTATGAATTCATGGCCTCCTGGCAAGAGTGACGGGACCCTCCATACATCCCCTGAGGTCTGCAGCCTGGACTATTCACAACTGCACAGCAAAGGGCTCTCCCCTCAGCTCTGAGACCTAGCCCATTTCTCCCTGCTCTCTTCTCCCCATATTATAGCCTTTACCACCAGTCACTAGAAAACGTGGAGAAGTGCTCAGGATTAGATGTCAAAGTGTCTAAATCTGACTTAAGTTTCACTGTTATTGGTTTATAATTTGGCTGTATTAAGTGAATCAATTACCACGTGCCTTGCATATGTTGAAAACCTTGATAGCTAAGTGTCATGCAGTCATCTAGCTTATTTTTCCTCACTGTGAATAAAAAAAAAAATCCTTCTTTTGGTGCGCAGATGTGCTATCATCTCCATTTCCATTTGGGGAACTGAGTCAAAGAGAGTCTGAATAGTTTGCTAAAGGACCACTTGTAACATTTCTGGCAGACCATGGAGCTGAGGCCAAGAATGGAAAAGGCAACTAAAATTTTAGAGACAGGATAT
Source organism: Anser cygnoides (assembly GCF_040182565.1). NCBI lineage: Eukaryota > Metazoa > Chordata > Aves > Anseriformes > Anatidae > Anser > Anser cygnoides. Next base: position 7,110,057 of record NC_089884.1, read on the forward strand.
TTCACAGAAAAGGGTTTGTGTTGAGGTTACCTATCCAACAGAGAAGAGAGACAGTGAAAAGGGTTAACAAGTTATGTAGTTATAAGTGCAGTTATGGTTGTACAATGCAAATAGAATTTGCAGGGAAGAAGGAGTTATTTTTGTGTCTTTCCTCTATGGTTTAGAAACTTTGTTCCTATAAAAAATATCACGTCCGATTTCAGAAAGGCTGCTTAGGGATATGTAGCATGTAACAAGCAAACAATAATGACACAGTCTGCATCATGCCCAGAAGACTAAGCTTCTTAAGTCAATCCAAGTGTTTTTCCCCTTTCATTGACAGGAAATCAATCCTTCCTGACCTGATACATTGACCTACCACTTACTACTCTACCAGCTATGGAAATCAATACACAATAATAGAAGACAGAAGTTTGAAAAGGAGCTTTTCTACCTTGTTCAACCCAGGCACGCTACAAGGGTTATAAGGGTAATTTTGAAACTAAGGGCACTACAATGTTGTTTTTGTTTTGCAAAGCAAATGCCACTTCTACAAGTGTAATGGCAACTGATGGCAGCTCAAGGCTATATCTGTTTTTATTCCATGAGTGTAGCAGGAACTAGCAGTGCCAGGAGGTTACTGTGGAAAATTAGGGGATCTAAACAACTACTTGTTTATGTATGTATTGTAAACATTCCTTTGGTAAAGCATCATGGTTATAGAACTAATTACCTTTCTCATTGCCTTACTGATTTGTGTGGCTGCACCTATTCAGTGTTAGGGCAGATCCCCCATTTTTCATATGGATCTGTATATGCCCTGGTTTTTATTGATTATCATGTGAAGGTCAAACCAGATGCATGTTTTTCTCTCCTCAGGATTCTGTTACCAACACTACATTTATTAAGCAAGTATATATTATTAGCAAAGGTAGCAAAAATTTAAAGCAAATGAATAAAAAACCAAACCAAACCAAACAAACAAAAACAAACAAACAAACAAAAACATAACTAGTCTATTAGTCTATGCTTAGCCTTACCTAAAGATGCTTTCAGTGCATGTCTAGTTAGATACACTGCCTTTCAGTTAAAGAAGACTGGAACTAACACCCTTTCTCTTTCTTAGGTCAAGGAGCTCTTTGTTTAGCTGTCACTGTTTTGTTCAGTGAATGTCTACCCCAGCCTAGCTTAACCATTCAAGAAAGCTGGATTTCCTAAAAAAAATCATTATCTTTGTATTTTTCCTCTCATTTTCATACTGCTCAGTCGTCCTTCTTACATAGTCTTTATCTTCTTTTTCCCACCATTATTTTTTTTTAAAGCTAGCAAAACTCTAGCCAAATCAAAGTATCAAGAGAAAATGCCTTTCAAAGACATTCAAAGGTTCAAAACTGTGAATTATTAGTCTGGGTCTTTTTTTTCAAAGTCAGTAAGTGAATCAATTGAAACATTTTGTGCACTTTAAAACACATATTTCTCAGGATTTTTTTTTTTCTCTTAAACTTCTAAATTACATTTAAGTGAATTTCATCTCTGAACAAATTCAAATGATTGTTTTCTAAAGTATAAGAATGAAAAACTTCTATTTTATATAGTTTTCATTTTTCAGGAAAATAATGTTCTGAATTTGATAGAAATCTGTAACTCATGTTTATTAACCTAAAGCTGCATTTCTAGCAAGTTATTATTCATCCAAAACTATTACTCGTTCTCAGTTAATTTCCCAGTTAGGCAGACAGACCATCCATGAGAACATCCACATGATCATTTCGACTTTTTTTTTTTTTTTGGCATCTTAATGGCTTAATTGATCTTGTGCTTGCAAAATGATGTCTGGGAAGTATCTTCATCTGTTATATCCCAGCTCTGATACTGAACAAGCCCCATTTTGGAGCAGTATTTTGAGGAACCCACCACAGCCATATTCCTAAATAAACAGACAGACCAATACTATCACAGGTCTATCTGCTGTTACTCTACACTATGTGACTTGGCTGTAAATGGGATATAGTTTGGCTCTGAATATTTTCATTTAAACTCTAAACAGTGACATATTGTTACCATTATAACAACGCTGGGGAGAGAGGGGAAATTTTAGATAAAGACAGTGAGACAAATCTTTGCTACAAGCAGAGTTACACAATCTTTAAAATACATGCAGCTCAAGATGTCAGTTCCTAAGGTCTTATTTGAGCAAGCCTTAAAGTTAAGAAAATTAATGCAACCTCACCAAGGTCTGAAGAACACAAGCTGAAATAGCCTGCAGGATTCATGGATTTTAAAGTAAGGAGAGGCAGCTATGACTATCCAGTTTGATTTGCATTGCTCAGGCCCAAGAATTTTATCCAGTAAATCCTGTTATCAAATGAATTATTATTTACTTCCTTGTAAGTAGTCCTTCAGATCCAGTAAATTTGAGCTGAATTATAGCATATCTTTCAGTAAAGCATCCAGCTTCCTCCCATCCTATAACACTTATGAGGCCAGACATGAAGCCTAATAAGCCATCTTCTTTTCCATTTCATAGTACCAGGACTTAATCCAGCTATGACGTGAAAATAAACTTACATTGCTGTGATGCAGCACTGCCATATACCACTGTCCTTACCCCTGCCACCAATTCTACCTTTACTCTATGAGATACATATTTCTTCAGGAAATGACAACTAAGGATAGAAGGAAGAAATCAGTCAATGGGAGGATTGCTATCTACAAAAGGAGAAGTAGTTTCCTTTGCGTCTTTTCCCAATTTGTTCAGCAACTTGGTGGAATTAAAAAAGCAAAGCAGAGATTGGAAGTGAAAAAGACAAGGGGCAAGAACATGAATATATCCAATTTATCTTGTGTGCCTCATTGGAAACATTTGAAAATACTACCCTGAACTCAGGAATATTACCCTTGGCCTTCCTATTCCATCAGCACAGAGAGTTACACCCCTGTGGAGAACTCAGATCAAATAGGCTCTGAGTCCTCTTCAGGTGCCTCTTTATACCTACAAACGTAAAGCAATGCTAGAGCAGGTATATTCCTTACCTAGGTACTTCCTGGTTTGTGGGTAAATTTGAATATTAATCATAGTTACGCCTAGATTAATGTAGACTGAAAATGATCCTATCTATTCCACTGGCAGGCATCTGAAATCTTGCAGCTTAATTTGCGTTTCTATTACATCATTGAAAAAAAAAAAGTGTTCAATAAGCTGAATCCTGGCAACTTCTTGATGCGGAAGAGATTGTTGTTGTTTTAGGTATTTGCCACTGGTGACACAAGCAAATAAAAGATGTCCCAGCTGCAACCCATTCTCCCTCCTGATTCAAGATTTTAATTTGAAAATGGCTATTTTTAGGCTAGAGCTCATTTGAGGTTGTTCTCTGTCCCCAGCATGTAGCTGATTGCTGATAACCCATTTGGGGGAGTGGGGGTGAACTAGTGCAATCTGCAAACATTACGAATCAGATTGACTGAAAAGCAGAGCAGAGCTGCAGAGACCTTTCTGAGATTCGAGTCTGATCTCTGATACTCTCTGCCTTCTCTTAAAGATCCACTCTTTACTTGTAAGTGACACTTCTTTCACATTTTAAATAGCTGGCAAAAAATAAAAAGGAAAAGACCCTAAAATGCTTTTGCCAGACTAGTCAATGCATTTAAGATTAAGCTGAACATTTCTATACATCTGTGACCTTTAAAATCTGTTAGGAAGGTGAGATGTTAGGATTTAGTCTCAGCCAGGTGATTGATGTTTTTTCCAAGTGTAAAGCAAAGCTATAGTCTGTAGTTTAAAGCCTATTTATAATCCTCTTTAACAGCACTTGCTACAAAGATACAACTCATTTCTTTGTGAAAATAGCCTGGCCCAGCAATAGTATGATATATTTAAAGAAAACAAAGTAAGGACCTGGAGATTGCCTCCAAGACTTATATTGTCTTTAATTGCCCTGCATCTGAAGGAATTTTATTAATACAAGAACTTGTTAGCATCCCTGTAAATGTCAATATGGATATTCTATTGATATGTTTATTTTCTGAAAGTAATCAGCAGCGACAGTAAACAGGAACAGAAGTGGCTTTGCAGGTGGGGCATTTGTTTCTCAGGCTGCTCACGAAGATGTATGATGCTCTGTACCACTCACAGGTATGTGCCTGAGAACTGAGAGAAGCACAACAGTCAAGTCCCAATTGATAACAATGCTTAATCCAGTCCCCTTCATTCTTCTTAACCTGGTATGCTCTACTGATTCATTCTTGATGGACTCAAGGTACGGTGTCCAGCCAGATGTAAATGTCCATGCCACTTGATAAGGTTTTACCATATGGCACTTTTTTCCCATCCTTGGAAAAGTAATGGAAAGGGAGGGAAGAGGTTTTTTTGGCTTTGCTAGTATGTCTGTGCACTTCTGGAGAGCAATTAGATCTGCTGGGGGAAGGGAAAGTTGGTAGCTGTGGGGCATGGGTTTGCAGTCAGTGAAGACATCAGTAAGGACAGGCTGTTCTATGATTCAGTATATCCTCAAGCCAGAAGCCAAAGCAGCCAGCAACAATTATATTCAATAATGTTGGAAAATAGGTAGTTATCTCAGTGATGATTCATTAAGGCTCTAGTGAAGTTAGATGCAAAGCTGAAACTATGCCTACTTGGTTTAGACAAACCATTACAATTCTGTGCACTCTCCAGGTTTTAGTCTTCCCTCTAACATTACAAGGAAGCTTAGGTCTTTACATTTTTATTGCCACCAGACTGTGAGTAAATGTGGGATCAAAGTAACAAAATGATTAAAATGACCAGAAAGAAAGTCTAAATATGAAGCTTAATACTTCTGAAGAGACCTAAAAAGAAATTTTCTACAATTAGACAGTTTCCAGACAATCCTTACCTTTGTCCCCCATTATATTTGTCCTAAGGCATTGTTACTGCATTTACTCTAGTAAAGGACTTCATATGGATTCCGTTTTATTGTACAGTCATACTATTACAGCAGGATTTTCAAAGGGGGTCCATCTCCCACTAACAGGATCCAATGGAAATTGAGTGGTTCCTAACAGCTAACCCTACTTAAAATGCCATATCTGGATGCAAGGTAAGGCAGCATCTAAATCTGCTTCTATCTTCTTTTGACTGTTGGGTACTGGAAATGAACTGGAAACACTGAAATGTTGATTAGATTTCAGTGTAAGATAACAAGACTGAAAGGCCAGAGTGCTACCTTACTGGAGAGACTTGGTTCTGTCCAAGCCTGCTGCACGCTCAGTGCCACTGGTGCAACTGACCTAGAAACGAGCCACGACTGCACTGCCGAGAGGCTCCCTTAGACTAAAAAGAGGTCTTCTGAGTAGAATATAGTGGGAGCTGGGAAACTATGAAGCAAACTGCCAACATATCACTGTACTTTTCAAATCCTTGATTTCTGAAGATATGCCAAGAACGGCCAGTGCCACATCTGTTAATGATGTACTTGGTTATATGGTTTCAGATGTGGCTCAGGGGTGTCTTCATCTACTTAACTGCACTTAACAGCAAGGCAGGAGCAACCACAGGCTGTGACCTTCAAACGCATGCACAGGGAACCTTAAGTTGTTGCAGTCATTGTCCAAGTTATGCTGCTTTTGATACCCAAGCTACCTATACTACTGCTAAGTTTGTAGGAACGGTAGTTTTCCAAACACACAGTGGATGTGCTCTAGTGGCAAAAGCAGAGGGTGCTTTCACTCACTTGGATCAGTGACATCCAAGTCATCTTGCCCTCAAAGCTACGGAAGACGGCAGGACACCTATGCACAGAGATCTGGACTCTGTCCCCTGTTTCTTATGTTTGGTGATGAGATTTAGTTCTGTGATAGAAATACCCACCCTATCTGTGAAGAGATAGTTCTTTAAAAATGTATTTTAAAAATTATTTTAAAAATACATTTATAAAAAACACATCTATAACAATACATTTATAAAGTATAACAGCCCTAAAGCTCTCTGTCAGATGTGAAAGATCAGATTTGTAAAATCGTAGCATGTTTGGCCACAAAATGATCGAGAAAGAGAGAAAGAATGAAAGACAGAAATTGAAAAAGCAACAGTTTTCACCAACAAATAAAGACTCCTTTTTTTTTTTTTTTTCCAGGGAATAAACTGACGTTCTCCTTGCTGTATGTACAAAAAAAGAAGAAGGAGGCTGAAGAATACCAGTAAATTAGGTCTCTTGCATTCACTGATGTACAGAAATGGCTCAAATTCAACAACTTGGCACCTCAATGTCAAATGGAAGTCAGAACCTGATTGTTCCTTTAGTTCTAATTTCCCATAATAATGATCCTGCCGTCTGCTTTTGTTACCTCTCATTATCTGACACTGGATTGCAAACCTCACAGCAAACTATTGATAAGAACAGGCCATGTGCATCAGAAAATGCAGCAAAAATGACAAGCACTTGTTTTACTTTAAGGGGGTCTACCTCAAAGTCTGTCCAAACCCACTTTCATTTACAGACCGAGAAAGCATGAATCCCTCTTTAAGATCTGCTTAAGTATTAAAGACACATTATACATATCCTGCCACCACCAAAATTACTTGATTTCAGTGTCAAAACCAAGGGAGAATTTACAAGGAAGCACATCCTTGGTGCCTCAGTGCCACTTGTTTCTGAGTTTCCCCGTGCAGGAAAAGGTGGGAACGCTGCATGAGTTATTGCAGACTGATCCCCCAGCACATTCAGTCCCTCTCTGCCATTCAAGCCAGATGGATGTGCTCCTGTCTGATATCTACTTTTGCTACCCTTTTGTCTTACAAGGTGAAGTTTGCCTCACTGCTGGCATTCGAGTAATGGACCTGAGCAGGAACAATTACCCTTGATCTTTACCCCAGGGACAAGTTCTTGTCCTCTGCAGCTATGAAGACAGTCTCTACCACTACCTGCAAGCCTTTTTTTTTTTTTTTTTTTTTTTTTGTGTGTGTGTGTATTCATAAACTAGAGAAGTTAGTTATGAAATTTAGCTCATGGGGTTTTCACATGAAGGAGATGTTATTGAATTTAACAGTGTCACCTTCCTTATGCAACACAGCAGCATGTTTGTACAATAACAAAGTAAAGCATTTCTCCTGCAATCACAGACAAGGAGCTTTCTAGACTACAGATGTCCCAAGAACTAGAGGAAAAGGAACTAGACAAATTTAAAAACACATGAAGGTTCAGGCTCTGAAAGGGAATATCAGGTAAGCACCCGTATGCCTTAATACCACTGGTATTTAAGCATAGTGGAAGAAGGTCAGATTTTATTCTGCATATTCAGTTTGGAATTTCCCAGCTTCTCTGAAAGCACTGCTGGAGGAACACAGCACATGTATTTCACTTACCTGAAACTCATACAGGATCATTTGCTGTTAAATTTGGATATGAAAATGTTAACTCTTGGTGTTGCCCCTCCCAGGGGGAGAAGCAAAAATGAAAAAAAAACACAAAAGTAGCAGGTAAACATCCCTGCTACTAAATCTTTCTCTTCATGTCCAGCCTTTCTATTTTGGTTCTTTGCTGAGAGGAAGTACAGGACCATACCTAAGAAACATGACTGTCAGCATTCATTAAGACCAATGCTTAATCTCAGTTGACAACATCAATGTCAGAATCGTAGCCGGGAGCTGGCAGCATTTCAACAGAGGATTCTTCTGAGCTCTTACACACTACTTCAATAAATAATCCTACCGGGAAATATGGAGAAGAGCATTTAAAATGATTTTAGCTGGCACGTCACTACAAGGTTGAACCATCATGTAGTGATGTGCCCACTGCCTAATTCCACTGTGAAATGTTGAAATACAGCTTTTAGCTCCACAGAAGCATGTAGGCCTCTATTTACATGCAAATTGATGCTATTCATGTGTGAACTACAGCAGGTACTGACTCTGCCAGATGGAGTAATTTGGGGATGGGCCCATTCTCTTCTGCTGAGGGCTGCATGTATTCACACATGCTGTAGATAATTGTTGGAGTTTCTATGTCACCAGAAGTCCCAATTAAATAACTATTTAAATAATTTACTTTTTTTTTTTTTTCTGAGTGAAACATGGTCACGCATACAGTTGCGTAGACTAAAAATAATTACAATAATCACTCTTGTAATACCATTATTAAAATACCATCTCTGGCAGTAAGGCAAAGCAGGTGGTTCAGGGCAGAGTATCAGGAAACCTGGACATGTCACTGCCCAGTGATTTTGGACATGCCATTTCATCTTGTTGTCTCTTTTTCCCCTTTGTTTTCATCTGTGAACTAACTATTCATGGAAGGCATAATACTTTGTTCAGTTTTCTAATTTGAAGTAAGCAAAAAAAACCTATGAACATTACTGTACCAGGCAGGCATTCACATGCATTTTGTTGCACCACCCCCGCATGACCTTCACCAGCAGCGAGGGTCACTTGATTTTAAATAATGACAGTCCTTTCCACGGAATTAGGATGATATTGCAAAGCGGTAGGTGGCTAAACTGATTGATGAAAACTGGCTTGGCTGATAATGCTTTATTTGAAGCACTGATATGCTTAATATTTGTTCAATTATCATCAGCAGAGAAATCAGGCTATCAGTGTGTGAACCTCCTCAACGCACAGTGGCCAACCTTACCTAAGGCAGTAACAAACACAAGACCTGAGAGGAATCAAACAACAGAATCAGCTGATCTATTTACAATTGGAAGCTACAAAGGGTTTTTTAGGCAATGATTTTCATTCTCTTGAAGCTGGAGATGCAAAGACAGATTCTGACAAGTTACACAAAGAAAAGGATTTAATTAAACTGAAGAAAATGAGATAAACTTTGCATAACAAAAGAAATGAGAAAAATACACCTATCTTGCAGAAAGAGACTGGGACAGGATGTGAGGGGCTGTACTCACATCCCACTCTCCTTGAAGCCTTTCTCTGTAGTGTGCACTTCAAGCCACAAAACAGAGGAGCAGCCTTGCTGCTGCCAACCCACACTGTCTGCACTGGATTTGCACCCCAAAAAAATCATACACAAACAACCCCCCCAAAAAAACAAAACAAAACAAAAAACAAACAAACACACACACAGAAAAAAAAACAAACTAGACAACAACCAATTAACCAACCAACCACCCAACCAACAATCAAACAAACAAAAACACCAAAAAGCTCTGTCCTGGTTTCAGTTAGGACAGAGTTAATTTTCCTCCTAGTAGCTGGTAGGGTGCTATGTTTTGGATTAGGATGAGAAGAGCGCTGATAACATGCTGATGTTTTAATTGTTGCAGAGCAGTGCTTACACCAGGCCAAGGACTTTTCAGCTTCTCGCTCTGTCCTGCCAGCGGGCAGGCTGGGGGTGCAGCAGGAGGGGACAGACCCAGGACAGCTGACCCAAACTGGCCAAAGGGGTATTCCATACCATCTGACGTCATGCTAAACAATATATAGGGGTGGCTGGCCGGGGTGGGGGGCCGGCTGCTCGGGAATAGGCTGGGCATCGGTCAGCGGGTGGTGAGCAATTGCATTGTGCATCACTTGTTTCGTACACATTATTATTGTTAATACTATTATTATTATTACTATTATTGTTATTATTATTTTCCTGTCTTAATAAACTGTCTTTATCTAAACTCACAGGCTTTACTTTCCCGTTTCTCTCCCCCATCCCAGAGAGGGAGGGGGGAGGGTGAGCGAACGGCTGTGTGGTGTTTAGCTGCCAGCCGGGCTAAACCACAACAAGCTCCAACCCCCAAATCCCTACATTCAAGCTAAATATCCACCCATTAGTAAGGAAGAGTCCTCTCTTTTTCCGGTTTCTCCTACTCCTGAGACATTTTTCAAGCATTTGGCTTCACTGCTCCCAGCCCCTGGAACACTCCCAAATGCTTTTACATTTCAAGGTCTCAAGGGCTAGTGGATGGGTTTGCTTCACCTGTAAATGTTGGCTAGTACTGCAAAAGGTAGACATACAATGAAATCACTGCAGTGGGAAATACAGCATCATCTTTGAACCACAGAAAAAAATTCCCTTACTGTAATCCCTAATTCAGAGGATGATAATCAAAGATAGTTCTCCCTAAATGTTATTTCGAAAAGGCCATTTAAAAATAGGATCTGACAATCATATATTCCTGCAGAAGAGAAAAGAAATATGTAAGGTGTAAGTACCATGTGTAAAATGGCATACTTTGAGATACTGATGACTGAATCTTCTTTTCTCTAACAGAGATAAAGAAACACCAGGAAATAGTCCATTCTGGACTTTTTACTTTTCCCATATGATTGATTTTAGGATATTAGTTTTGTGTTTTTTAAATCCAGTCTTCCTTTGTCAATTGTCTGGGATTAAAATAATTAGCTCAGAAAGTGAAATAAAGGGTACTGCCATGAAATTGATATCCATATGTGTGGCTGCTTGTCTCTTCAGCAGGTATATATGTTTGTGAATAAAAAGGGTTGATTTGCTTGCCTAGCTCACCAGAGTTAATCCGCATACACTGACAGACCTGGCTGACTTGCCGTACACTGAAAAGAGTCCTAGCACAGGAAAAACAAATAAAAGGTATTCTCCGCTGCACACTTCCACAGACATTAAAAACTACTGCACCAGATTAAATGAAAGGTCCAGATTAAATGAAAGGTCCACATAATCCAGTTGTATTCAGTCTCTGAGAGTGACCCGAGTACAGAGAGTACAAGAAACAGGAATGTGCTGGGAAATGGTTTCCCTGCTGTGCTCAACAATTCACAGTCACTGTGACAAACCCAGACTCGATGTCATCTGAACCCAGACTTGTTTTTAATACCCACTAATAAGCTCGTCCATAAGAGTTTAATCACCTTTCGAATTTATGTCTAATTTTATCTTATAATCATAGAATCACAGAATGCTTTGGGTTGGAAGGGACCTTAAAGACCATCTGGTTCCAACCTCCTTCCAAGTGATACTTCCCACCAGACCAGGTTGCCCAAAGCCCCATCCAGCCTGGCCCTGAACGTTTCCAGGGAGGGGGCATCCACAGCTTCTCTGGGCAACCTGTTCCAGTGCCTCACTACCCTCTGAGTAAAGAATTTCTTCCTTATATCTAATCTAAATCTACCCTCTTTTAGTTTAAAATCATTACTCCTTGTCCTATCACTATACTCTCTGATAAAAATCTTTAGAAAACCCTGTAGCAATGAGTTCCACAACTTAATTATACAGCTTTAAAAAAAGAACTTCCTCTTCTTTCTGTCAAACCCTGGCACCAGTAAGATTGCAGGTTATGTTCTTGTTCTCCAATCTTGAAAAGCAGTAAAGTAATAATTCTCAATGCTTTTCCCTTAGCTGCTTTTCCTTTCAGCTATTTCCTAAGCCAAAGACTTCTAACCTGTGTGGTATCTCCTCTTATTTTGAGCATTCTTGTCACCTGTCTAGTTGCCTTGTCTCCTGTTTTAATATTTTCCCATAGGCATCACTTTGGACTTCTCAGCAATAAATTTTAACTGTCGTTTTATTAGTTCTGTGAGTTTAAGATCTAAACTTTTCAGTTTCGGGTTTGACTACTCTGTTAATTTTCCTATTGCCACTACACATGAACTTCCTCTCCAGGATCTCTGATAATATGTTGATTAGTACAAGTCCTAGCTGAAAGCCTGGGATTACCCTGCTACTAACCTCCCTTTAATGGAAAAGCTGTCCAGGTATTCTTATCCTTTGTATCTTATCTTTTAACCATTTTTTTTTTAAAAAAACATGAGGACCTTTCCTCTTATGCTTTGACAGTTTAGTTTTCATGAGAGTGTCTCATGAGAGACCCTGTCAAAAGTGTTGAATGGAAACCACTTGTATGAAATGTTTTCTATTGGGAATTAAAATATTCAGGATCAGCAATCTATGGAAAGGACTATTTTGATTTCCAGAGAAAGGGAAAAGGAATTGTGAATCATTTATAGGATGTTTTCTGCCATTCTATGTCAAAGTAGATGCACAGATGACATTAAAATATCATAATTTCAGAAGCTTACTTGATGTTTTAGTAATATGTGCTGACTAAAGGAACTGATAATTTTCTCTAAATCGTATATAATCTCACTTTCACTTCTTTAATTTTTAAGCTGAAAATTAAAGTGAAAACAGAGACAACCTGAAATTAAATAGAACAAGATGAAGTTGCCTTCAAACGCATTTTGGTGAGGCTGAAGGACAATGCCTGACCTCACAAGAGCCAAAATTCAGAGCTGGAGCCCCTTGGCAATTATTGGTGATAACTGTTCATAACGCTAAGCCTGCTAAAGGTACAAGCAAAACAGACTAAAAGAAGTGGCAGACTCTCGGCTTTGCTGTTGCCTGAACTGCTACAGCCGATGCTGCACAGCCACCACACGCGTGCAGGATGTATGGTTGCAGGCACAGGCCACGTTCCTTGCCAGCTCTGGCAGCCACCTCCTGCAGCTCCCAGCCCAGCAGCAATAGCTGCTGCAAGTCCCACTTTACCAGGCTCCCCAGCTTGGCACCTTTCCTTTACAGAAGCCTAGGAAGTACTTGAAACGGTGCTCCAATGTAGAGCTGCTTCCTTCAAAACCCTGTAAGGAGAGAGTACAGAAAGGCCAAAACCTTAAAGCAGGTGGGAACTGAGGATCCCTTTCAACTGCTCTGCTCCAGCCACAGACCTCTGTCCTCCAGCCCTTCCTGTCATCAAATCCCCAAGGCCCACAGACGACATTCCCAGACCTCTTCCTTGCTTACTTGCCATAGCCTTGCTAACTGCTGCCAGTCCTCTTCCCTGAGCAGAACCTGCTCTGCCATCACTGCAAAACTGATTTTTTTTTTTCCACATTGCTGAAAAGCTGGGGAAAAGCAAAGAATAAAATGGAAATTTGCACTGCTGACACTGAGGAGGTCTCTGTTTGAAATATAAGTTATAATTTGGAAATCTAATACAAAATGAGCAGAGAATCTGTATGAGCAGGCTTTCACATCTTGTTTCCTTAACATGGCCATGGCATGGAGAAAAAAAAATTATTAAGGAAATGATCTCAGAAAAACATAATATAAGAACTAGTAATGTCTAAAATAAAATTAACTCTATATTTTTCTATAATTTCATTAAGAGATGCATTTTTCATGTTGAAAAATCCATGCTAGTTTTTATTTTATTTTATAATCTTGTGTTACATCCTGATAAAAAAATCATACGGAGATAAAATTCAGATTCATCTGTGCCAGGCATTTAAGAATATAAAATATCAGAGGCGTACTGTAAATTCCCAAAGCCATACATTGCAAACCTAAGAATACCAGTGTTAAGGTTACACTTAGAAGACATCTGCAAATACTAAGGACAGTAAAGGTCATTAAATAAACTTAACATTTCCCTGTACTTCAAGTAGAACAAGCAGGTTGAATTCCTGCTGTAGGTGCCAAGCCCACTCTGTTTTAACTCTGCAGTTATGACCAGCTTCACATGGTAAGTTATCATTATAGCAGAGAGGCTTCCTACAAGTTATATAGGAAGCTAGACAACAATTTTAGAATAAAAGCTAAAAAGAGAAATTTTAAAAGGCACAAAAACCCACAAAAATAATCTAGAAACAGTTAATGCGAGAGAATGATTGCTGCCTGATAAAATGGAGAAAGATAATTTTAGCATAATTTATCAGAACATTGTTGAAAATTTTCTTTTCTTAGGTGTTTTGTGCTGGCTGGGAGCCATTTAATCCTGCACTGCAATTGAAGAGAACATTTGCCTCCTTGGTTTTCAACTCTAATATCTCATAGCACAAGCAGAGCTTTTGTTATGCATCAGCAGCTGCCAATATTTTAATGAAAGGCTCCAACAAAAATGGTTGTCCTTTGCTTTTGATTTATTTTAGCTGGCAGCTCTTCAGAGTTTCAGTTCCCAGTTCAAACCCAGCCCTCTGCAGCTTCTATACACAGTCCTCCAGGATCTCCCACTATTCTCCCATCACAACCTGATTGACTACACTGTGGGCATCTCTCAACAAACTTTCCAGTTTCAGTCTTTAAGACTTTTATTTTCAGCAATGCAAATTCCCAATTCTACCCTCACCTCCTAATAAACTGGAAGGAATGTTTTACATCAGATATGTTCACGCTAAGTTTGGGCATTTAGCACAGTCTCTAATTCTGTCTCTTTTTCCTGCAGTTTGCATTTGTTTCTCAACAGATATGGTCCTTCTTTGCATCTTAGTTTGAGGTTTTCATTTTCTATTCTTCTTTTTACTTTTTTTTTTTTAATTTTTATTCTTGTATGAGTGTGTTTTTCACTAACACACTATCCTGAATGCTGTGATAGGTGTAGGCAAAATGGCAGGCAACTAAGTAAGCCTGTGCTTAAAACACATAAATCTGCAGAAGTTAAATACATGTCTAAATGCTCTCTTGAACTGTTACTGACAAAAAGATTTGCAGGCTTGTTGCACTGGGCACTGCTGATGTCTGTTTTATACTATTTGTAATAACAGCACTTAACCAGCTTCCATTCCAATGTGATATTCCTAGGTATTTTCACTAAGTCATTCCCCATTAGGAAAAAAAATATATATAGGTAATAAATGCCAATTAATTTGTACAAGAATGATAAAAACTAAGGCTGATTGCAAAACTGTAAAAACAATATGAATTATAGTCTTTTTGTGACACAGAATTTAAAAGCAAAGAATTTGCACAGATTAAAAAAAAGTCCTGGAGAGATTATACTACTTTACCCATTTGTACTAGCTTTCAGGATTTATCTAGCAGTGATGGTTCTGTGGAAATATAATGCTATTTGGCGTACTAAATAGTGTCACTTTCTTCTGATTCTGTCGAGTTTTAATGTAGACTAGCACAAGGAAATGTTAACCTCTCCTGTTCTCACTCTTTCAGTGTGATATCTAATACATCTGACACAATTCCTTGCAAGTCCTTATTTCTTGGTAATTACATTAACATGATGTGCCTTCATCTGGGAGTTCATCTGGATTTCATCTTGTATAGAAAAGAGTCCTGGATCATTGAAGTACCATTTTTTTACCAAAAAAAAAAAAAAATCTTCAAAGCCTTAACCTCAATGTTTCTAGAGATCTGTCAGCTTAGAAGTAACACCTAACACCATCAAATTATTGCCATTATCACATCCAGGGCAATCACTCCCCCCTCCCCCTCCACACCAAGGTTTTCAGAAAACAAAAAAACAGGCTTTTTTTCAACTTGAAATGTTGTTAGCCATGAGTGTGACTTAGATTTACTGAATTACTCTACTGTAGTGCCCCAGGAAGACTTGGCAGAGATTGATTCCAGCCACACTGAAGATGACACATATCAAACTCTTTCACAGATGCTTATTCACCCATCAGATTATATAACATTGACCCTGGAATTGCTGAGAACTAAAAGGAGTAAAAAGAGAGTTGGATGTGTTTTATCTGGGATGCCAGGTCATTAAGACTATTCTGGTAAGATATAACAGAATGGTATGATGCAGACTTTCTACCTCAGGCTATGAACTTGTCATCCTACAAGTGAAGTGACACCAGTCTGCTTAACTGCTTGAGCAATAAATAGAACCTCTTTTCTAGCACATAATAAAAGCAATGGATAACTTCTACTTAACTTTTTCTTCTTCATTCTCTCTTCTAAAAGTGCCCTGAGCTCTGTTGGAGTGCTTGTTTAAGAGTGTTCACTGTTGATACTTGTAAGTAATTAGGCACAGTAATTGTGCTGTTTTTTTATGCTATGAATGCCATTATATGTATACAGATGCAATGTCATAACTTCATGAAGTGGTGGAACATAGGTTATTTTTTGCAACATAGACTAATTTCAAACAATGCTGATGATGGGAAAGAGGAAAAGCTGTTTTTTTTCCTAAACATGTCCCATGACATGTTAGTAAGTAAACTGGAATGTGAACACAGGACTTGGGAAATCGCTGTGAGGGCTAAGATATTTCTCTGACCAAATACTCTAATACTAAATTTGCATCTAATTAGATGTTTCCTTTTAGAATGGTTTCTTTCTTACAGCAGAAACCTGCCTTTGGCACAGGGGACAGAATAGAGGAAACAGAGCAAGCATCCACTTTTGACTACCCCACTATAAAGGTTGGTTCAGACTACACTACTGAAAAACATGTTATAGTTATGCAAAAAAATAAAAATAAAAATATTTAGGGCTTATTACACTTTGCATATTGGTGAAGAACAGATAAAGTTTTATTTGGCTGACCAACTTCTCTCCCTCTCTTGACACTCACAGAAGCTAAGGCAGCTGGGCCAATTTGATCTCCTGTATCTCACAGGACATTCACTTCAGCTCCCTCTAGGTTTAGCCCAGTATCCTGGTCTAGGCTCAATCATTTTGATCCTCAGCAGACAAACCCATGGCAACCACAGTCGGGCAGCAGAAAAGCCTGATGGCATGCCATACTGTGCAAGGCACGGTTCACACAATCGTGCTGACTGAATCTGGTCTGAAAACAGCTGGCCCTTCTCCTACAGCAATAAACTAAAGCCACACGTTGAGGCAAGTGAACGTAATGACTCCTACATCCTTCTCTGACTGCTGCTTTCTAGTTGCTTGAACGTTTCATTAATAATGAGTTGCCTTTTATACCAGGTAGTTACAACTTCATCCTGTACACTGTGTCATACCAATAGGTCACTAGGTTTCTTTAGAGAATACACATATTAAAGCCTAATACACGGTGGTTGTTATATCTGTCTTCTGAAGAATAAATTTGCCTTGTGACAAATGGCTTCACACTGACCCAAATAAAAGCATGTCTTGTCTACAATGGCCTGTTACAGTCCATACATTCAGTTCTAGCCCTCTTTTTCTTAGGTCTTTATGCTTTCAGTTGGCATAATTTGCATCTTCAGTTTTTGCAACAAAATCATGTTTACAAACGAGGAAGATAATCGTGTCCCTTTAAAAATCAGGTTTATGGGAACTAATCTAAATGTGAAGTTAACTCATTTTTAAAGCTGCAGCTTAAACTGTCATTAAAGCAAAAAATAAAGGCCCTTAGAGAGAAGGGAATATTAAGAGGAAGGAACTGAGACACAGGGTTACCGATAGAGTTGTTTCTTGCCCAGCAAATGAGTAGGAGAGCTAACCGCTTCATCTTCCATCCCACATAAACAAGCAGTTGATGATACAATAAACACAGCAAAAATGAATCTCAATACTGAAAATGGTTTTATGCTGAAGTGCAACGAAAATAAGGTTTGGAGGTTGTATAAGCTCCTTACAAACAGGCAAGTTAAGACTTCAATATTACACAAGATCATTTAAACCCTCTAAAAACCTTTAAAATTTCTCTCCTCTCTTCAACTGGCACTTTAATAAGGCAATTCCCAATATTTGACTTGTGAAATAGCCTAGAATATAACAGTTGTATCAGCAGCCTGTAGCTAGGCTGCTTCTTATTGGTCTTCTGTGAACATTTTAAACATCCTTTGTGACATGATGAAAGCCATACCTATTTCAAGGCTTATTTGCACAGAGGGAGTAGTTAAAAGTTTTGATTATTGGGACTGCAGATGGTGGGGCTGATTCTGGGAGTAGCAGTCTATTCTCCCAGTCCGCAGCATCTGGAGACCAGTGGCTACACCAGCACCCATTTTTTCTGAACTAAGTCCTTTTTCATCTGATAACAAATCTGTGACTCACATTGTTCATTTCAGTAATCCAGCTGGGTGTCACATCAGCTTTGTCCCCATCTTTAAATATATTCCTGCCATCTGTCTTATGGTCTCAGCTGGTAAAACAATCGCATCCTAGGTTACTTACAATCAATTCCCAGTTGTTCTGAACAGCTTGAGATGTCTCACATCTTATTCAGTAGCTTGTGGTAGAGACTAATAAATGACTTTTATAGGAAGATGATCAGTTCAGGATTCCCTTTACTGACATTTCAGATGCCAAGAAGTTCAGATTTTAGTTTGATATCTTTGCACTTTTTCCCCATATGGTTTTGGTTCCCCTTGCAAAGAAATGTGTTTCTCTCCATATGCCTCTTATCTTGAGCTTTCAGTGTCATCTTTAATTAGAAACTGAAAATCAGTTGGTTTGATTTATATCAATTTGTCATTGCTGCTTTTGTCTTTCAGACAATCATATTCAGATGTTAATGTCAAATTAAAATTATTCTTTATAGGGTCATAAATATGAAATATGCAATTAAAACACTCCCATTAGGAAATAATAGAGTGTATGACAGACTGTTGTTCACAATGCTTCAGCAGCACACCCAGTCAGCGCTGTCCTTGTGAGTGTTGTGAATCTGGCATTCAGACCTACAACTGCAAAAACCTAGATTATATCTGTGGCTGCAGGTGTGACACCATTCAAATTCTGACACCAGGGGAGTTATATTTGCTTTCAGCTCTTGTGATCATGATGAAATTGTCAAAGTGAATGATGACGCATCATCCAAATGGAGAACGTAGGTGGTCCTTGCTGAAAGCTGTATATCAGGAGCAATCAGGTCCAGTTACATCCATGGGAACAAATCCCAGGGGGAGCAAAGCTATGCTCCCTGGCAGGTACAGCTGCTCCCTTTTGGATATAAAAGGCTAACCATATGCAGGGAATAAAACGAAGAATGTAGAAAAGCAAAGTCCTGAATAAGCAGGCCAGTACTTGCTAAACAGATTTGTAAGCAAAGTCACTCTTACCCCAATTCCACTTCTGAAATAACATCACATTTCTAATTATTCTTTTGGACTTGAAAGAGAACCAGCTTCCCGGTGAGGTAACTCCTGCTAACCAGTGGATTTTAGTGACAATAGGCAGGTCAATGCCATGATGACTCTGGAAGGAGCTGGACTTTGTCTTTTTCTTTAAATGAAGGGAGCTTGAACAAATGTTTAACTTAATGTGGGAAGGTTCTTTTTCATCCTGAGTCTATAACCAGCATTTCTCTTTCATAAGGAACCCTCTACAGTAACTTAGCTGACCCTTTTGTTCTGTTATACATGAGCTCAGTAGTGCGAGAATTTCCAGCATTCACTCATTACCTTACCATGAGGTGGTTAACAGGGCCTCACATAACCCACAAATAGTCAGAGCTACATGTGAAGACCTGTACACAAAAGGAGCCTTTTACAATGAGGCATACAACAAGTTATTTGATTTATCCTACAAATCACAGGAACAAATACTGTATACTCCTGCATGTCAGCTACTGACACATCATCTTCAAACTAGTTATTCAAGCTAGTTATTTTTGCATTCTCGGGGATCAGTTTTGTCATCATGAATGACTGCAGCCATCTATCTACACATTCAGAGCAAGAGAGTATGCCACTCTTCCCTGCAGCCCCTCACACCTGGTGGAGTCAGCAAAAAGGTTACCTCAAGGTTCCTGGAGGAATATGGGAAAGCAAAAATTTGAAAAGACTGTTGGCATGAAGGACAGACTGGCCCTTAAAATTAAGGGACCAGGTAAAATACTTATTTTAGCAAATATCTAGAATTTTCTTGAATGCAGGGAAAAGAAAAAGACACAAACTCAAGCTTGAAGTGCCCTACTGGCTCCTCCATCTATGATCAACATCAGTTCAAGGTGTCTGGAAAAAGGATAAATAATTTCCAGAATGACCAGGCCTCTCTATTCGAAGGGTGCTTTATTTCTGTGGAACATTTTTGATAATTCAAACCAATTTAAAAGTGGAATTTCTTCAGCTCTGGGCCACCCTGTGATTCCCTGTTTTTGTGACAAGGTGTTAGTTATCTTGGAAATTGTTTTTACTACCTGAGATGCTTCAGCTCTGTGCAGAGTTACGGGGCTATTGACCATAAAATAACAGTATCTGAAGTACTACTTCTGGATACTGACCTGAGTAAAATTTTTGGACAGCACCCAGGTAGCTCTAGCCTTCATATTTTCTTCTGTCCTAGTAGGTAAACTGAGAATAAATCAGGGTCTTTTGTTGTATTACAAAAGAAACAACCTGCTACATTGAGCTTCACGGGTCAGCGCTTTGATGTCTGTGCCAGTATACATCTGAGATAAAATGTATTTCTTAACTACACAGGGTGAACAGTAAAGAATGTGAAAAGAGCTCAGAGGGTAAGTAGAAAAAAAAACAGGATTAATTGAGGGAGGTTTTCAGAAGACATTGCATTCACCTGCATGAATAAAATGGGTATGGTCTTGATTTTGCTTCCATTGCATAATGGCAAAACAGAAGTGTCTGGAAAGGGAAGAATGGGACAGCACAGATCATCACCTACAGTGCACTTGCAAATTTCTGCTTGAGTAGATTGGTGCAAATACAGCACCTTCACATATTTTTCTGGAGCTCTATTCCATCTGTAATGTACTGACTTAGTAAGAAGGAGAGATGGTAGAAAGACTGAAGGACTACATTCAGTAATTTGCCTGGCAAGCCTTAAGAAGGGTCAGTAAAATTGTGGAGTCAGAAAGTTTACCAAGAAGCAAATTAAAATGCAAAATACAGGGGAGTCATACTTCAATGTCACTACAAAAAAGTCCAGTGAATATCAATCTAAATTAATTTTGGCCTCTTTAATCAATCATCTTTTTATGAAATACAAATAAAGCCACATCAGTATGACATGTTATTAAAGAAGAAAAGAGATGTGCCCTAAACTTCTGGTGACAATTTACATAAATGTCATCTGAGGCAGCAAGGTTAGACCTCAGGGAGAACATTATAATATTCCAAAGAGCATCAGCAACTTCACTGTATGCAAACCGTAAAACAAGGAGGATTGGTGCCCAGGAACCTGAGGGTGCTGGAGGAGTGAGAAAGGAGAAGATTAATTTGGCATCTCTGTAATATTAGGGACTTTTCATAGCATAAAAGAAATGTAAACAAGTCATCAAAAGAAAATGGCCTGAAAGAAAAAGTATTTAGTGTCATCTTTTTTAAAGAACTGTGATCCTTAACTCATCCAAAAATTCTATTTTTATTTTAGTAAAAGGTCTGTGTAACTAAGGTACACGGTTATTGTAGTTGTTATATTACACTATTACTGTCACAGTCTTTGTATTGCTCTAACTCCCAAGTCATCAGATGAAAGTGGGACCCTGTTATGCTACACACGTTTGCTAGAGGAAAGTCACAGTCAGTGTTTTATACTCTGAAGAGTGGGGAAATGGAAGGAGACTGATTTCCCAGGGATATACTGAAAATGGCTGGTTAAACCAGGATTAAAACTCAGGAAATGCCATTCACAGCCAGTGCCCTAGTCAGTACACAACCCAGCTCTTGCACCCTATATGCCTCTGATATGCACCATGGGTATTCTTCACAAAAAGGTCATCAGATCACACTGAAATCTCAGTCATAGCCAATTTCTCTCATCAGGTCTCTAATGTGTGTTTTGCTTTCCTTCCCTCCAGCCTGTTTATCATTTATTTCCATTCTCCTATATCAAAACCGAACAAAGACACTTTCTAAAGGCCATTTCACAGCTTTAGGGAGCTGTATTCAGGAGAGTAATGTGTGATCTAAGGCAAGCTGAGGAGCATTATTTTCCTATCACCACCCCACAGATGACGGGGAGTGACAGATTACATGTCAGTCACAGCACACTAGGCAAGGGGCCAGTCTGCCAGTAGTTCTGTCCTTTCTGGCTCCAGCCAAAGCATTGTTGAGAATGAAAGAATGTTTTATAAATAGCACATACTGAAGTCAGTCTATCAGAGAGTCTGCAGATCAGCCTGGTCTTTATTTAGGCTGTTCAAGATGATGTCTGTGTGCTCATGTACACACAGGTGTTGCACACACAGCCTGTAAGGACCATGTCCCAGAGCTATTCCCTTCCTAGCTGTCACCTTTCTTTGTAAGAAAAATAAAACCTACTGTGAGCACATTTAACTTCACCTCCCTTCACTCCTTTTTAACTTCCCTCTCATTTGACAGATTCCACATTCATTTTTACTTTCTCAGAAAGACCTCAACAAATATAATTTTCAAGCATCCAACCTTTCCCTGAAAAACTGACAATGAAAAAAGAACATATCTTATTAGCAATCATGTTAACAGATGTCCCACAAAGTGTAATATGGAGAGTAGGTATTCAGTAACAGAAGTGAGCAAAATCTTCTGCCAAAACTGAATTGAATCAGTCTGGAGGAATCACAAATGGGTCATTATCCTCTAAGCGTTTCCTAATGTTCATGCACAAAAACTATATGGATTTTCAAGACTTTCTGCTTACACACTGAAATTATTTCTGTCTTAATGAAAGTCTGAATGTCTTCAGTCTGATGAGAGAATTTCTCAGCAGGCCCAAAGGCAGACAATGGACACATGACATTTTTATGCAGTCTTCTCACTATTTAACCTATGGGCAGACCCCAAAAGATTACCACCTGCCCAGGATTTTGTTGTGTCCAAGACTCTCTGTCCTGTAACTGAACTCAGCTACCAAAAAATGCCTCCTTTGCCAAGTAAGTGACAGAGAAGGCTGGTGTGGAGCCAGCTGTGTCAGACCTGCAGCAGCAGTCCCTGCTCTAGATGACTCCTGAATTGCTGTGGCATGGTGGCTTTAAAAAAAGGGCCTATTTTCTAATGTATACCACCTCCACCTAGTTTATTTTAAATAACCTCTCTGCAAATAACTTTTTGCATTACCTATTGAACTCATTCTTGGTGCTGTCAATAGAAGGGAGGATGAATAAGGCTATTTGTTTCAGAAGAGGAGTCCGAAGCCACAATAAAATTTTATTGCCAAAAGCTAAACCAGAACAGATTGGAACAGAAGCTGTACCCACAGATTTTATTTCATTTCATTTTTAAATTATCATTAAATATCATTTATCCTGTTTTAATCTTATGCAATGAATATCATTATTCCTGATATATTCACCAAGAATAAAAACTGACAAGTTACTCAGTAGCTGAAGGTTTAAGAGGAAAAGGAATGAATTATACATGTGTTTTGGATATATCTGAAATCAATACAGTATGGGTCTAAACAGGGACTCACACCTACCAAAATCATAGTCTGCAATTTTTAGCCATGTACCTTCTGACTGTTATGCATCATCCTCATATGTGAGTATAATGATTGCTTAGTGCATCAATAAACATAAAAAAAAAAAATAGAAGCCCTTCTATGATACTGCATACACTGTTTATGGACTTACTCCTTTAGGAGAGGGAGAGGAGAGAAAGAGAAAGAGAGAGAGAGAGGCAGACGAATAGATAGATAGGTAAGATAGAGCATGCTTGTTTTGTCATCTATAGTCATATAATTCTTCACTGTAAGGGTGTTGAGGTACTGGAACTGGTTGCCCAGAGAAGTTGTGGATGCCCCATCCCTGGAGGTGTTCAAGGCCAGGCTGGATGGGGCCTTGGCCAACCTGATCAGCCTTGGTCAACCTATGTCAGGGGAGTTGGAACAAGATGATCTTTAAGGGTCCTTCCAACCCAGGCCATTCTATGATTTTATGATTCTAGGAAATCACTGAAACAGATACCTCTTCCTGGCAAAGTTAGCCTGGACGTTCAAACTGTGACTGCTATGTAATTTGAAGGTAAACAAGTTAGCTTCCTCACAGGATTAATTTACCCTTTAGAAAAACTATGCGCTCCAGTCAAAGGCTGTTTCTAATATCTGACTGTGGGCTTTTTAAAGCTAACTTGCTATCTTAATACTGCACCACTACCTGCATCTTAAATATATCCTGAGTGGAAAATGCATCCAGCTCTCCTTCAGCATTGCAAAATTCTTATTTCTGTGTCTTTGGAGTTTTTGCATTAAATGTTGGTCTGGCTCTGCAAATACTTCCTACCAAAAGCAGTACATAGGCATCAACAGGACAGTTCTCAAGAGTTCATACTGCCTCCACTGTTTCCTGGTTTCTGACTATGTAGGTAATGCTGAACTCCTGGCAGGCACCAGAAAAAAGCTGACAAGCAGTTTTTTGTGCAACAGCTGAAAATAGATGTGTCTTAAAAGAGAGCCTATGTGTTATGCATAGATCATGTCTGTTATTGTCTACATAAACAGAAGCAGCTGATTACAAAAGTACTCCACTTTGGGAAAATGAGGATCGCACTGCCAATTTAAGGCCAGACTGCACATGGCTGAACAGCAAACTGAAGATGGAGGAACGGGAAATAGTTTGCCCAAGGGTAGCAGGGTACTGTACGAGCTTTGTGGTTGATCCTCTCTTAGGGGGTCTTCAAAGCAATTAAAAGACTAGGTAAGCCTTTACTTATGAAGTATCACCCTCAGCTAATGAAAACTGACATCGTTCATTAACTTGAACAGTGAGACACTGATTTACATGGATGAGTATATGGCTTGACAGTTACATTGAAGACATTGACAAGAAAACCAGGAACTATATTAACAAGGACAATTATGACTGAGAAAACTAGGCCTGAACTTAATCAGTATGAGAATTTTAAAGCTTCTGTGCCCTGGGGTGTTGATTTCGTATGTGATATTATTACACTAACCAGTTACAAATAAAACAATTAGGTTGTTATTGATTTTGTGGCCCTTTTCCTAACACTACCACCCTGGCCAAAAGAGGCACATATGAATTTTGGCCCTGATCCTTCACTGTGACAACTGAAAATATAATGCAAATTCTGCTCTGTTTTTTTTTTTTTTTTTTTTTTTACCAATATTATTATTATTGGTACATCTCAGACAATAAGCTAGCCTTTTTACCTGAACCTTGACACATGATTAATCCTGCAGGTTATTAAGTGCTACTAAACTCCCAGCAGACACTTCTTGCAGTGAATCCCCAATGATTCTGTTCCTTTTGGCAGTGGGAGGTCAGGACCTGCCCTACCTTCAACCGGAAGCTGCAGAGGATGAACTTGGCTCTCAAAAAGGGAGTAGAAAATCAGTGAAGACTGGCTATTTGTTGAAATCATTGAGAGCTAGGCATCTCAGTACTTTTGAAAACCCCAGTAGGGCCCCAGCAACATCATTTGGAGGCTAAATACTTTTCAAAATCTTCCTTTAATGCTTTAGACTCCCTTAAACCTACAACATAAAGGACCACATTATCAAAGATTAAAACAAATACCTTTCATCTTAGTGCCCTCTGAACGAAGCTCTTCTTAGAGGAAGCATAAAGAATGGGAAAGCAAAGAAATGAAAGCTGTACCACTTATCTCTTTAGTGTATAAGAATAGCAATGCTAAGCTATTGCTTAGCCAGATCCTGTTTTGATATTCCAGTGGTGCATGTAGTTCTAAAACAGTGCCTTTAATATTGAATTCCCTAAATAATTATTTACAGTAAAAGATATTTAATCCATATAATTTTTCCTTCTATTTTCAAGGATCCAATCTGAAAGTCCTTATTTAGGTAAGCTGCTACAGAAATCCACAGGGCTTACCTGAGTAAAGAGCTCAGGAACTGGTCCTGTATATGCACATAAATTACTCTGGGAACCAAAAGATTGTAATGTAATAGAAAAGAGTCCATAATGCATGCAGCCTTCTGACAGTTTTTGCAAACATCAAGGAATATGACACCTACCCTTAATATGTTTCTGCTCTGATTATGAATCCCCAACTGCACTGAGTCCATCTTTGCATATGCCAGATGAATCATTTTTCCAACCTAAGCTGTCTGGTATTTCTTTAAGTGGATGAAGAACTTGTTAAAAATGAAATATAGAGTAATAGGTACTTATAATTTAAATGAATCACTGCATGCAAAGTAATTTCTTTAAACTATCTGCCAGGTAAATCTTGAACCATCAGCACTACACATTTGAAATTTTAATAATTTGAATATATATTATTTAAATACTAGTACCATTAATTGACATTCAACAGAGTACAATTCATTGTTTAAGGAAAAATCCCAATATGCCTGTGTAAAAAAAGTTTCCAAAGTCAAGAGAAGTTATACCTGCAGGTGGAGAAGAGGTTACAAAGGCCCCATTCTTTCGTCTTAGACAGGCTAATCTAATGTTTACCTTTACCAAACTGCAAGGAAGAACATTCACACTTTGTATGATGGAGGAAAATGTTACCTACCTCATTATCTACAGACCCTCTACCAGGCAAGCTACAAAAGGCTTAGAAAGGTAAGATATGCAGTTGCCCAAAGAATCAAGATTATATGTATATGTGCTGTTTGCAGAAGCTGGAAAAATGCACAGCATTTGCTTTATTTGTTTCTCCTGAAGCTGGGTCATATATTTATATCAAGGGGTAGTTGACTTGAATGAACTTTGAATAAAGATCTAAAATTCTCCATCTCACTTGATTTTAGATTTGTTTAATGAGGAAAAAACAAGATGCTTCCACTGAAATAAATGGAGCTATGCTTGTGGAGAATCAAGGTAGAATAAGAACTGGGATTACTGAAAATGTGCTTATGGCAATGCTAGTGTAAGAGAGCTCAAAATCAGATTCCTCCTAAGGTCATTCTGGAAAAGCATTTTCCTTTTGTTAGTTTTAGTAAATGTTTTAATAGAAAAAAAGTGCTTTACAGGCAACATTCGTATTACCAAAACCAATTGGATTTACAATTTCTTTTTATTACCACTAAAGGAGCACTAATTCAAGTTCTGGGTGCAATGTAATGCTATGAAAAACCAATAATCTTGTTTTTATAGCCCTACACATGTAGAACAGCTTAGGCTTTCTTCTATTACATGGTGCCCAAGTGGCATTATACTTGGTAAATGCAGCTGACAGTCATAATTTATGTTTCTGTTGTTTTCATGTTTTTAAAACCAAGTCCTTTTGTTCAATATTAAAGCTAACTCTTCAGGTTAAGCAAAAAAACCCACATTTTCAATGTATTTCAGTCAAAAAGCTGTTGCTGTTTTATCAGCTTTCTCAGGCCCAATTAGAATTCCCAGAAATACTGTAAATATAACAGGTGGAGTAACCCAAACACATAACACTAATAATATTTTGATGTTTGCGCAGTTCACTGTTTGACTTTGTTTACGCTTAATGCCCATCTTTTTATTTACATTGATGGCTTTAAAACAGCCCTTTAAAGACTACACTAATTCAATCACTGTGTAAAAAGCCAGATAAGTCAGTTCAGCTATGACCCTTTGCTGGAATTAAGCTATTAAATTAAGTTTTATAGGGAAATAATATTCTTATTATAAACAACTTGCTTCAAAAAGAGCTTTATTAAAATAGAAGAAGACAAACTAGCAAATCAGTAAATGCCAAGTTGGAGGCTGGAAAACACGCTGCATAGGCACAGCCTTCTATCTTGTCCCAGAAACCAAGAAATGTATTTAGAAATGAAAGCAATGAAGTAGATTGCACCTTGCAAGCCAGCTGGTTGCAGGGCTTGTGAAAGCCTGACCAGGAAAGCAGCACATGTGTGCGTGTACAGCTTCTGAACAGCCCTGATTCCCAGAATCTTCTCTGCCAGACTAATACAAGTGTTGCATTAGCAGGAAGATTTGAGGATCCACCTGAAGAATGTCCACTCCCTCTAATCTTTTCAGCTATGAAGCAAAGAATATTTTGTAGTTTGACTGGATGATTAGAGTGGCATGAGGACATAAGCAAATCAGAATGAGCTACTGTGGCCATCTGTCAGGAAGGTGTCATCAGGGAAATTGCAACACTAAAGCTGTTGGTGGGCAGTTCAGAGCTTGCTGACCCTTTGCAAAGGATCATTAGACATGATTGTGTCTTCAGATGTGATTTTACAATGGAGGAATATCACTGACGGGCATGGAAAGGATTAAATCCAGGGCAGCTGATGAGAGTGGGGCCTGATGAAGATGGTATTTCTACCAGTTCCTGTATTTGACACATTTGTTCAAATAGAATTATAGAAGAGAATCCCACTCCTTTGTAAGCTCTGTTTGATTGGTACAATTTGTATTTAACATCTGCCTTTGATTTCCTGGCTTTATACAGTCACTCCCCTGGCTCCTATTATCTAGCCCAAGCATACCACTATGTTAGAATCGGCAAGGTGGGAAGGGCATGATTGAGGATAACAGCAGAAAGCCCTGACAGGTACAAACTACCTAATCTTTAAACAAAGATAGCAGCTGACAATCTTTTCTACATGTTTACATGTGTACATTGTCATTAAATATGATACAAAGTTTGTTAAAGGAAAGCAAAAAATGTATTAGAGACGTGCCATTGCTTTATTTTAAAGTGTGTGCTTGGGGTAAATTTCTAGAAGACAATAGGAGACTGTCACTGGTGAGAAATGGTTGGCTTTGTTCACAGCTGTGTAATTTCCAAGCTGATAGATTGTCTACACACAGACAAAACAAATATGCGTTGTCCTAAAAGCCTGAACTTTTTTTTGTTGTTTCCCTTTAGAATTATTTACTTTTATTTTTTTTCCAGTTGGAAATGAAGATATTCCATCAGTGCAGAAACCCCAGAGTGCAAATGTAATTTCCCACAGCTAAAGCAGAGCCCCCATAAAGTCACTTACGTCTATCACTCTTACCCAGAAAATAATTTTTTCAATGGTATTAATAAAACTGACAACTGGAACATTTCCTCAAGTGGCAAAGTGGGTTATTTTTGTATGTAACCTCTATTTAGTATATTCTTTTGTTACAGTTTACCTTTTAAAATCAAAATGAAATTAACATACCTATGTGCTACCCTGGAGAGCTTTTACAAACAGACCATGGACTTGAACAGGTTCCTGAGCTTTAGTAAGTCGTACATAAATGAGAAAGATTTTTTTTTTTATTATTTTTTTTTTAAGGTGAGCACCATTACTCTTAGGGACCTGTTGTAATACTCTAAATGGTTCACCTTGTACTCATTATAGGCATAAGACGAAGGCTGAAACCAGTGTCAGATGGGAAGAACTTGGAACTGTCATAAAGTTTAGAACACGATGCAACAGCAAATAATAATAGAAAGAGACGTGAAGGTTTGGAGAAGGTTTTAAAGTGCTCCCCCTTCCCAACACAGAATCATAGAATCACTTAGGTTGGAAAAGACCTCTAAGATCATCAAGTCCAACCGTTAATCTAGAACTGCCATGTCTACTGCTAAACCATGTCCCTAAGCACCACATCTATGTCTTTTGAATACCTCCAGGGCTGGTGACTCAACTGCTCTCCTGGGCAGCCTGGTTCAATGCTTCACAACATTTTCAGTGAAGAAATTTTTCTTAATATCCAACCCAAACCTCTCCTGTTGCAACTTGAGGCCATTTCCAATGATCCTATCACTTGCTCCCTGGGAGAAGAGACTGACCCCCACCCCACTACACCTTCCTTTGAGGCAGTTGTAGAGAGCAGTAAGGTCTCCCCTGAGCCTCCTTTTCTCCAGGCTAAATAACCCCAGTTCCATCAGCTGCTCCTCATAAGTCTTGTTCTCTAGATCTTTCAGCAGCTTTGTTGCCCTGCTCCAGCACCTCCGTGTTCTTCTTGTAGTGAGGGGCCAAAACTGAACACAGCATTTGAGGTACAGCCTCACCAGAGCCAAGTACAGAGGGACAATCACTCTCCTAGCCCCGCTGGCCACACTACTTCTAATAGGGGCCATGATGCCATTGGCCTTCTTGGCCACCTGGGCACACTGCTGGCTCATGTTCAGCTGGCTGTCAACCAGTATCTCTAGGTCCTTTTCTGCCAGGCAGCTTTCCAGCCACTCTTCCCCCAACCTGTAGCCCTGCATGCATAAATATAAACCTATTTGTGTACATAACAGAAATTATCGATAGCAGTAAAAACACAAGCAAAGCTTCAGAAGTTAAACTTGAGAGACAGTGACTGAAGTGATGTATTGGCCAGATGCCACTCCCTGCTACTGCACATCTATGCACACCACTGATTCCACTGGAGTGACTAAATCTAGGACAACTCTACTGGCCCTATTTCCAGTTAAACTTTCATCAAGGGAATTACATGGATGTCATGGATATACATTGAAAGCAGGAGGTGGTCCACTGTGCATAATTTTCCACACAGCTTGTTAACATACTGTATATAATTTTGATAACCTATGAAATGTTCTTTGTAGTTTTCATTCTGAGCTCATTTTTAGCACAATGAATTATGCAATCTAAAAAGTTTACATATTGCTATATCATAATTCTATATGTATACTAGGCTGGTGACCTAATCTTCCTGAACTATTTAAACAGGCATAAAAACCATATAGCTAATGATTTTTTCAACCTTTTTAGTTTAAACTTTCTTGAATATGCTTAGTGGGGAAAATGCTAGTTTGCATGTGAGTTGATATCAGTCATTCTACGACTTTTTAATTAACAGCAAAATAAATGTACCAGAAGATAAAGAAGAAGATTCTAAGAATGTTAATTTTTTGTCTACATTCCATCTCCCTTCAGTGATCAGAAAACTGGTCTTGAATGAGAAAAAAAAAAAAGAATTTTAAGAAATTCTGTTTCTTTGTGCTTAATAACATTCTCCCTTTCTTTTTAGAAGCAAGCTTTTGTGAAAAAATAATTGATGTATCAGCCAATGTACTTTGTTATTCCAGAAGGATTCCCAGTCAGAATTTATGCTTTGTGTTTTCTTATACAGATTTTTTTTTCCTCTAGGAAGGGCTGAGTTACTGATGCTGTACTAATAAAGTCCATTGTTTAAATACCCTGCTAAGTGTTTCAGTGTGCCTTTTGATCAAGGAAAGAATTTGGCCAGCCATCAGTAGGTTAACCAATTAACATGCACAAAGCAACAAATGTGGCAGCAGGTACTTGCACTCAGCTGTAATTATACCTATTGTGATATAATATTGTTGGAATTTTGTGCTCTAATTGCAGATATTGGGTATCTGGCAGGTCAGATTCTCAGTGGAGGAGAAATTAGTGTCATGGAATACAGGGAATATTCCTAAAGCAGCTTGTTATTTTAGTCCTGTATGCAGTAATCTAGGAAACAGTGTTGTCCCAAACGATCATCACTGAGGATGTCATTCAGCAACCTTGCCCTGTATGCCCAGGACTATACGTAGGGCTCATCTTTGCCTTAAGCACTGGTTCTAGCTTGAGAGACAAAGAAGACAAATTTCTGGACTGGTACTAATACTTCATCCAAAAAAAAAAAAGAAAAAAAAACAAAACACAACACAACAACACCTCAAGCAAAAGCCATGAAATGTTTCTTCACAAGCTACACATCACTTGTATTCTCTCAAAGTACGCTGTGTCTCCATCCTGCCTTGGGTGACTTCTACTAAAAACAATATAAATTTCCTTTCTCTTAGTACAGTAAGGATGACCAGGTTAAAGGACTGAATAATCCTTACTCAGATTGAACAATCTCCTTTCTTAGAAGAAACTCTGGGATAAATTCTCTTTGTGAAGCCAAATATTTCCATCTAGTCCTTACTGTGTAAAAAATAAAGATGTACAATCTATTCCTCACCACCCCTTCGTTAGGCTAATGCAGATGAAGGGAAAGCTTGGAGTGGTTTGTGAATATGAAGGATGTATAAGATTGAAAGAGGCAAGTCAGATGGGACAAACCATGACATAATGAATAAAAGAGACAAAGGATGATGGGTGATCCACATGAGGGTAATGTCCATACTATATTCCTCTTAAAAAGACTTCATAATGCTCTAGGCCTCCTAAAAAATCACAAGTTTTCGTATCAGCCAATTCTGTTATAGTTTGGGAACTAAGAAAAGAAAAAAATGCCACTTTATTTGTAGCCTATCAAAGGGAGTTAACTTATTCATACTGGCAATATAACTAATGAAATAAGAAATGACAGAGAGCATCAGCACTAGTACAGTTCTAATTCTGATTGATTGCTCATTCTTCAAAAGGGATTGATTCATTTTATCCCACTGTGATGCTCACCACCATTTTACTTCTCTGAAAAAGGAGGTGTGAGGATCTAAAATATCACCCATCAGAAACACAGCAATTAGCATCTCTTAGGTAGAACTCTCTTAATCTCATGGCTACAATATTCAAGCCCAAAGCAATTTACTAAAATGATGTATCTCTATTTAAATCTAAAAAAAAAAACCTACATAATTGTATCAATCATGCAACTCGTAGGGGTGTGGTTATTATGAAATACACGTATTTATGGGGAGCACTCAGCTTTTGTATAGCAAAACGCCCAAGGATATTACTGTCTCATGATAATCACATTCCATGCTGGGTTTTATTGCCTATAATTCTCACTTTCTTATTAAAAAGACTATCTTCCATTAAGCTTTTTATATTATCAACTAGCATAGACAGTAACTGAGCCTTATCTCGTGTATTCAAAGTAATTATTAGAGTTCAATTGTTGGTTTAGAAATCAATTATTTAGAAAAATCTTTCATTTTAGTGCTTTTCTAAAAGGCATGGTTGTTATTACGTGTGTGTACTTTGTTTGCATTGCAGAGTGAACTCCCAAAATCAGTCTGTCAAATTTGTATGCTATGCAAATACATGTACAGAAATTAAAAGGAATGTGTTTGAAAATTATTGTTATAACCAAAACCTAGTAGTTAAAGCCATAAAAACAAATTTAAAAATGTTTTCTTACTGTGGCGTGTGTTGGAGAACAAGTTTTGTTAGGTACCTACCCTGCTTCCACATTTTATGTAGTATGATTGAGTCATGAGAGAAAAGAATCACCACCCTTTATATCATTCACATTGAAGAAATGCAGACGGGCTGTGACTGATGTCATGGAATATGAAAATGACAGGCTAAGTCCCAAACTTGGCTGTGGTTACATGACGCAATGATACTTTTTTCCAGGCAAGTAGTAGTATTATTCAGAATCCTATAGGTGACAGCAAGGAAGACTGTTTCATCCTTTGTCACCCTCTTGTATTTTGGGGCACTTACTGCTTATTAATATTGTTCTGGATATAAAATGACATAGCTGAAATGTTCATAAACTATTTTGACCAGACAGAAGACAAAACGTCATAACAAGCATAATTACATGCTGTGACAGGAGTCAAAAAAGGCTGTGTGGTCTGATTTCACAGGTTGGAGCTGGAGTCCTCCTACAATCCTTCCCAACTAGCCTCTCTCCTTGATTCTGTGAAATGCTGATGAGGCACTGCCTCATCTAGAGAGAGACTCTCTAGAGAGAGACTCCTAACTTTGTGGACAACAGGGCTTTGCCTGTTAGCTCTGCTTTCAGTGTTTGTCAGAACAGGAGGATACAAAACAAGTAAGTTATAACTTACCCACCCCTGAAGCAGAAAAACTGCCAAACAAGTAAACGAATAGTAAAGCTCTAGGGTTACGATCCTGAGAGATGTACTGTTTGAACTACACTCAGTTTTCTGGGACCTGAAAGAGAGTATGATGAAACTGTAGGTTTTTAACATGTTTATTGTTATTTCATATGTAAAAGAATCAGTTCAATGCTACAGGCAAATTCCAATGGGTATTTTGCACAATCTCTCCAGAAAATGGTATTCATTGCATAGGTTTGCTGCTACAACCTGTCCTGTCCTTGAGAAGAAGGCATTTTTGCAGTCCAAATACTATGTTCTTACTGCAGTAATACCAGCCTATCTCTGACAGATGTGAATAACACACAGATCTGGTATTTATTTGGGGAACTTGTAATGAGAGGAATTGGTGTCACTGTCCATACCAGAAATTCTAGACCTCGGTATTTTTGTAGGCTGCAAAATCCAAATCCAAATCTGGAATACAAATCCAAATACAAGATTTCTTTTTTGCTTACCACTTGGTTGCACTACATCACCCATTGCTTACACAATATGTTACTACTCTTCATTTACAACTATCCAAGACAGATTAGAAAGAGATTCCTGGTGACCTGTGTTACACTGAGGGTCTGAGTCAAGAACCTGTATCTAAATGACTTAAACGAAACAAAATGCCAGATCCTGACTTTGTTTTTAGATTAGAATTGTTTCAAAGACAAACAGTCAAGGTGGTTTGTGGTTTTCTTTTTTTCTTTATTTTTTCTTTATTATTATTTTTATTTTGTTTTTCTTGCTTCCTTGTCAGGTTTTTAGTTATTTTGAACAAATCGTGACATTTCTGACTGATGATGATGTTGGTGCCTAGATTCACATGCTGCAGATTAACTCATCCAGTCCATATCAGGGTACAATACTAATTGAAGCAGAACTGCCTGAAGGAAATCTGCTCTACTTATGATCAGCATTTACCTGTGGCAAATGTTCTCAACATCCTATTTTTATCATGTGGCAAATGAACAGGGAACAAGTCAGCACCAGAGCTGTGACGAGAATGGAATTTTCATTTTTTCTAAAGATTTTGTAATTTCAAAACTGTTTTCATGCCCATCAGGAAGTAAATCCTATCACTTCAAAATTCTCCATGAAAGAAGATTCCAGCCGTAACAAACCAAAATACTGTCTCAGGCCAGCTACTGACAGATTTTATTTTGACAAAAATCAAAATGTTTCATTTGCTTGTAACTGTACTTTAATTTAGAATACAAAGTAGAAATACTTTTGTAACTAGGACCCAATTTGAAAGGAAAAATATTTTGTTAGAAAATATAAAAGCAGGGTAAATCAGAAAGTACTTTATCACCACAAGATTCCATTATTCCCCCCCAAAAATATTTAACAACATTAATGATCTTTCAAAGCATTTAGGTATGATGAAAATGTACTTTCCAATAAAGTTTCAAAAATATTTTCAATAAACAATAAAAAAAAAAACAACTCAGAAGATTTACTTATCAATCAGTTCCTGATATGCCACCTCCTGGAAATCAGAGACAAAACACTCCTTTAAATGTACTGCCGAACAGTTGATTACAACCCAAATTCCTTCCAGCATAACCAGCATGGATAAGATTACAAGAGACAGCACAGCTGATTAGAGCCATTCTTGGTGACAAGGGCAAACAGAATCAAAGGCTGCCAGCTCCCCCCTTTGTTAGGGCTTACTCTCCTTATGCCTCCTGTCCCTCTGCACTTCACTGCCCAGGAGCACATTCACAGGAACAATCCCATCACCCTCCTTCCCTGTATGGTAGTGAGGAAAGTGTCCTTTCACCTAATTTTGTTTGGTCTATAAGGAAGTAAAGAGGACTGAAATCTCTTTAATAACACCCTGACGTGAATAGTCTTACAAGAATCAGTGATTCTGTTATTACATGTGCAATTACTTGAGTTCAGCTACTGCTTGAGTAAAATACTTGAGTATAATATTACTTCTCCTTATAACTGTAGTACAGTAACAAAAATATGGTAGCAGCCTTTCATTTTGTCCTTCTGTCGCTTAAGATCTGATACTTTTGTTCTCAATGCAAGAAAATGTATTTGGATAGGAACGTATTATAGGGAAATACTCCAATGAACTCCATGAGTTTACACAAATAAACAGCTCATGCCTTTGCATTCCTAATTCTATAGGATGAAAACATTGAGACTCTTAAAAGTTAACAACAATCATTTATTTGTACAATGATACTGTACTACTAGACCCATTTTCCACAGACTTCTGGAAGTCAAGGAAGGTAATGCAGGCAGTGAAAGTATCCTCCTACACAGAAAAAAATGCTTGAATTTGGCAGACATTTCTGCAGCTTATGTGCAAAGAACATAGCAAGAAAATTATATTAATCAAGCTACTTATTATTCTTTGCATTTAACAGCCATATCACAACTGTTTTTGTCTTATTTTAAGTAGAGTAATTTCTCATTGACCTTAGATTTGTGAAAATTAGGTAGGATTAGGTATAGTATGTCAAACAGGAACACCTGTTTAGTAACATAAACATATTTAAATATCAACCTTTCCCTCTGATTGGTTTTTGTAGAAGCAACGACTGATTAGAAACAGAAATTTCAAACCATGACCTTCCATGACAGCAGCTAGCGTGTGGTGCCATTAAGTTCTGCTATTGGATCATCTCATTAAGTAAAAAGGGCAGTTTTCAAGAACTATTTTTTTTTTCCAAATCAACACGACTTATACTGTTCTGAGGAAATCTAAAGAAAGTTAAATTCCTGTTCTGTGTCCATACTTGCACAAAGGACTATAGTCAATACGTATATCATGAATAGGAATAAAACACACCAAGAACATCTGTCATTACAAAAGTTTTCTTTTTTCTATTAGAAATGTTTTGAGTAAGGTGTGGTTCTTTCTTGCCACAATGCTCTCCACGGAACTGGACAAGACATTGTTCAGAATACAGGTAAGATTGCTAGTCTAAGTAATGCCTGATAAAAGAAAATCTATTTTTTGTTGTTGTTGTTGAACATTTATTACAGCAAACATATGCACCAACATCACGGCTGTTTCAAACTTTTAAGTTTTTTGATAAATACTTTGTACTAAAGTTGAAGTGCAGATGCAAAATTTCTTTCACATGAAGGAAACATACACTAGGATCTTTCTGAAACCATAATCTTGTCACAGCAGATTATCAAATTATCAAAGCAATAAAAAAAATGAATTGGGGTTTAAACTTTTATGAAAAAGCAGTTATATTGTAAGATCAGACTTTTTAATAGACTGCAGGCATTAAACAGGCCTTGTATTAGACTTTGAAATTAATGGGTCACTGTATAACATTCTAGTCTTCATAGATTGATAAGATTAATGCTTGCTTATATAGCAAATTCAATGGCTCATTTAATTTCATATGAATGTTTAAAGTTAAATTGCTTTTGGATTAAGTCTAAACTCATTATTCATTTTAATGTCTGAAAGAACTTTCATTTTTCTTTCATTTTATTTAATCAAGTGCATCATCATTAAGTAAAGGCTATGAACTTAGATAGCTGAGAAATAAGAAAGTTTATTAATTTAGTTTAAAAAGATCTATTTGTTAAATTTAATTCAATGACCATTTTAGTTTCAATAAGAAGTTAGGAAAAATAGTGACTGCAAGTTATTTAGTTTTCTTGTAATAATATTAGAGAGAGAAGGTGCTTTTGGGCAATATGTTTGCAGCATATTAATCTCTCTGAGAGTTTGGAAGGTACTTTATATTGTTAAACATACTTTTGTAGTCACTTTTGGATTTTGAAAGACCGATCCTCAATGCTACACAGAAAAACTTTTGCTAACACTTGGCTCACAACACATATGAAGTGATTGATTTCAGTTGACATCAGGTAAGACTAACTCTGCATTGCCCACTGATAGGCAGGGGTACACCAGGCTGATAAGGGACTTTTCCCCAAGATCGTATGAAACTACAGAAATCTGGGTGCCAAATAAAAATATTACCCTTTCAAATGGGAGAAGATGCATTAACTTACTTATCAACAGAAGCCATACACCGGTTTCCACTGCCACTCTCTGCAGAATGCACTCTATTATCATATGCATTCACGTTCATCACAGAACTAGACACTGCGCACTAATTACGAGTTCCAGAATAAATATTTCTTTAAAAACATTCACACATCATCTTAATATGTAAACCTTAACACCTTGGATGGGGAGCATGGCTGAGGGACCACAAAACCCTTCTCTGGAATTTACCTGGGACTATCAGAGTTTAAGAATGTTAGCTAATGAATTATTCAAAACGAATTAATAGCTTGGGAAAGTCCTTCACCTGTCTGACACAACTTCATTTTCCTTAGATAAGCTTTCTTAGCAGCCAGCCACTGGCAAACAATTTTGTTTTGCCCTTTCAGTGTGTGTCCAACTATTTGTACTACAGACAAAGAAAAATATATTTCCTTGCAGAACAGTAATAATTTCACCTAGCTACAACACAATTTAAAGATGGACCTCTGAATGCTTTGCACTGCAGGTGCAGATACCACCATTACGGATGATAACCTGAGCAAGTCCAAAACCCCGGACAGCCCCAAGGGCTGCTGTGTCTGACTGAGCACTCTGCTCTTTAGGTAACACTGCTCTTTTTCTCTGAAAGGATGCATAGCTTTCCATAAAGATAACATTTTAAGTTACTTTTTTCCTGTTCATTGTATATAGAAAGCATTTTTTAATGAGAAGACATATCATACTTCTATTATATTTGTCAGTTCTTTTCCCTGAACAATGTTTATTCAGGAGCTGCAGAACAATTTGCCTGTACTGCTGTCTTTTATTTATTTATGGATTTATTTAATTAACAAGAGGAACCTACTTTTCTTTTTAACTGACTTTGCACAATGTGTTTAATGCCAGTATCTCATATTGTTTGCAAATGGTGTGAATCTGTGCAAAGACACATACACCCTACAAAGAACTGTAGCATCATATCTTAGTTTGTGATTTACTGTAAATAGTTAAGCACTTGTAAATAAAAACACTTTATTATAATGCTTTTTATGGTATTTGAATTAGTGTTAGTCATACAGCTACAGAAGAAATTCAAAACAAGTCTATGTCCTCTTGTTGGATGCTGTTTTACACAAGAAAGTGGAAAACGGTTCCCAGAGCTTCTGGTAACCTGTCACTAAAACTGGACATTTCAAACTAGGTAATGACTTTGACTTCATGCTGAGTCAGGGACAAATAAAATTAAGATTCCTCCCTCCTTCACCTTCATGTCAACCATGCGGAACATGGGTATGCGAGATCAGTGAGTTTTATAGTGTGATACTCCTGCATAGCCTGAGAAGCCACAGGAGTTATTGCTGTGCTTTCCCTTCCATCTTACATGATGGGCAGACAAACTGACCTGGCATCAGTAGTAGTGTAATTTGTTGCTGCCTTTGGTTTACAGCAAATTACTACTGCCCTGAAGCAAAGGAGAAGCAAGGAGGGAATATGTCTCTGAGGCACATTTCCTTTGAGGTTATTCCAGAAAGGGATGGCAGCTTATTCTTATCTTTTTTTGATCAACAACTATCTTTGAAAATAAATCTGCCCAGGAGTCCCAGGAGGTTTGATATAGCCCCTCAATCACTCACAGCTTTTAAGGGGTCCTGCTGCAGCACATCCAATCCTCTCCCTCTACCTCTCCCTTCTCCTCCAGGGAAGACTACGTATTGTTGGGGTTAAAGCAGACAATAAGATGGGGAAG
Source organism: Anser cygnoides (assembly GCF_040182565.1). Taxonomy (NCBI): domain Eukaryota; kingdom Metazoa; phylum Chordata; class Aves; order Anseriformes; family Anatidae; genus Anser; species Anser cygnoides. Next base: position 7,148,859 of record NC_089884.1, read on the forward strand.
GAATAAGGTCTACGGGCTGGAAGTAACAATAATGAAAATAGTAATGTAACATGGCACCAGTAGTGATATGAAGGCTCAAAGAGCAGCAGTGCTGTAGAGATCAAAATAGTGGGGAACTGTTCTTTGTACTATTAATATCTTCCATATTTTTAAAGTGGAGGAAAAATGTAAAAAGCAAACTGTATACTGTTTTTCCTCCGGCTGCCACCATTAGAGGCACTTGATAAACCTTGCAGATTCTTACAGAAGAAGGACAGCAGGCCACTGGAGTATAGAATATAACATGTACTATCTAAAAAGCTAACATGACAGATACAAGGCAAAGCAAGTATTCAATTTGGGCTATCACACACACACACAAAAAATAAAAACAAGAAAAGAATCATTTTGACAGTTTGCTGAGGAAATGGCCCTGCTGTATCTGGAAGCATAGCCCTGAGCCAAGAGAGTGTCGGGTGAGTGCCAGTATGCAGGTATGTGAGACGGTCCATATCAAGGGTAGTCCTGGGAAACAGAGGAGCTCCCAAGATTGTTGTTGTGCTTCTAATTTCTTTCCTCCTTAGTCTTAATGAATAACACTTAAGATATTTGCCTTTTATTTCTAGCCTCACCAGAAAGAAACTACAGCATGCCTCTCACTTTGCTGCCCCACACTCTTAGATCAGAGACCCCACTGGGCAACATCAGGTATGCATAAAGACCAAGCTTTGCTGATACCCTGCTTGCAATTAAGCAAGTAGCGGGTTTACTCTTGTACAGTTCTCTTGTGTGGTTGGACTTCAGATCCTGCCAACACATGCAGGAAGAAGAAGTTTCTTGCCAGTACAGAAAATCAACTGATTTTTTAATAAAAGTCATTTGCCAAAATGGATTAAAAGGGAACATGGATGTCTAGAAAAGGTACTGGACAAAAAGTCAGGCGATTCAGTTTTGTTTTACTCATACAGTCTTACACTTTCTAAATTTCCCTCTCTGTCTCAAATAGCTATGCTGCAAGCTCTTTACAGCTGGAATTGTCTCATCTGTAGCTTAGTCGAGACTCTAGGAAAAAGGGGTTGATCTTGGTTGTATCCTTGGTAACACCATAGGACAAATAATAGTTTTAGAAGCTAGATTACTAAGCAAAATATTTGCCAAAGACAACAGTGGATATTGTAACAGCAATGCATTGTCTGCTTGACAGAGACTGAATATAAATATATTCTTACATTATAAACAAATGAATTGGTTTAATATATTTCCAACAAAATAATCTTCTGTTGAAAAATACCGTTTCAGTGAAATGAAGCTTTTCTTATTTTTATTGCTTATTAAAGTTTCTTAGTAAACATTGCTCATTAAAATTCCTTATTAAAAACTTCGAATGATTTGTTAAATTTGATAATTTATTTCAACATTAAAGTTTTATTTAAAATATTCTGAATTTGTATTTGCATTGCTTCATGACCTGTCAGAATTAGAAAATGTAATAATATATCCTCTATAAGGATATTGAAAAGAGCTTTTTCTCTATTGTACTGATAAAGAAATCAGCAAAGTCTCTGACGATGTTTTTGTTCTTAGCAAATGCTTCCATATGCTGACACTTCTTTCACCAGACTATGATATCAAAATAGTAAAAAATAAAAAGACAATTTTAAGCCTAAACTTTGAGTTTGAAATGCACATTACTTTTTGAAACTGCTATTTAGAATTTTCCTTTTGTAGGAAAGTTATTTGTTCCATTTTTGAACAAAATTGAACTTCAAGATATCCACATTTCCCGAATAGAAATTCTATATTTTGTTCAGCTGTTTAAAAATTCAGTATGTTATGCATTGCTTTCATTGCTCAGAATAGTGCTATTTAGAATTGTGCTATTTGTGGAATATTTGACAATTATTAACAAAATATCATTTCAGCCTAGCTTATAACTTCAGTTTGAATTCTGCTTGATAGTGTTTATGTGCTAGCTGAAGTTTTTTTCATGTGTTACAATGACATCTTCAGATGTCTTCCACTATCTTACAGTTTCTAAATGAGGCAGCTCAAACAGGACTCTTTTTAGTGGCAATTTCATGAAAATCATCTAAAGAAAAAGGTTATTTAGAAGTAAATGGAAGGGGGGAGAGCACGAAAAGTAAATGAGGCAATACATTTCCAGATAGATTAAATGTCAGATTACAATTCAAAGAAGTATTAATGGTAGGCAACTGTTGTCAGATTCTGATGTCTGATGGGTCTCGCTCTATACATGCTATAGAAGCTCTGTATTTGGTCATTTGAAAAGCTGAATGGGGCAGATTCTCAGTGGATGTAAAACTTGAAAAGCCCCACAAAACTTCTAATGGAATTTGGTAAGTTACATCAGATGAAGATCCGATTCATGTTATATTACATACATTATTTGATGTATGTTTTATGTAAGTATATATACATATATAATATGCTATATTACTTATCTTTCCTTAGTGTTGAAAGACGGTCCTATCATCACACTGTCAAAAAATCCCTAAATGATTTTCCTCAACTAAATGGTATAATTTTGAAATATCCTGTTCCAATAAAATCCAGACTGTATATTTGTCTCACACTATGCATGTATCCATGCTTGCCTTAATCATGCAAAGAGACACACCCTGCCTCACAAAAAACTTACTCTAGCTATTAAATGTTCTCTGCTTGCCTTTTTCTTTTGGCAGGCAGAGAGATTCGGGTATTGCAGGATCATCCCCTGAGTAATGGCATGTAAAAACATCATATAACAAATTACCAGATTGGTGGTGGAGTGGCACAGGCTTCATGTTTGCCTTCTTCCCTATAGTGCTTTGACTTTTAGGAACAAATATGCACATTTCCCCATTGGTCTCTAGCAAAATACATGAAGAATTTTTTTTCTTTACCTTCCCCACTCCTTTGTGAATTATGGAGTAGTAAGCACATTTTTAAGTACAGCTTTGCAGACAGTGAGATACAGCTCCACTCCGTGCAAGACAAATTGAAGCTCATTTATGAAAGTACATCTAAAAATGCCAAGGGAGTAGACTTATCAAAGAGATGACATCAAGTTGTCACTCATTCTTCGTATATGTACCTGTGATTGAGAAAAGTGTTTTCTTTAATATAACTTGATATTTGAAGAGAATATGACAAAATGAAGTCCCATCCCTTCATCATTTACATTACGCCTTAGGGGTACAAAGTTGATCTAAGACATTTTGATTTATGCCTATTAGTGAAGCTGTACCCACAGATGATCAAAAGGCTTATTCTGATCCCTATAAAATAGTCAATATCACAGTTAGGGAAGCCTATTAAGTATAATTAAATTACATCTACAAATGCCATAAATCTGAGATATTTTATGATAAATATCATCTGATATAGCAGCCTGTTTAAAGAGTTCATCCCATTCTCCCTCCTTCTAAAGATAGGCCCTGAACTATAGGGCATGAAAAATGATGAACATAGGAAAAAAGGAAGTTACCCTGCTTAGAGACTAACTTAGAGCTAACCTACCAAGCTCTTCTGCTTTCTCATTTGGCATTGTACAAGCTACATCATGAAAGGACAAGCATAATGAAAGCACCTTTTGTCTTTAGTTAAATTATATGTATCCTTTGCAAATCAAGATGTGATAGAGATGTGCAGAAAGGGGAAACAAGTTATACACTGCACTGGAATCCAGGAGAGCTCAATGTACAATTTACAAAAGTCACTGTAAGCAAGAAGCTTTGGATAGGACTGAGGCAAGAAACAAATGGCAGCATATTGTAAGCAATGCATTTCTTGTATTTGATGTGGAGATGAGCTATGCAGCAGAATATACATCTAACCAGATGCAATTAACTCAGCAGCAAGCATTAAGGGTCAAGAGCCAGAAGTATGCCCCAATGTGCACATTAGCAATGATCAGACAGTTATAGTAAGATCAATCCTGAATGTGTCTGTTTGGAAGTATTGTTACCTTTACAACTGCAAAAAAAGGTAGACAGACTGCAGATGCCCCAAGCAACAAACACAAAACCAACCAACCAACCAAACAAACAAACAAAACATGGGATTAATGCACTGTTTCAATTTGCTGCAGGAGCAAAGACGTGGAAATTATTTTCACTTGGAGAAAATCCTAGTTAACTACTGACTTTAGGGCAGGGAGCAAATATAAGAACTGCAATTAAGTTTGACCTGTATTCTATCTAGTTTTATGTACTCTCTGGATGATGCAAACATCACATACTTGGGCTAGGTGCAAGAAAATTCCACAAAATACCTATAAAACTACCGTGTAATACTTCTTCCTTAGTACTCTTCCACTTCTCAAAGCCTATGAAATGCTTATTGAAGGACAGGCTGTAGTGCATTGAGTCAACTGCCTGACACACTGATAATTATAATTTCTAATATTGTTCTCTTCTGGTAGTTCATATGCTTCTAGTAGCTCTCATTCCATTTTTCAGGTTGCACCTTCCCTGTGCATAAAATTATCTCCTTGTTCTTGCAAGAGCAGAAGATAAGTGATGGAAAGCAACTGGGCACGTGACACTGTAAAGGATGCCCACACACAGTAGCTAGACTAGCCAGCTCCATGCCAGAAGTAAACTAAGAGAAAGGAAAGTTACACACATGCAGGTCTGGAGTGTACAAAAGTGACCTGAGAGAGCAAGTACTTAGACAACTTGGAGCGTCTTGGTGAGAAAGAAAGGTTTGTAATGTGCCCAGGCATTCTGTAACTCTCTGAAACAAGCTACTCCACTCAGGTCCCAATTCAGCAAGGGATTTTGGTGAGCAGCTAATTGTAATTGTTTTGACTTCAGTGAAAATGCTCATCTGTTCAACATTAGGCACCTGCTTAAGTTCCTGAATGAATTGAGTCCTACAGAGCTACACATACAGAGATGACAAATGTTAGTTCGGGTGGGGGAATCTGCCATTTTGGGACAGATGTTCGTAAGCCACTGAATGCACTGAAGTCAATGGCACTAAACCAGGGTTGAATTTGGCCCCATTTATGTGTTTATACATCCTGCTGCATAATGTCTTTTCCTTTCCTTCATTTTTGCATTCCACTGTCTCACTTCAGTACAAACTGTATGAGACAGAGCCTCCTCGGGGAACAGCTAGAGATTTGAAATTCACATCACTTTTACCCTTAAGCCTGTCAGATGATCAGATAGCCGAGAAAGTGCTAATAGCTTATGCTCTGGTGAAATATGTTTTTCTGTACATGATTACCTTTGTATTTTGTTCCCCTTATCCCTGATTGTCAGCATTTTAATTAAAAGTAGAGGTGTGAGAACATGGGAAAACCTGTCTGCAGAACAAGGCTGACTTTGATTTAAGTTAGTGTACTAAGTTTGTAAATTTGGAAGCCAATTTTCTGCTGCTATCATTTGTTGGAGTGGTACCATGGAAGCTGATGCTGGGCGATTCAGCAGTCTTTCTGAGACACCTGTATCTCCTCAAGTATGGCTGAGGAAGTGTAGCCATTAGCCAGTAAGCCTTGGTGAAACCTTCCAAAGGTAGCTTTAGCTGACTTCTGCTATTTATTGCTTCTCTGACTTAAAGGTTTATGTCACTGCATCAACACTGGGAGATGATGGGATGGCTGCTCAGTTACACCTGCTACTCAGCTCCATCACGGCCAACTTACTGGTGCATAAAGGCTCTGTCTCATCAGCTGTATGGCTGGATCTAAGAGGTCCACCTTTCATCTTTCAGAGACTACCGACCTTGTAGACAACACAAGAGGTAGTTTGCCTAACTTCTCAGCTGTTGCAGATCACATTATTTTCATGTAAATCGATCCAGTGGTCAGTAAGGAGCATGTTTGTTTTCATTCAACCATCTCTGTTCTGGAGTTGTAACTTCCAGAGGAAAATCAGGATGGACAGGTGGATATAGTAACCTCTTTAGTGAGCAGAACTTGAATCTCCACAGCTTGTAAGACCCTTAGCCAAGGAAAATGGCATGATAGCATGTGGATATTCACTCCCCTCTACTGCAGGGGAAGAACTTCTGCAGAAGGATGGGACAAACAACAAAGGGCAGTAACATTTTCATCTGCCCCCACAATACTCGCTGTTTTATTTGCCAACTTCTGTGTTACCTTACATAAGGTTTCATCACATAAAAATTCCCAGCCACCTAATTTATCAACAACAGCTCTGGCTTTGACAGCGTTGGCCAGTTCAAAGTGACAGCTAAGGACAGTCGTGATCCAGAATTAGATCTCCTCCACATTCCCTGGGAGGCCCAACTGGTAGGAGCCACAGTTCCTTATTGGATTCAGCATTGTGAAACTCACTTGCTTCCACAGATGAAAATTTTGCTCTTGAGTCACTTAAGGGCTTTTTAAAAGCAGCCAGGCTCTAGTGAAGTTTAAAAAAAAAATAAATCGTGAAAGAAAGAGAAAGGCTCCTGCTTCTCCTTGTTCTATGCTTAGGATTATTGCTTTACTTTTCTCAAGATTTTTATGACCACAAAAAATACCTTTTTGATACCACCAACAGAAAATCAGCACTTATAGAAAGGCGAAAGGGTACTATTTTGTCATATGTTAATGCAAGGATTAGATTATATGATTTTTTTTTCAGGTGGAGACGGGAAACACTGCAAAGCAACCACATCAGACCACTACCTCAAGGCTGAGGTGACACAGTGATTTGGCAGAAAAAATACATGATGAAAAGAAGCAAAATAATATAAAAATGAAAGATGATACAGCAAAAACACTGGAAGAGCTAAGCATGAAGTAATAGAATCAGGACACAATAGAATATGATGTGATGGAAAAGAATTAGCCTAATATGGTTTATGATGCTGCTGCATAAGAAGAAGCATTATGACGGTATATTGAAGGGACAAAAGATAATTTCGGATTATACAACAGACAACACAAATGGACAAAACAAAAAAATGCTGCTATACACTGGAAAGAGGACAAAACATTGACATTTATACTTTAATGATCTTATTCGAATTCTGCATAGCAGAAGTCAATAGCAGTGTTCATATGGAGACATTAACTTAACTGAAGGCATCCATTTAATGTGAATAACCTGAAGGTCTCATCAGACAGCAATAGCCAGCAGAAACTCTCTCCAAACACCCTTGCCATGTTCCCAGTGCTGTATGATGGCACTCTCAGTGGTGGCAAGATTGATGTGTGACTGGGATTTGGGATCATGATGGAGAGCAACGCTTGACCCCTACCTGTGTGAGCAAAGATGAGATGTGCATGTGAGAATTCCAGTCTGTTTTATTTCACTGTAATGTACCACACGGTTGGGTCCCTAATAAAGACCAGTACCTCTGCTGTGTTTATGTATTGCTATATTTAAAACAAAGTAAAATCACTGAAGTTTAGACAAATCTCAGTTTCAGATTGTCTCTGTGATTTTTAGGATGCTATGTTTTCTTTCTCTGGCAGGAAAGTAGGTTGCTGATATTCTTGGTTCATCTTTGCTCACAGAGGTAAAATTAGAGGCCTTGAGACTCCTGCTGGTAGAACAAGCTCTCAATTTCTCACTGTCGAAATTCAATCTGATTTCTATCTTTTTCACTAAAAAGCTGTCAACAGAAAATAAGCAATTCCCATCAAAGAGTTATATTAGTTTCTGAGGTATATAAATTCAGCTTGTAGATGGGAGAAAAACTCAAAGTAATGTAAATTGTTTTTTATTTTAATTTGTATTTTCTAGGAAGCAAAACAAAAATATTAATGCATGGCAGAAATATAACCCAGCCAAAAGAAAATTATCGAAAAGAAAGAGGCTGATTCACTATCAGATCACTAACTTCTTTTCTTACTATGGTGCTGGGTCTGTTTTTCTCTTCCTTATGCCTGTGTAACTCTATTGACCTGGTTATCCTACATCTACTCTGGTGGAAGCAGGAAGACAGCTGGTCTGCACTTATTTACAATGAATAACACACAACTGAAATCAGAAGCTTTCTTTGCAGTATAGGAGAATGTTAGATCTACCAGTAGTTAGTGGGACTACCTTGATATGCCAACAATACAACTCCACTTTTCGTATGCGGAATAGCAGCATTCAAACACAGTGTATAAAACGGTTGATTTCAGGTATGTTTTAGCATTGACAGCCACACTTCAAAAATCAATTTATGTCCTATTTATAACGAAACAGATTGTGATATATTTTTTTCCAACCATTTACAAACTGAAAAGAATGTTTCCAGATTTTTTTTAATGCAATTTTCACATTGCAAAATTTCTCAAGGGAGTTTCAAAAGTGGACAGATATAGCTTCAAGTTAAGTCCATGTTTTCTGTGAAATCTCCTTCACCTTTCTCCAACCTTTGAGAACAACATCAGAATTGACCATTTTTCTTTTCTTTTTTTATTTTATTTTTTTTAACAGATATTTGAGTAATAAGGTTGTTCAGATTAGGGTTCTGCGGTCATCTAAGGTTTTATTTTTCTTTGTTATACAAATTTATTTATAGCTTGTTTCTCTTGAGCACTAATACTGGATCTGAACAAACAAGTAGTTTAGAGATTCCTTTTCTTCCCCTGCAAGACATCTGCGTGAAGTGCTAGCTCACTGTAACAAGTAGCCTGGTATACTCTGGGCTCTGAACTGTGATCCAGTTCAGATTTATTCCTCTTGGCCAAAAAGGTTACTATCCCTGCTGTCCACCCTGTCCTTCTTCTGGAGATTACTTTCCCCAGAGCAAAGGTGGCAGAGCAGGTGGTGTGTCTGCTCCCTTGACATTACAGTTCATGACCCGGTATATTAACATAAACTGAAACAGACGGTGGGTTAAGTTAATATGCCAGGCTGCGAACTGTGGCAGCTGAGTCTTTGCTACAGCTCCCATCCTGCTCACTTTGCCACGGAATTGGGAGCCTCCTTACCAGGGAGGGACAGGGAGCCCAGTTAGAGGCTTAGCAACTGCAGCTAAAGGCAAAAGGAACTACGAATTGGAGCCCTGACCTTTAAGAGCTACCTATTTATTGTTTTCTCATAGATCTTTGCTCTTGTTCATGCTTCGTTCATCTTAGATACCTGATAAGAACTTTAATCATAGTTTTTCCGTTCATAGCTTTGACTGCTCAGAATTATCTAGATAGCCTAATTAGCTTCAATTTGATCCTTTTTCTTTGCAATATAAAAGATGAATGAAAGAGAATGGTAGTGTTCTAGCTAAGTATAAAAATAGAGGTGCAGTAAAGAGCACAAAATTCTTACGTAAACCTGGAACAAGAAACCCAACACGCTACAGAACATCTCCCAGTACCTCATCCCTGTACTGGATCACATTGCCTATGAGCAGAGCAGCCTAGATATACTCCAAAAAAGGCAAGTGAACAAATAAATGAAATAAATGAAAAATATACAGGAAATGGTCAAACCATGACACTTTACTTGATGAGAAGATGAAGAAAAGCAAGTCCATGACAAACAATAGCTTCTTCACAATAGCTTCCTTAATGGGAGTTGCTTAGGTGCTCTAGTATGGTACACTCACATGGAAGAGAATAGAGTGAATGTAAAGATCTGAGCATTAAACTCAGTGCCTTCTCCCATTTGCTACATTTGATGCTTGTAATGCACTGGGAATATTTACTGTGTAGTATTTAATGGCACTTAAAATCAAGCTTTCTCCCTATGGTGTGTTGAGGAAGTGCCCACTGTATAATTGAAAACCTGTAAGAGTAGATTAATCCACAGCTGCTAATGGCTTTCCTTTGCTTTCCCTGACATTCCTTATTCATCCAAATATATTGCTTTCAACATGAAAAAATATTTATCAGACTGGAAGACAAACTACAAAGCTTCTTTCCAGGAGGGATTAAATGACCACAAATCTCATAACTCTCTGGAAAAAAACGCAAAACTGTATTTTATCTTTTTTTTTAATACGCAAATTGTCAAGAAAAGAAGAACTGAGGAAGAAAGCAGAAGCCCTTGACATTCATCTCACAAATGTTTAGGGCATTTCAAGATGAACAGTTGTAACTGCAAAGATAAATAAAATGAAATACTATATAAAGAAAAGTTTAAGTAAATTCAGATATTTCAGTGAGTTCCACCATTTTTCAAGAGAACAGGTCCTGTGTTAAGATGCAGGACAATAAATAAGATCTGAATTTAGGTCTATGCTTTGTCACAGAATGTGTGTGTAGCTTCAGGCAAATTCCTTCAAGCTAGATTTCAAAGGTACTTACATGCCCAAGGAAATAA